>NW_027040556.1:1800000-2220000 GCF_037179485.1 Ochlerotatus camptorhynchus | reverse complement strand
TTGAAGGTAATAATTATTGTGTTTGGCCATTTGATGACTGAAGTGTGTCGGACTTGTCTGCATGCCTGCCGTCAGATTTACGAGCTGTAAAATGTAACCGTGGCAATTTGCTGGCTCATTGATCCTGTATCTTGCGGTCGAAATAACGACAATTACATATTTATTGGCATCGTGGCTCAATTTATGATCCATAATCATAAGTGTGACATTATTGCTACCGCAATAAGAAGCCCTGCGTGGCAACAGTTTTCCTCGCATTTCCGTCCTCGTTTGGGCCACGTCAGCAGAAGGAAAATTTTCCCATCTTGTACTTGTAATTTGTTTGTCCGGCCTTATCGGTACACTCTAACTTTCATCCAAATATTGACACAATCGATCGATACACGCACGTACCAAGGCATTTACGATTCAAAGCCGTGGCTGCGACAGGCCAACACAGAAGGACCATATGTGTGACACATCACGACAAGGCAAGAGGGTGGGATAGATATAGAAATAAAAAAACGGGCGGCCTAGAAAACGCTTACCTTTATTACCGACATACACAATATGTGCCGACCGAGTCGCTATGTAGCGAGGCAGCAAGTCCTGGTGCTTTGATAAGAAATCGCATTTAATACCCGGCGACGCCATCATCGTCGTTGCCTTATGTCGCTAGCTAAAGCCGCGACAGGCACTAATCAAACCAACTGGTACTTGTCCGCTGGAAAGGGGTTTCATAGGAACCTGCACAAGCAATCTAATAAAATAAGCAATTCCCTCCACCCCCGCCCACCGCTCTTTATCACTCTCACACACATACATACTACCACGTGTGTCATAAAAGATGTTTATCTTATCTCGTCATTTGAGTTGCCTCGATGAAAAAAATAACACATCGTCAAGCGTCAGACCGACGACGGCGATCAATAATGCTTGGATAAATAGCTGCATATTTTCCTTTGAAAACAAATGAATCGATCCTGGCTGCCTCCGGGTACGCTTCTTATATGCCTTTCTCGGAAACGGTAGGTAGCTAATTGACATCAGTTACTTAATTAATTATAATTGAAATCCCTGACTTGTCCGACGACGACGACGACGACGACGGGAACTTTCCACTCGGACATCCTCGGAGAATGAACGTCATGTTAAGGGGGGTTGGATTTCACCAGAAAGTTCATCATGCCAACGGAGTAGGACACGTGATCCGGATGTTTGCGCAGTGAAGATCCAGCAAACGGACAACCCCCACATGCCAACTGGGCACAGTAGGACGCTTTCTTTCCCTAGTTCTTTCCGGTTGTTGAAATCTCGATGAACATTTCAAATGGTCCTATCTGATTTGATCGATTCTCTTCATCGACTTTCTCTTTCGTCAATAACTCAGCTGCAAAACCTTTCCCTGTTGTATTTGACGTTTTGGACGCTAGATAAGAACCTCCTTTATCAAACTATGTGGTAGAATTAGCGCGAAATCTGTTTGCATAGCAGTGGTTATGAAAAGAGAAAGTCTATGAAGAGAATCGATCAAAGCAGATAGGACCATTTGAAATGTTCATCGAGAAATGTATAGACTGGCAATTGGCTGACATGTTTACAGTTCCAATCCTTATCCAAATGAAATTTGCATTCGATAAACCGCCGTGCCTGCATTGACGTCAACATTGGACATCACCGTGTAATAGAAGTTACTAACCGGGAGGGTTTTGTCTTTGGGCGATTTGGTAACTGCACGCTACGTGAACACTTATAAACATTTCAAAAGGTCCTATCGATTCTCTTCATCGACTTTTTCTTTCGTTAACAGCTGCAAAACTTTTCTCAGTTGTAAATATTTGACGTTTTGGACGGTAGATAAGAACCTCCTTTATCAAACTATGTGGTAAAAACAGCGCGAAATCTGTTTGCACAGCAGTGATTCAAAAAGAGAAAGTCGATGAAGAGAATCGATCAAAGCAGATAGGACGAAGTTTTTTTTTGCATCCAAAATAGTAGCCTTAGCTGCCAATAGAACTTTTAAACCGATCGAAATATTTAATTTTATCCAACTAAATTTGTTGACAGCGACCGCGTAACAAGAAGCTTGTAGCGTGCAAAATGCGGCTAACGGTTTTCCGTCTTCTGGATCGTTCCCTGGCTCGATAAACGGACGGCTTAAGCGCCACCTCCAGGGAGGACCGTCCGTCGAGTCTTGTTTGCCCGGCTAGAAACCCGACCTCAGGGCGGGTTTGTTCAATCAGAACCAAAATTTAAGTTGAAACGATACAGAAGACTCAAACGGTACGATGGATCGAGATTCTCCACACAAAGAGGTCGCCTCAATCGCGACAAGAGAATAGTTGATGCTACTGGTCGTTCTACCTACTCACGAAAACAACACTCACCAGTATCATCACCGGAGGAACTCACTTATACAAAAATCCCCGCCGATCGAGACACGTGAGTGGAGAGACTGATTTCCCAGGCAGTCTAACCTGGCGTACAAGAACATAAACACAAAAAAAGTAGAACGACGCGAAATGTGAGAATTCTCGAAACCAAAAATAAGTTACATGGGAAACTTTTACATTTAACGGAAAAACATTTATTGGGGTAAACTACTATAAATATTTAGATAAGTTTATTTTATTGCATAACCTAGGTTTTCATCATTCGTGTTTCTGCCTCTCTAGTTTCCCTACTGTGTGCGGATTTTGATCTAGTGATCGCTAGCTAGCTTTGCTCATCGAGCTCTTCTTTCGTGGAGTGTGTGTGTGTGGTGTCGTTAACGCATGCGCATGGTTAAATAATTGTTGGTTTACTCACGGTACCGAAATAGCTGCCTGATGAATTGGTCGGCAAAGCAGATACCGGCTGATTTGCGGCGGTATTGTGGCTATCGCCCGAAATGCGGCAATTGGCGATGATGCTGCGGAAATTCCCAGTCGATGGATGGTCTCGAAGCTGGTACTGAACTCGCGCCGAAATGGATTGGCGCTGTAGACGACGTTGGGGACGTCGGTGTTTTTTTACGTGTTGACCACGTGTGGCGGAAATGGCGAAATGACCGCTCTGTCGAAACGGTTTGTTTCCTTCCGGCTTTCCCCTCAAACCGGGACTTTTGACGCCGAAGCGTGGGGTCGAGAGTCGCGTTTTTACTCGAGATGCGGTGTGCCGAGCTTCGGCCGTATATCGCTAGAAGCGAATCCTATATAAAAAGCCGTCGAACGGCTGTTCGACGCGTTAACAATAAAATTTCCACACAAAACAATTATCCACGAATTACCTTTTCTCTACACGTACGCACACACAAAAATTGACCGCACGTCAACTTTGACCTAACTGCTGAACTTTAGGCTACACGAAGGAAACAAAAAGTAACATTAAATTCGATCACTAGACTTCTCACATTTTTTTTTAGGTACCAATTAAACACACCGCGACACAAGAAAACTATTTCACGCACTCTCGCCTCTTCCACGGTCCAGGTCAAAATGGACGAGTGGACGTTCCGAAAACCCTCAGATCAAATCGTGATCATAGTCTTCGTGGCCGGAAGTACGTCAATTACCGAAGTAATTAACGACCTTTTCAAACGACAAGTCTCATCAACTACGATCTTGAGCCGATTGAACACTCTATCTCTTTCTCGCTCATACCGTTTGATTAAACTGTCTCGCTTCATTCTAATTCTGGCTCGGTTGATTTTTTTACGAGAGAGAATGTTCGGATTCGAACCTTGGACTTTACGACGAGTCTCACAAACCAGAGAACGTTTCCAGTGGCCGATAAAATGAATTTGGAAGGCAGCTTGTATGCAAGCGTTACGTTTTTATGCGGATTTACAATAAGTTTCATTTGTAATGGTGATTTCAATTTAATTTAAGTGAGCATGTAGTTATTATGTAATGAATATAAATAATAAATACATAACGTGAACGATAATTATTAATGGAATTCAAAAATAGATGGCAGAACAAAATATAAATTCAAATAAATACATGGAAATCCTTTAATAAGTTAAATTATATTTACATAAAAGTGACCATGCTACAAGCTTGACTGTAAATCTTGTTTCCGTCCGTCGGAGATCGGTTGAAGAATAGCCCCAAAAACCGACACTAAGGCCGACAACATAGTAGAAGCGATTCGAAGCGATTCGATTCGTTCGCAATAAGCGGAGCGCTTGCGTGAAAGCACCCTCTATGAGCGTTCTATGGGAATCGCCCAAACCAGCCATAGTGAAAGCGATGCGAAGAGGTGTAAAGCGTTCAGCAAAGCGACAGAGCTGTTCGTGTTGTGTTTTGACGCCTTCGAACGCAAGTGGACTGATTCTAGTGAGGAAAAATGGACACCGAAAATTTGAACAAATATTTTGCACTGCGCGCGCGACTGTAATGTTTTCAAAAACGCTTTCACTATGTCATAGGTTGCTTCGCTTGCCGCTGCATTTCGCTTTGCCAATTGCTATCGCATCGAATCGCTTTGAATCGCTTCTACTATGCAGTGATGCCACATATACAGATTTATCTGTAATCATACAGATTTTTTTCAATATTTTGATACAGATATCTGTATATACAGATTACAGATTTTTGGAAAATATACAGATTTTTCAAATAAAGTCAATATATTTTGTATTGTTTTTTTTTTAAATATTTATTAATTCCGATAAATAATCGTTTCTTCCTTTTGGGCAGTCTTTTGAATTCAATCTGAGCATCAAACCCAAATCGTATTTTTCACTAAATAAATTATTAAAGGTGGATCCTGAAGAAACTAAGCGATTGTTTCATCCTCTGGCGGTGAAAAGAGGAACCCTCAAAAGAGTGATGAGGGTGGAAATTTTCACCGTGAAGCATTGGAAGAAGGCAATATTTTCACCTTTCCTGATTAATTTATCCCCCGCCGGTGCTTGAAATCATCATCCACGTAGAATATTTTGTTTTCTGTATCGGGTTTGCAGTGATCCGGCTGGTTCTTCCATATATTTTAGATGAGAAAAATTAAGATTTATAAAATTGTCTCAGCGATTATGATCTTCCGGATTTTTAATGTGTGGTTATTTCAGCTGGAAATCAGTTCAGCTCTGTAGATTATCGAAAAATACGAACACACCCGATGGAAATTTTCAAGTTGTGCAATACAATGCACAATTTTTTGAGTTTTGAAAATCGTCATTATGATGTAAACAAATGGGTTGGATGACATTTCCTTTCAAAATCGGCTACCTCACTCTACATTGATGGTGCATGAAAAGAGCCTATTGTTTTAGCTTCGAATGGACTTGGAATCTTTCGAATGGACTTCTGATTTGTTCAGATGTTCTGATTTCTCGTTGGAAGTAATATTAGTTTAGTTAGGCAATTAGTCAGGAACATGAGCATGGTGACAGATACGACGGTTAATTAAATATATTTTTGTCAACTCGGTAAACAAGCCATTTTAGAAAACCCACAAAGTGGTTGATTACAGCTTGTGAGTAGAAGAATCAACTGGATATTTTTATATTTAAAAAGCGTCATTACAGAAATAAAGAATATTGCATGCATTTCGACAAAACTTCCTGTAAAAGTTCTGTGTTATGTCCAATGTCCAGATAAAGGATTGCGTAATCTGAGACATAAATTAATCAAATTCTAGGGAATTGTGATACTTACTTCATTAAGGAAATTTTCAGTCGGAAACAGATTTGTTTCTTACAACTGGTACTTTATGTTTTGTATTTTCAGACAGTAGAAGAAATACAAAACACTACAAAAAATTAAGATTGTAGGATTTCAAGATTTTTAAAATAGACAAATTCTTTGGAAAGCAAACTTTAGAATTTTTTCATGATTCTAAACATTGAACAAACTCCTTTTGAACTATGAATTCGCTCAATGGAGATTTACGTAAATCCGCACTGAGACCATAATATAGAAATACAGATTTTTTTTACAGATTTTTGTCAGCCAGATACAGATTAAAAAGATTTTGTACGATGAAAATACAGATTGAGCTATGAAATAATGTGGCATCACTGCTACTATGTTGTCGGCCTAAGACCAAATCACCACGAGCAAGCAGAAGACAACAGAAGAATATTATTCTTCATGGCCTTCTTCACCGTTCGAGCGCTCGCTTGTGTGGTGTGCTGCATCATCATAGTCGGTCGATCGGTAGGCGGTGTAAGCTACACTCTGAGACGATCGTTCGCTTTTGTGGAGAGCTTCACGATCCCGATGTGCTTGCGTTCGGGGATTGCTTCTTGGGTGAAGTCCCCAAGAAAAACGAAAGCGAACCAATCGGGTGAGGACCGATCGTCTTGTGTGTGTGTTCGGAATTGATGGACATGATGAAAAAAAAACACAATGTACCGTTAGCTTAGTGTCCGGGAAGATGTTACTTGAGTTGCAAGTATCGAAAGTGCGGTCTTAAAGTTCGATTATTTCCAAAGCGTTCGAGTGGTTTTACTTTATGGGAAGAACGAAGAAACATTTTACAGATTTTGAATTTCTTAGTGCTAATTAAATGAACTAATCTTTGATGATCTCTATATGCTTTGGATACATTAAATGAACTAATTTTGTCAATCGAACACATTCGTGGTTCTACGTGTGGCCTTTTGTTGAAGAAAAAGTGAAGGTTTTTTGAGTGGTGAAACGGAGTGCACATCAGTTGAAAAGTGGTGCTATCCTTATCATCTTTATGCTTTCCGAATAGGCACATAGGGGAGAGCATCTTCGGTGGTGAGTATTCAGCCAATTTTTTACAGCTTTACGAAAGCTATTATTATGAACGAATATTGTGGTTTGAACGGAAATTGATCATTGCTATGGATATTTTCCTACTTTTCGATACCTTCGCAATGTGTGACATCTTTTTTTTATATACTTATAAAGCGAAAAGTGAGCTCTTGCGATTATTGTGAAACTATTAATCAATCTTTTGCTGTTTCTTTGACTTTTGCGATCCAACTGGTACATAGCGCTTCCCCTTACCTAGCACACGGAACATGAGAGCTATTTTTCGCTCTCTGCTGTGCATTGGCGTAGTTAGAAAATTTATCTGGAGGGGGCCTAGGGGAGAGGCTGTTGTAATTTTTGTTATTTAGCTAAACTACGGTTAAATAAAAACTCGCGAAGATGCTTTTGATGTTTTTGAAGCAGCGCCGGTGGTGTAGTGGCAAGCGTGATTACCTCTCACCCTAGTAGGCCTGGGTTCAATCCCAATCGGCGCCGCCTGGATGTTCTGAGGCATAAGATCTCTGATCACGCCTTCGGAAGGGAAGTAAAGCCGTTGGTCCCCGGTTCATGAGTTTGATGGGGCGATAGGTAAGGTCCAGTTGTGCGAGCTGCCTCCTTGGCGTCGGTAGCATTGGTGCTCAGCACGGAAAACAAGATCGGCGTAAAACAAGATCGACGTAAAACAAATCAAGGAAAAAAAAAAGTCTAAATCATAGTCTTCAGAACCCTCATAAAATCCAAATTGTTACTTGGGATGACATTGAGTTTCACTATTATTTTAATGGTGAAACAATAAATTTGATTATAATTATTTCATAACAATGATTCAGACCTCGAAGGTGGGAGCCTTAAAAGCTTGCTGATTATGAACAAGCAATGCACGTTAATTCATGTTTTTTTGTAACGAAATCACAAAGCGTCTGGATCTCATAGATTTAAACATCTTAACCATAGGAAAATTCTCAGAATTGGGTCATTCCATGAATTGTGTAACTAGCTTATTTTTAAATATGCATCAAAATTAAAAATTGACCAAAAATTAAATCCCGTGAGTTTAAATTTTATGATTTTCTAAAATTTTGGCTATGAAACATGGTAAAGTGCACACAGATTAAATTTCATTCAATTAGGACTTAGGAAAATGTTTAAGATATATATCCATGCTCAATTCTTAACATTCTGAATGTAAACATAAAAATAGTTTTGAAATCCCAAACCCATGTGTTTTCAATATTGTATAACTAAAAAACTACATATCTATGACACAGATTGTGAGTATAGATTCTTCGAATACAAATGTAAATAAATTCGAAATTAGATCAATTATCATAATTCTAAGATTAAGATAAAATTTTCTAGATCCTTTCTAGACAGTAATTTTATTAAACTTCTAGTGCATGAATATTAAATCGAAATTTTGTTCAAAATAAATTTTAGGGTCTAAAAATCGATTTTGATATCATTGGCTTAGACAAGCTTTGAATCTCCTGGACTACAACATTCGTAATTCAAGATCTTGGGAAACTTACCTAGGAAACTTATTTTTTTGCGAGGAAAATTTTTCGAGAAAAGAAAGTAAATTAGAAAAATCTGGACAAAACTATAAAAAAAAATCGCTAACTAACATTCGGATTTATATATAAAAGCAAGATGTTATCAAGATTTTAATTCTAATCAAAAGGAATGAACTCGAAACTTGAATGATGATATCCCTGTTTGTAACTAGCAGGGTGGCAAGTGAACCAGGAAAACCGGGAAACAGTCGGGAATTTATTTTCACCAGGAAAATCCGGAAAAAAAACCAGGATTTTCATTAGTCCACCAGGAAAATAATCTTGTTTGTATAATTTTAATAGGTTTTAAATGTTATGTATGTAAAAGTTTTTTTTATAATCAGGTCAAAACTAACAATTTTGTTAAAGCTAAATCTTTCACACAACTAAACATTGATGAGCAAAATTTACCCTGAGAATTTAGTAAATATATTTTGTATTTATTTTTAATTTAATTTTTTTCTCGAATCAATTGCATGTACGCTTTGTGCTTAATTGATAGCAGACTTAAGCAGTGCCGACGCGTAACTACTTTGAAGTACATGTTCAACATGTTCAATTAAAAAGTTCTATTTCTAAAAACTTCAGACAAGACCTTCGAACTTCATGCGGTTCTACAAAATTCGGGAAGGTTTTACAACTTTGACTATATGTTTTAGTATTGCTTCTACGTGAAGTCAACGATTTACATAGTTGAAGATGCTAATTTCAAATAACAGACTGTAGTGGTAATTTTTATACGATAGATGGAGTAGATGAAAGCATAGAGTTGATAGTTCCGTTAGAGTACGGCAGTGTGAAGATTGCATTGTCGAAAGGTACAGTAGCAGCACCTACCCCACCCGTCCCAACTAACAATTTTAGCTGCAGATTAGCTTATACAGCCAAAAATTGGCTTATACAGCTAATTTTTGCCTGTATAAGCTAGTCTGCAACTAAAATTGTTTGTTGGGGTGTCCCCTCGAGATCGTCAAGTCGACGATGACAGGAGCACATATCGTGGTAGGGGTAAACAATAGTTGCAATTTCCAAACCTACGACTGGATGCCTTCCTTCAAATAACAACTGAAGTGCGGTAAAAAATCGGTAGAACTGTTTCAAACACACCGTTTCATCTCTTTTTGCCAGTGGTGGCGGGGGGACACCCCTCACCAACCGATTTGTACCTTCCTTAAAAAGTTGTCCTAGCTCGCTATTCTAATATCTATATACAATCTTCACCCTGCCGTACTCTAACGGAACTATCAACTCTATGCTTTCATCTACTCCATCTATCGTATAAAAATTACCACTACAGTCTGTTATTTGAAATTAGCATCTTCAACTAGGTTTTACAAGTTTCAGGAAAATCCGGTGAACTACTGTGATGACCTACGACGGTCAGGAAATCACTCCGAACCTTCAGAAAAGTTCTACAAATTTCAGAGAAGTCTAACGAACTTCAGGTTAGTTCTTTAATCTTTGGGGAATAACTACGAATTTTACAGATTTTTCTACAGATTTAATGTAACTTCTAGGACATTTAGGCATTGTTTAAAACTTAAGGATAATCCTATGACACTTATGGATTTTTTCCGAGCTTCAGAGAAGTCTTCAATACTCTTGGGCCTCTGAACTTAACATAGTTCTCCAAGCTCAAAGAAGTTCCTAGAACTTTCGAGATGTCAATTGAACTACAGGTAGTCCTACGAAATTCATGGGAGCTCTCCAAACTTCAGGTAATTTCCAAGAAATTAAGGGAAGACCCACAAACTTTTGGAAAACCTTTCGATATTTAAACCCTTATGAACTTCAGGGAGGCTCTTCTAAATTTAGAGTCCTCATATATTCAGTTAAGTTCTTCAAACTTCAGGGCAGTCCTCAGATCTTCGAGAAAGTTCTTCGAACTTGAAGGAAGTCTTATGAACTTTTGAGAATTTCTACGAGCTTCATGGTACCATAGAGGTAACTCTAAGACCAGAAGGTCCAGAAGAAACGAGCTCAACTTTTTGGCTCAGCTCTGGTACTATCTTCGGTCCCAAGCCGTAAACACCAATGTTGCCTGCTGAACAGTTAATTGAGCATAATTATAAGACATCAGTGACTTGAATCATTAATAACTTTTGTTCCTTACATTTGATCGAAAACTGGTCTTCAACAAAATTGTAGCTGAAAAAATTGCAACAAGTTTAGCTATCATTTTCTAAAGTAGAGTGAACTGGTGAATTTTGAGATAGATATGAACCGAATTAATGGTTTCTCCATAGTAATTCCCATATAAACTTCAAATGGTTTGTGCCAAGTCAGTTTCTAACTAAATGAGTTCAAATTTTGGGAGGCTAATCAGGGCCCAATTTGGAACCGTTTGAGCAGTCCTAAGATCTTAAAAAAAGTCCTTCGAACTTCGGGGAAGTCCCATGAAATTCAGGCAAGACAAACTTCATTGAGCCCTTCAGGAAAGACCTTAACGCTTCAGGGAAGTTCTATGAAGTTTAGGGACTTTCTATGAACTTCAACAGTCAATCTTTTTAATAATAAGAGTTCTTAAACCAGCGTTGTTTATGAAATATTTTAATCATATGATTTAGAAATCATGTGGTTATCAAAATTCCGCTAAATAAGATCCTTAATCGTTGACAATTTGTTGAAAATTTAAACAAACTGGAAATCCGTAAAATTGTTAAAAGCAAAGGTTTGTTTAAAGAGTCCTCATTCATATCACACTTCGCAATTTCACCTTGAGATAAAGTTAAAAAAAATCGCAGTTTTAAAAACAGAAATCTCAAGATTTAGGGGCGTATAGATCTCTAAATTTCAGGCAATAGATAGGGCTCCGCGCTAGTCCGTCGTATCTCAGCTTATCTTCATCATACACCCCTAAAATCGCTCATGTTACGGGTTATCGCAAATGTTTCACTGTCAATCGTAATTAATCTTGTAAGCAAAGATGTTTTTGAGTGAATGACGTGAGTGAAAACGCTTTGCTATTATAGTTTTAGCACATAGAACGGAAATAGGCGCCATGATACGACGAAGTAGCACGGCTCCCTACTAGCTTCTTTACAGCAAACAATCAGATAAAAATTTCACGGGCATTCACAAGAACCTTAATACCTATTTTGGTTTGTGTAATTCCGCATTGCGCAAAGAATGTTGGTACAAGGATTCACTTTATTTTTTTTTTTATTCAAAATTGTTTTCTTAAATACATGGTTTTTAAAACCAGGAAATTTTTAAATCATTGACCAGGAAAACCTGGAAAAACCAGGAATTTCAAAATGGAAATTCACTTGCCACCCTGAACTAGACGTCTTATTATATCTTCGATTAAATATCGATATAATATAATTTCTCAAAATTGTTTCTTCTATTCCATAACATAAGAATAGTAGTCAACATAAAGGACTTTAGTAAAATCTTTATGTGTGGTACAGTTTTATTAATCGCTGAGTCAGAAAAAAAATCATCAAAAATTTGGGGGGGGGGGGCAGATTATTCTTGAGGGGGCCTGGCCCCCTTGGCACCCCCATTGGCTAAGCCAATGCTGCTGTGTACGGTGCTGATCATGGATATGTTTTCCAGTTGTTGAAACTAATTCTTTCGTAAATGCGTACCTTGGACTCAATTAAAGAATTGATGACATAAGTTTATTTCCTTTTGAGAGGTTGTAAATCGATGAGTGAAAGTCTATTCTGAACGGTTGAAAAAGAATTAAAATTGGTCTAATTACCAACCTGCAAAACCCAGTATTACACCGCCCGTCTTCTTCTCCACTCACTTTTGACGTAGGACTACGTCTGTGATTTCTATATGGGGTACACTTTGTGAAAACCGAAAATGGAACATGTAACGAAATTATGAAAGATTTTGAACGTTAATAACTCAGCTGCCCCTGGACCAATTTCAATAATTTTATCATTAATCGATCGGAAATATTTTCACGCATCGATACAAAATCGAACAAGAAATATTGAAAAGGTGGTAAATGTCAAGTATTGTCCAAAAGCGTCCAATTCACTAACGAATCCACCAATTACGTACATGCATATGCTGCTTCCCCAACACAGTCATCAGAGCGTCGTAAGTAGACGAAACAAGTCGAAGTGGCATACGCCTCCGCCAAGCTTCTAATCCTGAAGCAACCGGGTCGAGCCTCTTCTGAGTGCCCATTTCTCGTAGCGCAGTTGAGGTATCCTTCGCTGCGCCTTTCCAACCACCGGGTCAAACCGTGTCCAGCAGTAGCCGGGCCGAAACTCTTCCAAGTGCCCATTCATCGTTTATCCTTCACTGTGTCCTTCCAACCCGTCGCAGCCTCCTAGTCAACCCGTGTCCAGCAGCAGCCGCATCGAGACTCTTCCGAGTGCCCATTCATCGTAGCAAGGTTGAGGTTTATCTCGCTGCGGCCTTCCAACCTGTCGCAGACACCAGTTCAACCCCTGTCCAGCAGCAGACGGGCTGAGACTCTTGCGAGTGCCCAATCAATGAACCGAAGAATAAGGGATTGTCCGATCCGATTTGCTGATCCAGCTGCCAACACGTCATCATCATCTTCCAAATGCTTTAAGCCTGTACTACCATCGGCCCTTTTCAGGGTCACCAAGATTTTCCAAAAGAGTTAAATTTCTGAACATGCGCCAACTAAAATTCATAGTCATAGCGAAGAGTATAAACAGATAAAACCCTGCTCAAATTCCTATTCATACACAAAACACAAGCTCCTGTTGTAGTTAACAAATAACATTTATTATACAGGACCACGTAGTCCTACGTCGCCATTGCGTACAACCCCATAGGGCTGTCCCTTGTAGTTTTTTCACCATAAAGCAACTAAAATTACTATTTGTTAAAATTCAGTCACTGACCTTTAAAAATCACAACTTGATTTGGAAACAAATTTGTGATAGAAAGATTCATTAAAAATCAATGGGTAAAGCCTGATATGAAGAGTTGCGAACAGACGGAAACGTCTGTTGACAGAATCACTAATATTTTGTTTTTTTTTTTTTAACTCCGTGATCTAGACATTCATGTCTGCTATCTTAAAAATTTATCCTGATTATTAACTTTAAAAAATTCTCCTCCTTGTGATCTCGAAATTTTCGTAGACTGATCACAGATTCACTAAGGTTTTGAAAAAAAAAACATCTGCTTCCGATAGCCTGTCAAGGAAAATGTACAAGCTCTAGACATTTTTCCAGACCAGCAATGTTTAGCCACATTTTTCTTGGAGTGTGAGCTTACATTTCAATTGTTGAAAATTTAGAAAGTTATGCCAGGCAGAAAATTTATCTGAATTTGTTTGTCATGATCATCTCAGTATTTTCAAAAAATTATCCAAAATTCCTTAAATATATTCCATTTTACAATTTTTCACAGGATCTAGATTTTAAGTTCCTAAAACTTGCAAAATTTTCTATGTCCGTGATTTGTCCATCTTGGAAAGCTTGCTTTGTTCCAGGATAATGACTCATTATTAATGAAATTCTTTTCTTAGACTGCGATCTAGAAAAGTTGTTCCATAGCTATGAAAATGTTTCTATACTTGGTGTTACAGAAGTTTCTATATCCTATATCTTTAAAATTGATTTTTTTTTTGTATTTAATTATTTGTGTAAGTCCGAGACTTTGAACATATCAAGCTGAACATTGCATTAGGTCCTAAGTAACATTGATCGATTGTCTTCGTCGACTTTCTCTTTCTCTCTTGTTGTGTTTGTCATATTAAAGGCTAGACAAAAGGTTCTTTAATCGATCTGTGTGCTGAAAATGCATGGAAACTGCTTACATTGCTGTGGGGATACAATTACAATTCTCTTCGTCGATTTTCTATTTCATTAATAACTTGAGCACATAACCATTTCTTGTTGTGTTCGGTGTGCTGAAAATACCTGGGAATGTCTTTACATGGCCGTGGAGATACAAAGAGAAAGTCGACGGAGATAATCTGTCTATGTTACTTAGGACCTAATGCAATGTTCAGCTTGAATTCTCGTTTTTATCACAAGGCTAACTCTTTCGACTGAAGTGTAATAAAGAATATCCGTCAAACAGTTCCGAAAACATTTTTTGATACAAAACAGTGTCAACATCTAGAGAAAATTCATAGTCCCCTGGGTATCAAGCTTGAATTAATCAACTCTTTATTCATCAGAACAACACTATCAGAATAAACCAGGGGAAGCTCATAAGTTTTGACAGGCGCACCGGTGCAACTATCGATAATTGAGGGATTCACAACTGACAAGAGAGTGAGAGCGGCTTTTGCGCTCTCTTTCTCCATTACTCTCTTTGTCTGCAATCAGATATCCAAGTGCACAGCGAGAAATGCACACTTTGGGCACCCATACATCACAAAATTTTTTCTAATTTAAACTCACACATTCAAACCGGTCTGCAAGTATGATAACGTCCAAAGCGTACCAGACTGCTGTTTCCGTGTTGCTCCTGTTTGACGCGTAGCTGCTGAAAGCTTCAATTACAA
Organism: Ochlerotatus camptorhynchus; assembly: GCF_037179485.1. NCBI lineage: Eukaryota > Metazoa > Arthropoda > Insecta > Diptera > Culicidae > Ochlerotatus > Ochlerotatus camptorhynchus. The sequence goes on along the minus strand of NW_027040556.1, from coordinate 2,205,298 downwards.
CCAGTGGTGCAAACCTCCATGTATTGTGGAAAATTTGTGGTATGTTTCAAGAGGTGATAGCAGGTCTGCTTGGCTTACATGAGGCATTGAAAATTCACAAACTTGCCACCCCCACCCAAAAAAGCTCGCTTTTAGGTGCACTATTTAACGAGTTTTGTCATGGTAGTGTTATCGACATGCTTAGAAATCAATGCATTAGGGATTAGGCAGACCATCCAAACTGAATTTAACCCTTTTCGAAGCAAACCAAGGTCGAAGATTTAATTGAACCACACTATAAAATAGTGTATTCATGGTCACTTGTGGTCTGGAGTAAAGAAGTACAGCTATAAAATTTAAAATCTATAAAAATCTAAACGCATTTTTGAAAATTATTTATACCTGTGTCGTGCAAAGGTTGCACATGTGGACGCAACGCCATTGGTTAAAAGTTTGTTTTAAAGTCACTAATGGGTCACTATTTTCATTATTTTAGTCACTAAAGTCTCTACTTTTATATCGCATATCAACTACCAGCCCTGTCATGTTCAAAATATTGCTCGCCTATTTATTTTCATTACATCATTACAATCAGGGATCAGGGAGAAAAAGTCTTCAACAAGATTGAAGAAATATATTCAATTGTCTTCACCGATACTTGTTAAGTTCACTTGGTGTGTGGAGCGTGGGACTCAGAGATGGCAGGAAGAGGCGAATACGACCCCCTTGATTCCCTTTTTTTATATTTTTGGGATTTCGTTCTTGATTTATTACTAAGTGGCTACGTAAATCACTAAGAAGTAGGGTAGAGTGGGTTTGGCAAGCGTCTACGGTTCATTCTTTTCTTTTTTTCAATAATTTCAGGATGTCGACTACTTGAAAACCCTGCAAAATCAGAGAATTTCAGGGAATTCAATGTTGGACCTGCAAAATCAGGAAATCGCAGCAAATTTATTTAACATTTAGGGCAATATTTCCAGGGACCTCCCTTAGCTCAGTCAGTAAAGGCACAGCTATAAAGCAAGACCATGCTGGAGGTGGCTGGGTTCGATTCCCGGTCCGGTCTAGGAATTTTTCGGGTTGGAAAATTTCTCGACTTCCCTCAGCATAGAGTATGATTGTACTTGCCACACAATTATACTAATGCAAAAATGGAAGGGGTATCGAAAGCTCTCAATTTTTAACTGTGGAAGTGCATCTAGAACACGAAGTTTCGAGCACGCAATAAGCTAATATGCCATATATGCTTGAAATGCGAGGAAGAAGAAGAAGAAGGCAATATTTCCAAGGTGGCCACTCACCGGAAATTCCAGGAAATCCGAGGAAACCCCGGGAATGATGTGTTATCACCGAGAAAACCCCGGGCACCTCCGGAAAAAGATTGCTTCCATCTCAAAATCATAACCACTTTCCCCGTGAAACCGGTGATGGAGTGGTACGAAGCCAACGATGTTGTTTTTGTACCGAGGGAGGCAAATCTGCCAAACTCACAAGAACTTCATCAGAACAAGCTCCGCAAAACAGGGAAGGTCTTCAAAAACGACAATGATTTGAAGAAAGAGTGGATGAAAGTGTGTAAGAAAGATGACGCAAATGTTGCACAGGATTTGATGGGTAACGTTAAGTCCAAGGTGCGGGCATTTAGCCTAGGAGAGGAGGTTTAATAAACCAACTTTGCAAAAACATTGATTGTAATTATTTATTCCCTGAGAGTTTAAAAAATATCCGGCTTAACATGAATTTTTGGTGATCATTTTTGTCTGTTGCATTTTTTTCGAGTACAGTCTTTAGAATTGACAATAGCAACGTGCTTCGTTAATCGCTGAATCGAGTGACAAACGACAGGTGAGTATGACGTGACTAGTTGCTGAGTCGCTTTCAAGCATATTAACAGGTAGTTTCATAGAGCAAATCACTCCTTCCTAATCCTTGAAAGCTTCCTAGTCTTGAACTTAATTGTGATATTGGTATTTATTAGCCAAGATATAACTTACCATACTCTTCATTACCAATAGCAAATAAACCCATCCCGCCACAAATCACAACCTTTGGAATTCACAATCAAAGTTTTGGATTAATTTCCATAAGGAAATTCCAAACATATACGGGACAACCCACCTAATAACGGGAAATACCTGTTTAGTTAAGTTATTATTGCACCCCTTGCACGACACACACCACACCGAACCGCATAACACTACCCGAGGTGTGCCGCGCCTGCGACAATACAACACGCTTCATCCATCCGGCTTTCTAATCGGTGCCTCGCGGCGGCCCAGTAGCAGGGATATCTTTGTGCCCAACACCAAGAGCTCCCCCTTTACAAAACAAAAAACGATGTACCACCGTGGGTACAAGTTTTTCGGACAAGGGACGCGACGACGCGGTGTGCAACCCCAATTTTCTCTAATTGCTCGCTGGGCTGGAGAAAGAGGTATAACTTGGCACACATATGTGCCACGGGCAGCTGGGGTAGTTCGATATTGAATTCTTTCTATGAATCGAGTTCGCCGAGTTAACCTTTTCCTTTTCCCTTTTATCATTTTCAGACCCACCCCATCGATCGGAGAACCCACAGGTAAGCGCAAACACAAGTCACCACCGTCGTCGTCGTCGGCCTCGCGTGGTTGGTACCGGTTCCTACCTTCGGCACTAGCAGCAAATGTGTGTAGTTCTGATTGAAGATAAAGGTGCCTAATGTCCTCAACAGTGTCCACACACCAGAGAATGCACGCGGGGAAAACTCACCCATCCTGTCATCGTCGTCGTCGTCGCTTGAATCGTACGTTTGGTACGTGTGCACGCCATCCCCTATGAGTGGAAAATGCAATCTCGCGATAAAAGCAGGTGTCATGCGACCATCTGTTCCCGTGTGCAGTCTTGTGGCTTACGGCTTCCATTGTTGAACAAGGGGGGAAGGGGTTCGTATCTTTACCTTCACTCCGCTTACATGGTGGGATAATATGGCTAAATTACAGAGAACTGGACTACGTTGCTGGTAGTGCATTACGTCTTCAGAAGTGGGGCGCCACGAGTCATACTATACTGGTTTATTGTGTTTTCTTTGGATGTTGTCGTTTTATGGCTGAGCATGGAATTGAAACATTTGATTACGGAGGAAGGAAGATTGGTGGGTAGGACATCTGTTGATTGAAGATACGCAACACAACATGACTATTTCCGAAACTGGGATCATGAATGACGCATTTACTAAATTCTCCGTCAGTCCGTCATTGTTGACAACAAACTTTCCCAGTAATTTATTTCCCAAATATTTCCATCTAATTCCCCCTCTTCCCAAACTCCGCCGTCATAATGAATAAACCTTGATTACCCCCTCGCCTGCCTGTCAAGTCGATTCCCGGGTGCATTTCGCTGCACAACTAACTGCATTGGTACACCGGACCGGTTGGCGCTGCAACCAAACTCATCATAATCATCCCTGTCCACGAACCCATCCAGTCCATTTCAGTCCAGCAGCGAAGTATACGTACTCCCAGGTGCATTCCCTCCAACTACTAGACCGGTGGCTGGCAGTCAGTGGTATATAGTTCCGGATTCCGGTCCCGCGCGCATCCCGGTGTGCAATATTATGTTTTGTGGTCGATTTAATGGAATCGAACCAAAGCTGTCAAAATCAGTCATACCCGGGGAAAACAGTCCCGGAGAAATTGCAAAACTCCCAGCTGGGGGTCCTAACAACGACGGTGCCGGAGCCGTAGTGCAGCAAATTGGAAGAATGCAGCTCTTTTTTTTTATGATCAATCTCATATTTTTATTACGGTTGAAATTTTCATTTCACTGTCTGTCGGTTTGCTGTTTTTTTGACTTGACTGCGTTTCAGGTTTGGTGTTGGATTTTTTTTTTCGATGAGTCCACGTTTATTTCTGTGTAAATCATGGTTTGGATAATGGAAAATCTTAGATCTTAGCACATGCTCCTATTTTGGGCACACCGATGAAGTTCAAATCTTTTCTCAATGCCAACAAGATAACATTTTAACCAAGGCCGCCATAAAATCGAGGAGAAATTGCCTGAAAAAATTGAGACGGACCCCCAAAAAACACCCTGGCGTCGAGGCTTTAGCTGCAGACTACTGGTTACAACGCAATGTTTGCCGGGACACAATCCGTTGGGATGACTGCCTGAATGGAATAAGCAGCGACAGCACGATTTCCGAACTGCGGCAAAGCATAAACGCCTTGCAAGGGAAACGCAGGACCAACGGTACCGCTATCAACACAGGAAGCGGCATCACTAGGGACCCGAAGGAAATTGCGAACATCATTGGCGGTTTCTTCGTTAAGCTCAACGCTCAGACTGGTTACAGCCACGATTTCACTCGGCTCGATGCATTTTCAGTAACAATCGAATCCATTCAACTTCTGAATACCCAGGGACAGACCTTTCTCTCAAGCCGAATTGTCCTTTGCACTAGCCAGTGGAAAGGGAAAATCAGCTGGTTTTCATGACGTCGGGTATCCATTCCATGGCCAATTTCTACCCATCGGCAGAAGGATCCTGCTGAAAAATTGCAACCTCCCCCGCTTACTGGCGACATAGTCTTGTTATCCCTATTCCTAACAAGGACTTGGTGCGAACGGAACCGAGCGGATACCGTCCCAACTCCCTGATCAGCTGCTGCAGCAAAGTCATGGAACGGATGGTCAATCGAAGACTAACGCAATTCATCCGGGACAACGACCTCCTCGACCACCGTCAACATGCATTTCGTCAAGGATGTGGCACGTACTTTTTTCGCCACTCTCGGACAAGTTATGGTTGATGCCCTCGAAAATGGCCTTCACGTGGACTTGGCCATGATGGACCTTTTGCAGCCGTACAACCGCACTTGAGACCCTGGGGTGTTGCCTCCATACTGGTGGTAACCCTCTTCCTAATCGCCATGAACGGAGTCTTCGAATGCTTCTAAGAAGATGAGGAGACAATTGGCTTCTTACTTTTTTATCTCTATCTATATCTATCTCTATCTCTATTTCTGTCTCTATCTTACGCACTTCAAATCGACCAATCACGAGCTGGTTCGCGTTTGACAGAAAAGTGGTTCGTTTTCACCCCCGATTGTCCCCTCTTCTCTTAAGCGCCCATTACACATATCAATATATTGACAATAAATTGACATACTGACAATATTATTGAAAAGGTGATATTGAAGATGATGATTGGTGCCAAGTATTGACGAAAAGTTGATTTTAATTTCACTTTGTCAATACTCAGAAAGTATTGACAAAAAACCGTCAATTTTGCCATCAATTCGAATATTCGAATATTGACAACATTAATGGCAATACGTTAGAAGCCTTTTTACCTCAATTTATTAAAGTCAATATTACTTGTCTCAATTTCCCCACACAAGAAATATGGATCAGCGAACGAAAGTGTTAGAGTTAATGTTTGCATTCGGGTCCAAACAGAAACGATTGCTGGACCTGTATGTATTGAAAATACTAGCTACACACTGAATTCGGTTCACCGAAGTCGGTTTTTGAACAGCTGCAAAAATTGGAAAAAAATTCAAATGACTACGCCTTGCTACAGCCGCTATCCGTGTACCTTTGACAATCGTACAGCCATTGTCGTTGAACTCTACCGCTGCGCCTTTCTGGACGAGTTTCCCGACGGAAACGAGGTTCATATCCAGATCTGGAACGTACAGGACACCGGTGAGCACGATTTGCTTCGCTTCGCTGTCTTTCCCGTAGCAATGGATCTGGCAGTTCCCCACACCTTTCACGAATGCTTTCTTCCCATTAGCGACAGTAACGAAACTTGGGATATCATCTCGTGGTTTCTCAACGGATACGAAAAACTTTCGATTGGCGCACATGTGGGAGCTGGATCCAGAATCCACGATCCATTTCGTCACTGGTCTTTCACGAGCGCTGAAAACGAAGTCCTCTTCAGTGGACTCTGTTTTTCTTGCATTTGCCTGTTGCTTGGCAAACTTCTTGGTTTCCTTGGCAACCGATTTTTCACTTCGAGAAACTTCATCCTGGCTCTGCTTCTGCCAAATTCTGCAGTTTCGCTTCTTGTGGCCGACCTTCTGGCAGTGGTGGCACACAATGGATTTCGATTTCCCGGCCACCTTCAATACCGCTAAATTCGCCGGAACAGTCCCTTTTCGCTTCTGCACCTCATTGATAATTTTATCCTTTAGCGTCGAAAGAGCTTGGTAGACTGCGGAACACCAGGATTACCTGCACATCGTCAGTCCGCATCGTGCTCTCTTGCCGTGCGGATCTATTTGCTTTTTGCTGAAGGAAGTGTTACTACTACCTAAAGCTACAACAAATTTAAACAGCACTTTTCAGTGCTCAACCTGTAAAATTTCTACCTTGTTCAACTTTATTCCTCTTCGATCCTTGTTTGGACCCTACCCGAGGTAATCCTTCTTGGATATCGATTTGGAAAATTCCTCTTCGATCCTTCAGATTCTTATAGTAATCTGCTTGGAAGTCGATTTGGATAAAAATTTACTGCCGCCATGGCGCCTAAACGCAAAAGAAAGGGGCAAACTCTTGACCCCCCTTCTGAAGAAATTAATTTGAGTAATCAATTTGATTTGCTCACGGATGATGAGAATGATCCATCATCCAAGAAAAATCTAGTAAACTTTGCCGGCTTAATGCCAAGAAGGAAAAGATTCCCCCTATTGTGATAACCACTTCCGATTTCCATGCTCTTCGCATGGAACTTTTGAACTTCGTGAAAGTTAAGTTTTCTCTACAAATTGGACGTCGGGGTGAATGCCGTGTATTGGCTGAAACCTTGGACGGATTTAAATGTCTTCTCAAGTATCTTACTGAGAAGAAGCACAAATTTTTTACTTACGACACCAAAACTGAACGTGTGTTCAAGGTTGTCATGAAAGGACTGCCCAGTGGTGAATCCCTGGATCAGATCAAAGATGAACTGGCCTCTAAAATGGAATTTTTACAGAAATCATTAATTGACATGATTTCTGATATGCTTAAATCTAACTCCATGTTTGATGCTATTCAAACTGGAGTAAAATTTGCAAATAATATTGTCATGACTTTAAAATTCAGTAATGGATTTTAAAGCATTAAATATTGTAAATTGGAATGCTCGATCTCTTAAAGATAATGAAGACGAGCTATTTAATTTTTTGAGAGTTCATAACGTGCATATTGCCGTTATAACTGAAACGTTCCTTAAACCTGACCATAAGGTTAAGAAGGACGCAAATTACTTGATTTATAGAAATGATCATCTTGATGGACCCTGTGGTGGCGTTGCCATCATTATTCATAGACGAATCAAACATAAAATTCTTTCTTCATTTGAAACCAAAGTTTTTGAAACTTTGGGAGTTTCTGTTGAAACAAAATTTGGACAACTTACGTTTATAGCTGCCTATTTGCCATTCCAATGCGTAGGCCAGCAAAAGAATTTTCTCAAGGGTGACCTCCAGAAACTTACCCGTCATAGGTCTAAATTCTTCATTATTGGTGATTTTAATGCAAAACACCGCTCATGGAATAATGCTCAAAGCAATTCCAATGGTAATATTCTGTTTGATGATTGTTCTGCAGGTTATTACACTATTCAATATCCAAACAGCCCAACATGCTTTTCTTCTGCAAGAAATCCCTCCACTATTGATTTGGTCTTAACTGATTCATGTCATCTTTGTAGCCAATTGGTTACCCATGCTGACTTCGGTTCTGATCACCTTCCAGTAACTTTTGAAATATCCCAAGAAATAATTTGTAATCCCAACAGCTCTACTTTCAATTACCATAGAGCTGATTGGGAGCATTATCAAACATTTATGGAATATAACTTCGATCCAAACATTCCTTTGCAAACCAAAGATGAAATTAATTATGCTCTTGAATCTCTGACTACTTCTATAGTTGTAGCAAGAGCTGCCTCAGTACCAAAATAAGAGGTTAAATTCGATTCAATTATAATAGACGACGATCTTCAGCTCTTGATCCGTCTTAAAAATGTCCGTAGGAGACAATATCAAAGAACACGCGATCCTGACATGAAGGTTATCTGGCGGGATTTGCAAAAACAAATTAAAAAGCAATTCTCTGCCCTGAGGAACAAAACTTTTGAAAATAATATTTCTAAATTAGACCCGAGTTCCAAACCCTTTTGGAAACTCACAAAATTTTTGAAAAAACCTCAAAAGCCTATTCCAGCGCTTAAAGAAGGTGGTAAAATTTTGATCACAAATTTGGAAAAAGCTCAGAAACTTGCTAAGCAATTCGAGAGTTCCCATAATTTCAGTTTGGGTCTTACTAGTCCTATTGAGAATCAGGTTGCTGGGGATTTTCTGAATATTTTCTCTCGGGAAAATATTTTTGATGATTCCTGGGGGACTGATTTGGACGAAGTAAGGTCTATAACTAAAAAGTTTCAAAATATGAAAGCTCCAGGTGATGATGGAATTTTCTATATCCTCATCAAAAAACTCCCAGAGAGTACCTTGTCTTTCTTGGTAAAATTATTTAACAGATGTTTCCATTTGGCATACTTTCCTGATAAATGGAAAAATGCAAAAGTTGTTCCAATTTTGAAGCCGGATAAAAATCCAGCTGAAGCTTTTAGCTACCGCCCAATAAGTTTGCTTTCTTCAATAAGTAAACTTTTTGAAAAGATAATTTTGTATAGAATGATGCTTCATATCAATACGAACTCAATTTTTGCAGATGAGCAGTTTGGATTTTGCCATGGGCATTCAACTACTCATCAACTCTTAAGAGTTACCAATTTAATTCGTTCAAACAAATCTGAAGGCCACTCAACTGGAGTTGCTCTTCTAGACATAGAAAAAGCATTCGACAGTGTTTGGCATGAAGGTTTGATTGCTAAATTGAAAAAGTTTAATTTTCCACTTTATATTATGAAATTAGTTCAAAATTATTTAACTGACAGAACTCTTCAAGTAAATTATCAAAATTCCAAATCTAATCGACTACCTGTTAGGGCAGGAGTTCCTCAGGGTAGCATTCTTGGGCCTATATTGTATAACATTTTCACTTCGGACCTCCCTGATTTGCCTCAGGGTTGCCACAAATCTTTGTTCGCTGATGACACAGGCATTTCCGGTAAAGGAAAAAGTCTTCGTGTTATTTGCAGCAGACTTCAGAAAAGTTTAGATATTTTCTCTTCTTATTTACAAAAATGGAAGATTTCTCCCAACGCTTCCAAAACTCAACTTATAATATTTCCACATAAGCCTAGAGCTTCGTTTTTGAAACCTAGTAGTAGTCACATAGTCACTATGAACGGAGTTCCAATTTCCTGGTCAAACCAAGTGAAATATCTTGGATTAATACTTGACCAAAAATTAACTTTTAAAGATCACATTGAGGGCATTCAAGCCAAAAGTAACAAATATATTAAATGTTTGTATCCTCTTATAAACAGGAAATCCAAACTTTGCCTGACGAATAAACTTTTAATATTTAAACAAGTTTTTAGACCGGCCATGCTTTACGCTGTACCAATATGGTCTAGTTGCTGCACTACCAGGAAAAAAGCACTTCAAAGGATTCAGAACAAAATTCTGAAAATGATTTTGAAGTTGCCTCCCTGGTACAGTACAACCGAAGTACATAGAATTTCGAATGTTGAGACTTTAGCACAAATGTCCAACAAAATAATTAATAATTTCAGGCAAAAATCGTTGCAATCCTCAATTGCAACGATTAATTCCCTTTATACTTAGATAAGATTTAGTTTTAGTTTTTAGTTTTAAGATATCAATTGTTATACTGACATGCAGGTTAAAAAACCTGTTTAAAATACTTAATTGCCAAGACATGAACAATGTAAAAACACTTAGATATATATCATAACAATTAAGGCTGGTACGTTACTGCAGTAACTGGAGCACCTAGGTTAAAAATGAAATGTAATTTATTTTGAATTTGGAACAAATAAAAAGTTAAAAAAAAAAAACCTGCACATCATCGTCGAGCTTCGTACCAGCGTTGGCCAGTTTTTCAAACAAACTCTCGAATTCTACCAGGTGGTCCTCGATGTCGTCTCCTTCCTGGAACTTGAGATCGCAAATCCGCTTCAGCAGGTGAACCTTCGACGTTAGTGACTTCTTTTCATGTTGCTTCTCCAGAACCTTCCATACTTCCTTTGCGGTTTTCGTAGCCCGGATATGGCCGTGTTGACTCCTGCTCAGCAGCAGCCAAATGGTCGCACGCGCTTTCTGATCCCCTTCGTCCCAGGCAATCAGCTCCGCCGCGTTCGCACGGTTTGCAGCCTCTTCCGGCTTGACTCCGGGCACGATGTACTTCCATAGTCCTTCGCGAACCAGCAGGAATTCCACCTCCAGCTTCCAGGTTTCGTAGTTTTCGTTCGTCAGCTTCGTTATTCCGGATCTTTCCATCTTGAACTTCTTCGGGCCCAAAACCTTTAGAATGTGATATGGCCGTAGACCGGATTTACTACTACTTGAAAATACGTCTTAGCTTGATGAGAGACAAACTTGGAATGGCATTTTATTTCAGACTATGAGAATACATTTATTTGTAGGTTGCTTCGATTATTCGTCGCTTGCTAGGTTTCTACCTCCAACATGATTTGACTTCATTTTCGACTTAGCGGTTATAGTCCTCATATGCAGAGTTGATGGCTGTATTTAATTGGTTGCATAAGTTGTGATAGTTTCGCAAATTGGTTTCAGTTTTTTTCTTTTTTGTATAGTTTATGAGCTTTCTGTTTTTTATTCTTCAAATTTTTCGGTTGTGGATTGAACCATGCGGGTAGTTTATTGTTTTGTGTTCGTCTTCTTTTTTTGATGGTACAGTTTCTAAAATTAGGCTTTGAAGAATTGAGTGAAATTTTTCTACTTCAGTATCGACATTTCCTTCAAAAGTTATTAAATTTTTCCAATTTATTGTACATAGTCTACGTTTGGCTTCTTCGTAATTTGCTTTATGGTATTCCGGCACTTCCTCGTATTCCCAGTCGCTGGAGGAAGAAGAATTTTGTACGAAGATTGAGTATTCAATTGCTGTGTGAAACACTTCATTTTTCCATAAAGGTGCTAATGATGTATCCACACAGAAGTCTTCAGTACAATTTGTAAATAAAAGGTCTAAATATGAGTTTTGTTGATTTTTTACATGGTTTATTTGATTAAGACCAAAATAAGATATTTTGTCGAATAATAATTGTAATGTTTCGTCTTCACCTACGACCGGGAGTAAAAATGATTCATTTTCAATGTCTGTAATAAAGTCTGCGTTTCGTTGATGGAAGTCGCCATAAATATGCAGTTTTACTTCTGGTTCCATATTTGACATTATAGTTTCAACAATTTGAAAAAATAGTTCAAAAGACTGCTTGTGGGCATGTTTAGGTGGAAAATACAAAGAAGAAAAAAAAATTTATTTCACCGGCAATAAGTGCTTTGACCCAGACATTTTCGAATTCCTTGTGCTTATTTGTTATGATTTCTTCAGAAGTAAAGTCAGCATTGATGGCAATGAGCACTCCACCACCAGACTTTTTATTACAGAGTTGAAAATTCCTGTCGTGCCGGAATACATTAAAATTGTTTCCAAAAATTTCTTCGCTTCTGACGCTTTCGTCCCAGCTTGTTTCAGTTCCAAGAATTATTTGGAAAGAAGAAGATAGAATGTTCTGGTGGATTTCTTTCATTTTGGCTGGGCTTTTCATGCGATTGAAATGTTGGCAATACACCAAAATTTCAGTCGCATTCTGTTAAGGAAGTGAAGGGATTTTTGGAGGGTCAGTATTACTTACATTAGCAGGGTCTACCTCATGTAGAGTGTCGTGATTCGATAATAATAATTCCCTTGCATGGGAATAGTTGTCGTTACTTCCTTTAGTAGAGTGCGTCAGTGCCGTTGAAGCGTCGGTGCGTGGAATTCCGAGTTCTTCGTGAACGTCCAGGAAAATTTCACGTAAAAGGGCTGTTTCCGTTGGTAGTCCTTCTGCCGCCAGCATTAAAGTTGCACTAGTTTTAGTGATTCCGCGAATGCATACTGAAGGTGGCTGGTCGTGCAAGTATGAAAGATAAGTCCGCACAATGTCTATAATTTTGGGGTTGGAAACTAACGATTTAAAATTGGCTCACTACTTGACTAGCCTATTGGTCCAAAGCAAATCGATCAACGTACCCCATTCTAGTCAAAATTCTAGTACTATACTATGTTTGTTTTGATTCGCTATGAAAATTTGACAGATAAAATGAGGGGTTCGTGGATTTTCCTATATTTCGAGGGGTGCATCAATTTGCTTGGGACCGAAAAAAGTACCAGAGCTGAGCCAAAAAATGGAGCACGTTTCTTCGGGACCTTCTGGTCTTAGAGTTACCTCTACGGTATTATTGTCTTGATTTGTTTGGAGCCTGACAAGTAATTTATTTCATTTCTCGTTAATATTAATGCGTAGCTTGACCACCAAATCTTTAAAATAAAGCACTCGAAGTCCCCTAGTACTGAGGAAGTCGGCAATGAAATTGCAGAATTTCCTGAAGTACTTTGATTAACCCCTCGTTGTAAGGGTTGTTTGGAAGCTATTATAAATACTTTGACAGATCGATGTTCAAATCCCAAAAAAAGATACATCTTTTGAGGCTCAAGTTCCACATATGATATGTGATTCCGGTATAATGTTGAAGATTCATACAATTACTCCTACTGTCAAAATATGTCAACTTTCTCTTTAAATTTATGAATATGGCAATAACGTCGAAATTTCTATTTTTCCAAAACGGATAAAAATCAGACACTATCCATGCAGCATACCATTGATTGCATTGTACCATTATCTTTATTGAGTCATCTTCATTAAGCCGGTAAAGTACAGTATGTAGATCTACAACAAAAACTCACGCTAAAGTTTTCCCATATCGCATACCTCGTTGCAGTCCACAAACACACACACCGTACATAGTACATGATCCAAGTCTCTAATGAGAAAGCTAAGCAGCTAGAAAGTCGAACCCGTTTTTCCCTTGTTCTTCTTGGACGAATTTCTCGGGTGGCTCTAAGTTGCGGGTGCATCGAAAAGTTGTCCAGTCAACGCCAGACCAACCCTAGCCATCGATGGGAACTTTTCCCATACACGTTCTTAGGACACATGTATCCTAAAGTTATACAGCCTTCGTACACTGCCCACTGCACGACGAGAGAAGCAATTTGGATTCTTAGCTTATTAGCAAATATAAAACCTTCTTTTGTAGGAAGGCATGTGGTGCTCGAGCACCGCATCCATAAAGACAAAATAATCAAAAGAAAGAAAATGACCTAAAGGAGCGCAGCAGTTGGACGGGAGGGGGTGGTGTCACACTTGTCTATGCCGATGATAGCTCTTTTCACCACACACTGAAGTATCATTGGATCTTGGTCCTTTTCATCGGAACGTCGTCGTACGGTGAGGATGGGACACAGATTGCCGAAAGGATACACTTTGAGGTTGTATTTAATTTGATCTTATCTCGGAAAGTAGCTCTCTTTCTTGTCCTCCGTAGAAAAGATGCTTGCTTCTGACCCTGGCGGGTGTGGGACGGAGTCGGAGTCAATTTAGAAAACAAAAGTAGGGAAAGTGATTTCTTTTGAGAGGCGATCTCTTTTCAAGGCTGGGTGCTGTTTTGGACTGGTTCTGAAAGTGAAGGTTTGTCAAAATTGAGAACGTCCTACCCTCTGACTAATCAGCTAAACTGCCTCAAGGAGTGGTAACGGATATCACCAGCGAAGCAGCGCCTTTCAACTGGATGACTGGCTTCTCCGCACAAGCTCGAAAGACTCCCCAAGGACACACGGACCACGCCTTAGCAGAAGATGACCGCCGTGACCGGCAGTTGCTTCTCACACGACATATCCACTCGAATATGGTAATGCGTGAAGCGCGAACGAGCCCCAGAAGGAAAAGTCCATCGTCAAGCAGCTGGCCCCACACCCGCTGCGAGGTTTCAAACTGTGACCATCAACACACACAGGCTTGTCATCAGTCAAAAATAAATACGTGCAACGTGAAACCCAGCTCGCGAGTAGGACCTCACCCCCCCGTGAGGATGGTTCATTTCCATACACGAGCTAGCCTTTCCTTTGCCTAGAGTGGGGTAACACACACACACACACATGGTTTTACAGGTCACCCAGCTCCTTTCAATTCAATTAATTTATTATCTTCACCTTTCAGTGATGACGACGGCGACAACGACGAAGGAGATCCACGTGTGGTTGGTCGTAATGACGATGATAAAAGACACACCCCGGTGCTTGGGTTCAGAATGATTGTGCAGTATTTTGTTCCCGTCTTATTTGCTTAAATGTATTTAATTAAGTTGACCGGGAGAGGTTTATGGGTAGCGAACCTTAGGCAGCTACGGATAGATCCTTCAAAAAAAAAAATGAAATACGGCAATAGGGATTTTTATGGATGAACAACGTAGCTTGCAGGCGAAAACGAACTTCAACACGGATAGTTGTAGGTTATGGTAATCGAACGATCTAAGCATCACAACAGTGGGACAATGAATCCGGTTGCGTGGCTAAAACCTCTGCTGCCTATAATCGCATATCAGTCCCATATGGATATTGATCAATTTTAAGATAATAACGCTATCCACTATCAATTGGCTTCTACTTCCACATTTTTCATTATCAAAGTCCGTAGTTTTATCACGTGTTAGAAAACTACAAACTTTGATAATGAAAATGTGAGAACAACATCAAGTCAGTTTGTCCCATCAAGCAAAAGCATCAGTCCCATCCTGAAATTCAATCGTCCAGAAGTCAAGTTACAGTTTTGTTTTTTGAATCGTCATATTTTTTGCTGATATGTATAACAAATACCTACCTAAGTACCTGATGGGCGACGACTCGTTGAATTCAAATCTGCGCCGAACGAAGTAACCGTCTCCATTGGTCTCGGTCCTGAGCCAATCGCTTCCAGTCGCCTTGGACGTTAAAGGACCTAATGTCCTCCTCAACTGCACAAAGCCAACGCGTGCGTGGCCTACCCCGAAGCCGACGTCCTCTTCCGGGTTCCCTGCTGAATATTGACTTCGCTTGACGCTCTTCCGGCATTCGTGCCACATGCCCAGCCCACTGTAGCCTGTCGTGTTTTATAAGCTTCACAATATCCATGCCGTTATATACTTGGTACAACTCGTGATTCATGCGATGCCGCCAGATGCCATTTTCCAGTTTACCGCCGAGTATTGTTCGCAGCACTTTACGCTCGAAGACACCGAAAGCTCTCCGATCGTCCTCTTTCAATGCCCACGATTCGTGGCCATAAAGGGCTACCGGCAGAATCAACGTCTTGTACAGCGCGAATTTCGTTTTCGTACGCAAGCTGCGGGACTTCAGCTGGCTACGCAACCCGTAGAAAGCCCTGTTTGCGGCTGCAATACGCCTTTTCACCTCGCGGGTAACATCATTATCGAACGTCACTAAAGTACCAAGATAAACAAATTCGTCCACAACTTCAAATTTTTCGCCATCTAGCACCACTTCACTACCAACACCTCTATTGCTCCCACGCTTTCTACCGGCGACCATGTACTTCGTTTTGGTAGAATTTATCGTGAGACCAATCCTCGCTGTCTCCCTCTTAAAAGGCGCGAACGCCTCTTCCACTGCTCTACAGTCGATTCCGATGATGTCGATGTCGTCCGCAAAACCAAGGAGCATGTGCGACTTTGTGATGATGGTACCGTTCCTCTGCACGCCAGCTCTCCTAATCGCTCCTTCGAGGGCGATGTTGAATAGCAAGTTCGAAAGAGCATCTCCCTGCTTCAACCCAGGTCTAAGGTCACGAACGAGACCGAAATCTCGTCTGCAACCCGTACACATGATTTCGAACCATCCAGCGTTGCACGAATCAGCCTAATTAGTTTCGTCGGAAAACCATTTTCTTGCATTATCTGCCATAGCTCGTTTCTCTTTACTGAATCGTACGCTGCCTTGAAATCTATGAACAGATGATGAGTCTGTAAGTTGTATTCCCGGAACTTCTCCAAGGTTTGACGCAGGGTAAACATTTGATCCGTCGTTGATCGACCCTCACGAAAACCAGCCTGGTATTCGCCGACGAAGGATTCCTCAAGCGGTCTCAATCTGTTGAACAGAACACGTGATAATATTTTTTACGCCGAATTTAGAATCGTGTTTCCTCTGTAATTGGCGCACTCCAGTATGTGTCCCTTTTTGTAGAGGAAACAAACGAGAACATCCAACCAACTAGCGGGCAATTCATCCTCCTCCCATATCTTGAGCAGTATACGGTGGATCATCTCGTGCAGCTGCTCACTTCCGTGTTTGAGAAGTTCGGCCGGGAGCTCGTCCTTCCCCGCAGCCTTACTGTTTTTCAGCTCTCGTATCGCCTTTTTCACCTCTTCTAGCGTTGGTGGTTCCACAGCTTGACCATCGTCGTCGATGTGTGTTCTGTTTGTAGATGCTCTCTCGTTCTCTCCGTTCAGCAACGTCTCGAAGTACTCCTTCCACCTGGCAGCCACCATCGTTTTATCTGTCAGCAGATTACCTTCACGGTCATAGCACAAGGCGGGAGACGGCGCTGTCTTACTCCTCACGCCATTAACAGTTGCGTAAAACCTTCGCATATCATTCTGCTCCATACTTTCTTGCGCCTCAGCAATAACGCGTTCCTCATACTGCCTTTTTTCCTGCGATGAGTTCGTTTCTCGGCTAACCTTGCTTCCCTGTACCGCTCTCTGTTCTGACGGGTACCAGACACCAACATCTGGCTTCTGGCGACGTTCTTCTTCTCTGTCACTCGCTGGCACTCCTCGTCAAACCTCGCCTCTGAGCTGTACCTATTACCTCTCGTGCTGTTGTGCTCACCGCTCCGTGGACAGCTTCCCACATATTGTTGAGATTCTCGTTCACGTTGATTTCCGCTATCCGCTCATTCAGTTTATGGTGGTACTCTGCAGCAACACCATGTACTGTCAAACGCTGGATGTTGAAACGGTCGTAACGGTCGATAGACGCGCTCGAATTTTCGCGACAACGAGGTAGTGATCCGAGTCGAAATTAGGACCCCTGAAGGTCCTGACATCTACGACATCCGATAAATGCCGACCATGCACCAACACGCACCAACACTGGGAGCAAGTTTCGCCATTAGGGTGTCTCCAGGTGTGCTTTCGGATATCTTTGCGTGCAAAGTGGGTGCTACTGATGGCCATATCACGAGCAGCAGCGAAGTTTATCAGCTTCAGGCCATTATCATTCGTTGCAGAGTGAAGGCTCTCTGTTCCAATGATTGGGCGAAAGAATTCCTCTCTTCCGACCTGCGCGTTTGCATCTCCGATGACAATCTTCACGTCGTGTTTAGGGCACTCATCATAAGTTTTATCCAGGCTTTCCTTAACGTCATCGGATTTATCGTTAGTCGGTACGTAGATGTTGATCAGGCTGTAATTGAAGAATTTGCCACGAATCCTCAAAACGCAGATGCGCTAGCTAACCGGTTTCCACCGCATAACCCGCTTCATCTGTTTCCCAATCACTACGAAACCAACCCCGTGTTCTGCTCTAACGCCACAGCTGTAGTAGATATGGTATTTGAACGATGTGTTGGCGATAGGATCTACCGCCCTGAATTCACGTTCTCCAGATCTAAGCCACCGTACTTCTTGAATAGCAGCCACTCTCACATTCACCTTTTGCAGGTCACGGGCCAGAAGGCCCACTCGTCCAGGTTCATTTAACGTTCTGACATTCCAAGAACCGAGTTTCCATTCATTGTCCTTATTTCGTTGCCGTTGGGTCAGTTGCCGAAAATTCCGTTCGTTTTTTCTTCTTCTTACTTCATTTTTCTGAGTATTTTTATAATTCAGTATGCTACCGTACCAGGGTCGTGTTGATGGGGCTGCCATCTTATGTTTAGTTGACACGATTCAACATTTCTTGTTTCAGCCGCTGGATGCCAGACAGACGCTGTTTGAGCCGCACCTCTTGGTGGACAGACGCTCGGGTTATTGTGTAGATGGGGCTGCCATATTGGATTTAGCTGACACAATACAGCATTTCTTTTTCAGCCGCTGGATCCCAGACAGACGCTGTTCGAGCCGCACCTCCTGGTGGACAGACGCTCGACGATTCGCACCTCCTCAGCCTTGCTATCATCACGATACGAGTTAATCGTGATGACATTGCCCACACCCCGCTACCAGCACATATATGGGCATATACTGGCTGTCATCATCCGACACGTGGAAGCGTCATGGATCATAACTCTTAGGTATTTCAACACGCACTTCGAGGCTATGGCGTGCTCCACGACGGTGATTTCTATACGCTGCACCACTTTACAGTTACTGACCAACAGCACTTCCTTGTATCCAGTTTCCAATCATGTCGATTGCCTCGGTCGCCAACATTTCCACTTCTTCCAGCGTCCTGCCTGTCAGTGGTTTTCTCGGGAAAAAATTAATAACTTTTGAACGAAGCATCCAATCCGATTACTGTCTTCTGTAAAGTTGCTTGTATTAGTTAAGCGCTTCTTCTGAATAACTTAATTAGTTCGCAACATTCCGAAGAGATGGCGCGTGAATATAACTTTTGAATAAACCGTATCTATCAAAATGCAGGAACTTGAGGAACTTGGAAAGACAATACAGCAGCTAAATATTACCGGAATCAACCTCAGATGAAGATCAAAAATCTAAATGTAAAAGTAAATTGGTACGCCCTTCGCGCACCGCTAGCACGCCTCTAGTGTTGGGAATCGAAAATCTTTGACTGTGGTTTGTTAAAACTTCTATAGAGAACAACTGGTGCAAGTTTAATCAAAGTAGTCGATCGCGTTCAGAAATAACGTCAAATTGAACTGGAAAGAATAAAAAATATTGTACACAAACACCTGGAAAATCCGGAGTGGTCCGGTTCCAAGTTGGCTAAAGTGCTGAAGATGCCGAATACAACAGTTTGTCAAGTGCTCAAAACCTACAAGGAAACCCTGAGTGTAGAAAGGAATCAGCGGACCTACGAAAAAACTGGAACCAGGAATCGTCAGCTGCGCAGCAAGGTGTTGAGGTGCGTTAAAGCCAGCCCCGGTCTTTCGACCCGAGATGTGGCCAGAAGGTACAACGCCAACTTTGAAACGGTGCGGAACATCCTTGCCAGGGAAGGATACAAGTCGTACAAAGCCAGTAAACAATCGAACCGGCACATGAAGCAGAATTCCGTGGCCAAAAAGCGTGCAAGGCTCTTGTACGACCGTGTTTTGACGAAACACAAGGGCTGCACTTTGATCGATGACGAAGCATACGTCAAACTCGATTTTAAGCAGCTTCCCGGTCAAAAGTTTTACATCGCGACTGGACGTGGGGATGTGCCAGGAAGATTCAAGTTCGTGTTCGCCGACAATTTCGCGATGAATTTGGCAAGCGATTTGCAGTTTTGGCCTGAAAACGGAACCATTCGTCACATCCTTGACGATGACATCCCAAGTTTACATCGAAGAATGCCTGAAAAAGCTTGTATAGCCGTTCATCCGCAACCATAGGGGCAAAGTCATATTTTGGCCCAATTCGGCCAGCAGTCACTACTCCAAGGTGGTTCTGGAGTGGTATGCTTCCAACAAGATTGATTTTGTCCCCAAGCTAATGAATCCTCCGAATTGCCCGGAATTTCGACCAATCGAAAAATACTGGGCAATTTTGAAGCAGCGACTTCGACGAAGCGGCGGAGCAGTCAAGGACATCCAGCAAATACGGCCAAAATGGAAGAAATGCGCTGATTCCGTGTCCGTTTCCACTGTGCGGGCACTAATGGGCTCCATCATGAGGAAGGTTCGAGATTTCGTTCGAAATGGAGAAATGTAACCATCTAACGCTGTACTGTACTGTAAAGCACTTTTAAAACTTATTGAATCATGAATTACAGTTCTTTTTGTGCGTACCAATTAACTTTTAGTCAGCCTTTAAAGTGAGTCAGGAGAAGTTTGAAGATCTCACGTTGTAGAATGGTTGTAACATGAGCACAAGACACGTCGCCATGGTAGGAAATTGGAAAGCGAGGAACGTGGTGTTGAGTACTTGGTCCTGTTGAAGTCTGCAAGTAGTAGACGCAATATTTACGCGTATCTGTCAAAAGATAAGATTTTTCTAGTTAAATTTATTTTTATTGAGTTCACTATCTCATGTATTGATATTGTATTTTAAAATTTTTTTAATCAAGGACGTAGCCAGTTTTCGAATTAGGGGTGGGGGGGGGCTTTTTTTTTTGTTGATGATTAGGTTAGATGCCTATTAGCTGAACACCATTATACTGAACGCTATTAGACCGTATGGATTACGAGGTCGACCGTCGTTTAACCGAAACTGAATTTTCAGTCGTACTTTGGCATATGTCATATGTCATATCCAGTGTGCCAGAACCTTTCAGAACTCTAGAGATTGTCTTCAAGCTACAAGTTTTTTTTTCTAGTCGTATTAAAATTAAGTTAGTTTTAAGTCTTACAATCCTCTGATTTTCCACTCCCGGATCTTTTTAGGTTCCCTAGAAACCCCTAACAACATTGTTTTTTTTAATTTTCCCATGAATTTTCTTAGTAACAAGTTTTAAGTTATCTTATTCAAATTATTGATAAAAATTACGGGAATCATGCTCAATAACATTAGGAAGAAAACTACAATTAATAATTAACCAGGGTGGAAAGCGATAAATTGTTTTTTTTTAAGGTTACTAACTCATGTTTTGCTCGATATCTGAATTTTATTTTCACCAGACAGTGACAGATTTCTAATATTCGAAGTCTAATATAATTTTAAATTGTTCCTGCTTCGGTAAATGTTGAGCATTTCGAACATATTTTTTTTAAATCATGACTTGTATTCTTGCAATAATAGTCCTTTTAATGTTGCCCATATTATCAACTCTAAACGATTAGCATTTAGAAAATATTTTGTGACCCTGACAATTGAGCAAAGAAAAATGATTGCGTATTTCTAATTTATTAAAATTCTCAATAAATGTATAGATGTTGCGCGATTTGGTGCATGAAAAGTATTTTAATATTCTACAATATGGTGAACGTTCAATACTTAAAGATTTCTTATTTTATCGAAGACATTCCCAATTCCTCATCTCATCTCATCTATGTATCTTTAACAATTTAAAAAATTATGTTTGAAAATTAAGTCTTGTTTGAGATCAACTATTTAATTCGATTATTGTTTTTCAATAACTATCATTATAATTAACTTGAACATTTGTTAGAAAAAAATATATAAGATTTTTCTTAAAGTATAGGTTAGGATTAGATAAAAAAATGGCACTTATGATTATTTTAAAACCATCCTGGAATAAAGTTCACAAAGGTCGCAAAAATCTACAATTTATTCTGTTTTCCATTCAATTGTGATGATTTAAAAATATATATTCACAATTAAAATTTTTGACATTTGGAAATTTGGATTCTAATAAGAATAATCTTTATACGTTCACCATCTCATCTTTTTTTTACAAAATAGACGTATTGTAGAGCAATTCTGTAGCAATTCTGCTGAAAAAATATATGATTATCTATAAACGGTTATTTTTGGTACCTTTTTAGTTTAAGGCAGCGGTGATTTTTGGGTTGGGTTTTTTTAATAACCGGGAAAAAACCGGGAATTGAACAATTGGATTTGAATGGACACCCTGCTCTTGTTATATTCATTACAGTTGAGTGTTCACTCCGCTGTCGACAGAAGCAGACCACTCTCAATGTGTGTGACGTGATCGTCTGTTTACTCGGCAGCAACCATTGTGTGGTCGTCCTCATTGTTCTTCATCAGCAGTTCTTTCGGTCGATGCGTCGTCGACTTTGGAAAGCAAGCGTTTCGTGATGAATGTGTGAGTGCTGACCACGTTTTGCGTCCATTGCTGCAATGGAAGCGCTCTGCCCCCCGTTGGCGATACTGCCATACAATGAAACCACTGGAAGCGGCTCCCGTTCTGGTGGAAGAGGCTTATTGGATAGCGGAAGATAAAATGTTTATTGTGTTGTACCTTTTGACTATAGTTTTAAGACGTATTGTATAGTGAACAAGAAGCACCGGGTCTGTTAAGTTAATTCGGTTGAGCCTTATCAAATAAATTAATAAACAAAAAAAAATGATTACAGTGGCTTTGGTAATTTCTTCAGATTTTTAGAAACCTTATGAAATTAACCTCCGATCTGCTATTGCTAATAATTTTCTTGAAACATTCCTCAGAACATTTGTGAAAATTTCCTCAGAACTGTGTTAAAATTCTTATTAGAATGTTGCAAGAGTTCTGCTTAAAATTCCCTAATATTTATTAAGAACCCATTGAAATTAGCGCTCGAGCTAAAACTTTATTTAGAGTTCTAGACAATCTGAAAAGGTGTGAAGGTTTTGTGCCAACGGGAGAAGAAATATCAGGAATTTTTCACTCCAACGGGCTTTTCCCTTCACCATTCATAAAATAAAAAGAAACCCGTTAAACATATTAACAGCCTCAGCATAAGCATTATCACAACACTGAAACTACTATGGACGAATATTCAATCCAATCTACGATTCCGCACACTATAAATAACTTTTTACACATGATCATCATGATCATGATCATGATCATGATCGATCAGAGTGGATTGTGCATATGTTTAGGAACAACCTAATTTTCGGGCCAAAGGAGCAAAAGGATCGAGTTCAGTGTTGGCAAAATCATCAATCAATTGATATTTTTCTGCTCTCATGGGCTCGCAATATCACTAGTGATATTGCGAGATTATTCACAACGTGCAAACATCAAGCTGAGAGTTGAATCGACACAAAATTGATTTCGTTGCACATCGTTTTCTTAGAAAGAGAAAGCATAGTTTGCTATCTCTTTTTAATCTTCACCGATGGCAGACGCGAAGGGACTGCTGCAAGCCGTTATGGAAGTTTTCGGTTGCATTCGGGTGTAAAGCAAAAATCACGAAACTCAATCTCACCACAGTTTGTTGAGATTAACAGCTGGTGAGTTTTGTTAGCTTGATATTCCGAGCTGCAATATCACAGCTTGCAAAATCAACCGCAGCGTGATCTTGGGCGTTGGTGAGATTTGATTTTTTGATATTTTCCCAACGCTGATCTTGTTGTTAACGCAATTCCGAAATCTGAAGACTGTTTCGAATAATAGTTTTAGGTTATGGGCAGCAACAATGGTCAAAGGATAAATAATTTAGTTTTCATTTCTTATTCCTTCCCGTGACACTTATGGGGGTTCGTCGAGTTATCTGCATCTCTCATAAATAAGTGTCGGACTAACATTCCTCCTCCATCCCCACCAGATGCAAGGACGTGGCCAGAACAGCTCTAGTCTGTTGGAGGGAGACTCATCCTATACCTAAGAGGGAGTGATTAACCACAAGTTACTATCTAACAGTAACGGGCGTGTATTTTTTAAACTCCAGCAACCCTTAGCACCCTGATAGTCCTACAACGTAACCTAGCTGTGCCATAATCTCCACTATTCCGTTCACTACCTTTTCAACCGTGACGGAAGCCTACCGAGCAAACAACCCAGCCTACTCACCTGACTTTCCACACAAGGTGGTGCGTCTATCCAAGAAGGTGTTTCCTCTAACGAACCGTATCACCTCGGCAGAAGCCCATTCACGTATGAAGAGAACAAAAGCATTACGCACGTTTTATCGCTTCACATAATCGCTCAGCATTTTCCCCCCCGGTTGAGGCCTTCTCTCTGCCGGGTGAAACGCTTTATCGGATTTTTCTACTCAGTTAATCAAAGAATTAGAAGAAAATAGAAGAAAATCGTACCCCATCAAGGGAGGAAGGATGATGCTCGCTTGCCATTAAAACCCATCCACCCATAAGTACGCAAAGGTGTAAGGCGGCGATTCAGCAACGGGTGGGAAAATTACCCCGGCTCTCGGTTGGCTTTTATTGGCACCATTCACTCGTAACGAGTGTGAGCAAACAACTTTTATATCGGGCTCTTCATAGCCGTGCGTTTAACAGTCTTTCTGTCCCTGGAGCCAGTTCTTCGGGGGAATACATCCTAGGAGTATAGTTGTGGAGTTCTATCACCAGGAAAAAGGTCCTCGTCGGTCGTCGAAGTCTGCTGCTTAATTAAAAGTAGTCTTTCTGGGCCGTCCTGGGTTTGCCTGGGAAACGGGCGAAACTAAACGAAGCGACACAATTTTATCTCAGCTTTCATGGATGATTGACGGCAATAAATTCACACCTCAAAACGCAATGCTCCGGTGGAGTTGCGAAGATTGCTGGGCCGGGGAAGGGGGTGGTGGTTTTATTTTAAGAATTGTTGGTATTTCCAGGCGGCTCGGATCGTTACCTTCAGATGAGATACAAATTTTCCAAGGAAGAATAAATAAAGATTGTGCGCTTTAGCTGAGTTTCTCATTGAGGAATCAGCTCAGAATAGGGAAATATGGTTTTGAAAACATTGTTTGGACTTTCTTTGAAAAATAGAGTGCCTTCCCATTTGAGGCATATGGCCTGAAAATGACTCATTGAATCTGACTGTTTTGCACACTGACTATACATACATTGAAAGGTCCTCATTGTTTCCTTTAGATGTTTGTTTGAATTATCCGTGAAATTTGCTTACCTTATCACAATCTTCGTAAGGTTCTCAATTATTTCATTATAAAGAAAAAGTTTCTATAAATGCTTGGAATTCTTTATACATATGACCATGACCTCCATTGCTTACACGAACAACGGTCGTTTCCAAACATTATTAGAATAATTATAATTTCAGTAATGTCCATAATAGATAACTTGTATGTTTGAATATTTGTTGATAGATCACTCAAACCACAATAAAGAAACCCATTTTAAAAACTGACCAAGAGAACAGAAGAGGTGGAGAAAAAGGAGAGCTGAACAGTAGAAGTCCTGGGGATTAAAGGAGCTGAATAGCACAGAACCTCGAGAACAGTATTGTTGAAGCAACGATGAGCTTGAAAACATGAGAGCTGAATAACATGAGTGTTGATACTGGCAACACTTCAGGTGACGCTCCAATGACGACCGCAGTCAGCTGTCAAAACGACAGTACGGAAGGAGAAGCAGAAGATAAAGAAGGGCAAGATCATAATGACTTGCATGATTATAAGTAGTTGAAGCTGCCAGAGATAAAGTCCTTTGTTGAAAGGTCAAATTTCCGTTTATCTACGATTGATTTATTCTTCCTAAATTGAAACTAAATTTAATCTTACAGCTAGCTAAAACTTATATCTAAACTGAAGTGATTATTCCCTATTAAAATTGCATATGATACACGAATTGTAAGTTCCTATTCTAATTTGTTAAAACTTAACCTAACTTATACATACATTCAGAATTTCGCGTGTCATCATTCAGTACAGTTGGAATTGTGTTATTAATACCTATGCAAACCGAAATTTTGTAAGTAATACACCACAAGCTATTAAATTATACTTAAACTAAAAGAAATAAAACTTACAGCTAAAGCTACACTACAACCAATTCAACGTGTGTTGTAAGTTGCTAAAAGAAATCGGACAGGGGTTCACAATTCCTAACCTACGGAACATCAGCGGGAATAACGAGAGTTGAAGAGCAAGAGAGATGGAAACATTGGTTGGTATATGCCATAGAAATTGTTAGGGGAAAAAATGTCACGAGATTTTTTTCCCCATACGACATCATAGTGAAATTTTTCTGTAAAAAAAAGACTCGATACCACCACTATATGGAAACTAGAAAAGCTGTAGAACACAAGAGATATGAAGATAACAGAAGAGCTGGAGAACATAAGAGAACAGAAGAGCTGGAGAACAGGAGAGCTGAATAAAGGGTGTCCCACATCAAATTGCATCACGGAAAAAAAACGCTGTAAAAAATCTCCCATTGGGTATTTTTTCTTGAAAATCTGAGTAGGAGTAGTTTAGAGAGCACTTTTACACTGTATTTATATCACCGTCCGTTTTTCGAAAGTTGAAAAATGGCATCACCCGAAAAGCAACGTCGCGCATTGATTTTGCGTAAGAACCTGGAAAATCCTCAACTCTCTCATCGGGACATCGGAAAACAACTCGGAATCGTGCAGTCAACGGGGAGTCGTTGCTACGAAACTCTGAGCATCGAACGGATGGAGAAATGCGGTCAGAATGGATGTTCTATTATTTAGTGATCAGGATCACAAGCGTGTCGTGAAAGCGTTTAAGCGGAATCCCAATGCTTCGGTCAGGGATGTTGAATCTGTCCAAGTCTTTCGTTCAGAGAGCCAAGGACCGGGAGGGACTGCATACGTACAAAGTGCAGAAGGCTCCAAATCGTGACGAACGGCAAAATACGATGGGAAAGGCACGGGCCCGGAAACTGTACACCCATATGCTGACGAAGCCTCATTGCCTCATCATGGATGAAGAGACTTACGTCAAGGCGGACTTCCGGCAGCTTTCGGGGCTACTGTTCTTCACCGCCCAGCACCAAGTTTGATGTTCCGAAGGAAGTAAGGAAGCAGAGACTTTCAAAGTTTGCCAAGAAATACATGATTTGGCAAGCGATCTGCTCATGTGGCAAACAGAGTGCGCTGTTCCTGACTACCGGAACTGTAAACGGAGAGATCTACCTCAAGGAGTGTCTACAGAAGCGTCTGCTTCCTCTGTCGAAACAACGCGAACTTATCTACCTTCGTGCCACTATTCAAATGTTGTCTTGTAGTGGTACGAAGTCAACGGGGTCACTTTCGTACCCAAGGACATGAACCCCGTCAACGCACCGGAACTAAGGCCCATCGAAAAATACTGGGCTATTATGAAGCAGGCACTACGGAAGCATCCCAAGGAGGTCAAATCTAAAGAATACATGAAGAAAAAGTGGGTTTCCGTACAGAAGAAGCTGCAGCCAGATGTTGTACAGAACCTAATGAATGGAGTTAAGCGTAAGGTGCGAGCGTACGGTTATGGTATTGAAGTTGAATGAAATAAATATGCCAAAAGCTTGCAAATGGGTTATATTTTATTGTCTAAAAGTTTGAAATGATCGGTAAACTAGGAAATTTTCTACAGCGTTTTCTCCGTGATGCAATTTGATGTGGGACACCCTTTAATAGAAGAGCTGAAATATTGTGGAGCTGAACAGTAGAGGAGCTCAAGAATAGGAGGACAGAAGAGCTTAAGATTAGAAGGGCACAATAACAATATAGCTGTAGAACAGAGGAGCTGGAGGACAGGATTGTGATGACGGATAAATATTGATGATAAATGTTTCAAAATTTATGCTAAATGCTTCGAATCAATCATAAGTTATTAATCAGTGATTTATTGTTAACGCCCTTTTCTCAGAATCTAAAGATTTTTCGTTAATCTTGGATCTTAAATTTCTGTGTATAGAATCTTAAAAATGATTAAATGTTTGGATTTACTATATTCTTTCTTTGGTTTTTATCTCAGAATATCTTTGCAGATTTCCCAAGAATTTCCTTAGGAACATTCCAAATTCCAACTTTCAGGATTCTCCTCAATAATCTTATGATTCTGTCCGTTATTCATTACGGACCGTAAAAAAATTCCCTAGAAATTACTTCAGATACAAAACTCATCATCCTAATATTACTTGGCAGTTTACCCTTGAATAGGTCTTGTTCATCTAAACAACTTTGCTTGTTGGGTTAATTGGAAGCTGGATAAGAGCTTATTTAGGAAAATGTCACGGCTTCGAACCGACAGGGAGAATGTCAAGACTTTAACCGACCGGAGACCACTTTCGGATATTATAGGGATAGACCGTACGTTCGTGAGTTCAAGCTAAGACTGACTGTATTGTATTCTCAGATCATTACATTACCCTGACATTGAGTTCACTTGAAGTGTTCATTTCTCTCTCGGCAACTACACCAAATCCCTTACCTCACAGAAAACACACGGAAAAAAATCCGTTCCGATCTAAGTTGGTAGCAGCGAACATATGCGTAATGTTTGATTCAAATCGGAAACACTCGTGTCCAACCGGTTTGTGTTTTGGGCTACCAATTGCAGAGTTACTTTTTAAAAAGCCATAACGTGGAAATCAAAACGACTTTTGAGAAATTATTTTGATCAACCTTGATCAACTTTGAATCGCCACGGCCGGATATTTTCGATGGAAGAAGCAACAATCTAGCATCTAATTCGACGAAAACGGCAGGAAACATTTGTAAAGCCGAGTTATTTACGAAAGAGAGTGTCGATGAAGAGAATCGATCAATGTAGAAAGGACCTATTGAAAAGGGACGCGAGATTTGTTTTCCGTACTGAGCTCCAATGCTACCGACGCCAGGGAGACAGCTCCCAAACCTGGACCCTACCAATCGACCCATCAACTCAACTAGGGACCAACGGCTTCACTTTCCGAAGGAAGGCGTGATAAGAGATGTTATGCTGGGGTGAGAGATAATCACGCTACCGGCGCCGATATCTTTCAAGGTGATATCACGGCAAATGAGAACGACCCAAATTTGAGTTTAGTTATCTCAGAAATAAGAAATAAAGTGCAGGAACTCAGCGATGAGTAAATTTGCCTCATGTTTTCAAAGGTTTTCCAGGATTTTCCAGGGAAAAATTCCCGAATTCGAGAAAGATAAAGATTGGATTCACTCTGTCTATTGGTACTACTCCGAGACTGAATAAAATTTACGTCAATTTCCCCACTTTCTGGCAGATTTTTTAGGTTTTCCACAGGAAACCATGAGACAAATTTACTCATCGCTGAGTTCCTGCACTTTTAGCGATTATGAGTGAACTAAACTCAAATTTGGGTCGTTCTCATGTGCCGTGTACGCAAAAGGAAAAGAGCCAGTGTCGCTATTTGATAGCAAACTACTCATAATGGGAGGAGTCTTTGTAGCTTTTGTACCACTTAGATGCACATCATTCTGCTTTAACCTGAAAAGATATAAAAGAGCGCTGCTGTATGGCATTAGCTCATTTTCGCTTCGAACGGCGTGGTGAACAGCAATAGCAACAGTAGAAAGGTGGTGGCTAGTCCACTCCTTCACATCTAACAAGCAACAATTGACTGGTCGTGGCAAAGCAGGAAAAGGTCTGGTAAAGGAGGCGCCAAGCGTCATCGCAAAGTTCTTCGAGATATCAGTAAAGAGTTGGAATAGAATTTATCTGTGCTTGTTTGTTCATATTCAGAACCACAAGCGCCCAACACAAAATGCTCTCCAGAGCTGTAATCTTGTAACTAAACTTGGAAGCAGGGGTGCAAGTGATTTTGATTGATTCTCTTAATCAACTTTCTCTTTGGTACGCCTACAATTCAAAAACGGAAAGAGTTGAGATAATAGATAATTGATCAATTAAAAGAACTAAATGCTCTTCACATTTATCCCATCCACTAGCGGTCCTACGTCAAGCTTCCGTTCGTGCCCCTAGACACAGACCCTTCTACTTTTTTTATCGATTTTCAAAATATTACGAAATATCATATATCTTGAACAATCTTGATTCTACGCATCATTTTGATAAATTTTCACACATAATTTTATTTCTCAAGTCCAGCCGTTCTCAAGTTAATGCGTATTTAGAAAATAATAATTATGAATTTTCAACGTTTTAGATCATTTTCAAATGTTAGTTACGATGTCCAGCAAAAAATGTGTTTTCTTTGAGTGTATATTAGAAAAACAAACCATTAGTTCTCAGATAGGGTGGCTGTTAGACTTGTCCACATCTATTTAGGTGCTGCATATAGTTGGCCATGCTATAATTTTTAGAATATATATAATACATTTTTTTTTTGCATAGGATAACGTCTTTCGGCAACATATTGGGGGTGCAATTTCAAACCCCCCCCCCCCCCCATTAAACGTTACGAAAAGTGGTCAGGTTTTGACCACTAATAACTCTGCCAATAGCTGATGAATTTTAATTCTGAACAAGCCAATCGATTGTAAATTTTTCTACGAAGCTGCTATCATGAACACTCTATCAATTTTCAATTTTCTATTGAAAATTACGCAAATGTCGAGCTGTTGCAATGGTGATCAAAATTATCACCGTTAGCGTTAGCGTTGTTATGATATACTTCGTAGATTTGATACTAGCGACACTCACGTCTCTTCTGAAATTCTCAGTTAAACTACTTTCAGAAATATTGCTGGGGAGTAAACATTGGTTCCAATCTAAACAAGAATAACAGAAGCATGCCTGTCGCTATTCCCGGTCATGCCCATCTTTACCATAACTAGGATAGAGAAGGAAATGTTGATGTATGTAGTACTTACTTAACGAGAGGCCACCGACTTAGCGACACCCTCATAAGTGCTACGGAGTTGGAGGGTTGGGTAGGGTATTCGGTTAGGATTCCCTTCAAGTTGGCGATGCAACCAAAAGTATGTATTGTTTGCTTAATCTCTCGATAGCCGGCTATCGAAAGAACATATTCATTTTGTTTAGTGATCATCAATTTTAAGAGTCATGACGGAGAGCTTTGGATTAAACCCATGATTTTCTGCTCAGTAAGCAAAAACGATCCCTCCAGGGTCATCGAGCATCTCATAATTCACAGCGCTTCGCATCAAAGTACGAATATATGGATGCACTATCTTTTATTGAATAACTGTTAGTTACTAACGGCGCCGGTGGTGTAGTGGTAAGCGTGATTACCTCTCACCCCAGCAGGCCTGGGTTCAATCCCAGTCGGCGCCGCCGGGATGTTCTGAGGCATAACATCTCTGATCACGCCTTCCTTCGGATGGGAAGTAAAGCCGTTGGTCCCCGGTTCATGAGTTGATGGGTCGATAGGTAGGGTCCAGGTGTGGGAGCGGCCTTCCTGGCACGTCGGTAGCATTGGAGCTCAGCACGGAAAACAAGATCGACGGAAAAAAACAAACCAAAGGAAAAATAACTATTAGTTACGATAATTACATGAAAGAAATAAAATATTAACTACAATCAAAACGTGACTACTAAAATCTCAAAAAGGTATTCTCACAAATATATTTCACGCAACCAGGAATCTCAAAACCATAAGACGCTATAATGATACTCTGCACATGTTAGACACAAGAAGAGGCCAAAAAGCAAGCGTCCGGCACACAAAACCCGTCAAATCCACTTGCAGTCACAATCAACGATTCTACGAATCATAAAACCGCTGACTGCGACACTCTGAAAGCGAAATTGACAGGCTCTATGGGTCAAACACCCGCCCTCCAATCTCCTCCCGCATCCAACAACACAAATCTCCATTACAACATCTAACGAATTCAAAACTCTGAAAATCACTCATCTATAGCAAGTGAGTGGAAGCAACCCTGCATGCAACCATTCTTCATGATACACTTTTTCTGTCTATCTTTCTATTAGGCCTGTGGACATGCGTTAGCTTCGAAACTTCTAACCAAACTGGGAAAATTTTTAGAACGCAAAAAAAAAACTTGAAAAAAACTTTCAAAGGTAATTACAAGAAAATAAATATTGAATATTTTACGCAAAAACGAGCAAGTAATATTCAATCTCTTGTATCGTATACTAATGCTAATTGACTGTAACAAAACAATAATATGATTAAATAAAATAAAATATTAATAAAATTACATGCAAAATTTACTAGAAGATCATTACTTTATTGGTGAGAAGTTTCTAATAAGCCCTCCCAGTTCCTCTGTATACAGAACAAATCTGATACGTTAATCAGAATTGCTCAGTCTGCATGAAGCAGCCGATTGCATCAAGGATGTTCTATTAACAACCAAGAATTAATCGTTTGAGGCATACTGAAGCATTAAGAAGGTGATATGTGTCACTATAGGAAATCATCATCGTTGAAAGTATAAAGTAGTTAAACATAACCCTTTGCTTCAGTACCGTCAACCTCCATGTCCATGGGGAGGGATCAAAATTATCACCGATTGCAGGAAAAAGTGGTTTCCCTAACCCAGTCGCCAAATATTGATACCGAGCACGTAATCCTACGTCAAATCTACGGTCGTGTCTTGGATAAAATCTCTTACTTTTTGAATACGCCCTTTTAAAAAGATACTCTTGAGAAAGAAAAATATTTTGATGAAAAATGCAACCATTGTTAGAAGCGAACATTTGAGCAATGCTTCATTCAAACCGGTCGAGACAAAACTGACATTTGTTTAGCGATTTGGGCTGGAAAGGCTCAATTTGAACATTTTGCACCTTTAAGGTGATTCGCTGCGACATCCTTATTCTCGGAACCACTTCAAAACATTAAGTGCACAAATATAAGCTTACACGACATGTGCAACATTCAAATTGTTACTCCACGTTTGCTGCACTGCAGCATACATGAAGTAGCAATTTCAGGTGAAATTGGGTTCTGATTTCCGAGATTTGTGTAATTGAACATTCGAAGTGGAAGTGCATGTGCATGGCCATTTTCGGACTCTAAAAGGAATCACCTTAATAAAATTCCCAACCTCTAACGCACTGTCCCTCTGGCACCTCCTGCGCAATTTAGCAATTAGGTCTACAAAGTCTGGTTGGCAGCCAAACTGAACATGAACATTCAGACAAAAGGCATTCAAATAAGTTTCCTCAAGAAGCGCCAAACTTCGCACTCCTTAACGATTGCAGCGGCACTTGAGTGTTAAAATTTCATTTGCATAATTTGTCCATTCCCGGGACTTGGCACTCCCAGTCAGTGCGGCACATATGAGAGCGAACCCTCCGAGGCGCGTAGTTTTCCCGCCCTGCAGAGCAACAAATAGTTGCAGCTAGGTATGTTTACACTAGTGCTGAACATTTTCTTCCACGTTGGTCCCGCTTGGCCGGCGGAGGTGCGGCAACGACCGTCGCTTATAATCTTTTTAATTTACTTTTAAAAGACGATATCACACCATTATGGGACCCCCCCTTGCAGCGAAAGAGATAATTAGGAGCGATATGCTAATACGTGGACTTTTGTGTACGCGTCGGGTACACGGAGAATCACATGTGAATCCTCGGCCCATCCCAAAACACACCGTGCGCTGTGTCGGAGGTGATGTCATTCAAGAAGACTGGTTCGAACTAGGTCCCATTCCGACGACGAAGGGTGCTAAACAGCTTCTTTATTGCTGTAAGTTGAAAAGTTTTCCGGTTGATCCCTTCTGGCTATTTCTATTTTATTGAGCTCCGTGCCACACTGCTGCTACTGACACCCATTCACATGTTAATCTTTCAAAAATGTCTTAACCCACGGCCCCGGTCCGATCGCCGGTCGGTCGGTCGGTGTCCCAAAATAAGCAATAAATAGAAATGAGAAGATTAGGCAACACACGGGTAAGTATGTATGTGCTCATGTGACATTTCGTTAGTCCGGAATTGACAACTGTCTTATTCTTAAAACAGTAGAGCTGCCACCGGCCGGGCTTGGTACTTTTGACCAGAGGCTATTTTAAAAGGAAATTAGTCGAAATTTATTGAGCTACCCGGATTGCGATACAATTCAGCAGCCAGAGGCAGCGGCAGCGGCGGGGGAAGGTCCTCTCACGGCAGGGAATCTGATCCGAGGATGTGTATGAGTGTGATTAGACGATATCTTTTGTCTGCGTTGTTTCGGATGCGGATGAAAGAAGGACCTGTCGGTCGTTGTTTCGAAGCATACAATACCTTGATTCAGATTTGATCCAATTTAATTGCCTACATCTGACAGAGAAAGATCCGGTTCTCGAAGGAGAGAATACATGGTATTATCTTTATGAAGAAGAACCTTTTTACGAGGGATCTGTTTGGAACTGGCTGTGGTTGATAGTTGGAGACGATATTTGAAATAGGTCAAGTTTCAGGCAGCATTCAATAATAATGATGATAGAAGATTATATGAGATTATGCCAATAGGTTGTCAATCATTTGCAACCCTTTCTGGCAAAAACAAATGTCTCATCCATAGTGCAGGTATATCTCGATTAGGATAGGTGATCCAATAATAGTGGTGAAGCTATAGTTGCGGTTTGGGGTTTATGCCAGAATAATGGTGGAAAACTAGATAAATGTATTTGTCATAGGTAAATCGTCTAAAGTAAAGAAGATTTGAAAACTTGAAATTAACCCAAAAATGATGGGAAACTATTAATGTTCCACATAACCCGGTTTTCACGATTTCCCGGTCATCCTGTAATATCTGTCATTCTTAAATTAATTTCAGCTCTTAAATCGATATATTTGAACTCGCTCTCCAAGCATAGTTGTCTAAAGACGTAGCTCAAATTGGGCTCAGAAAGGAAGAGGAATAAAGTTTCCCATGAATATACATACTGTTATTAATTTCAAACTACTTTTACTGAAATCAATAAAAAATATTTTTATCTATCTTATTATCTATAAAATTCATTACCAAACAAACTTCGAAATTATTTTAGATTAAGGTAGGGGAGGGGGCTACTTCTGGGCAAATTTTAAGTGACATTAATAAACGCTCCAATTATGGCCCGAAACACGTCAAAAAATTTCCATAAATGCCAAAATGGCCTACTCTTTTCAGATTAGATTACAAATCCCAAAATTACCTGAAAACGCAAATAACGCGAAAAATTGTGTCATACTTGGTCTCAGGCTATGCAAACTGAGAATAAAATTCCAACATGATCAGAAAACGCCGAGAGTGGCCCCAGAAACTCCAAAAATGATCCCAAAAACGCCAAACATGACCCAAAACACAGTGGCCGGAAGTCGGACAAAACCTCAAAAATTGACTTCATTATTTTTTTTCTCTCAATATAGATACTTCTACTAAGAAAATCCCAAATTTTCAAGTCACTTGGTCAA
Source organism: Ochlerotatus camptorhynchus (assembly GCF_037179485.1). Lineage (NCBI taxonomy): Eukaryota > Metazoa > Arthropoda > Insecta > Diptera > Culicidae > Ochlerotatus > Ochlerotatus camptorhynchus. Next base: position 2,170,585 of record NW_027040556.1, on the reverse strand, counting down.
AAATTGAGTCTTGGGGATTTTTTCAAAGTTGAGGTTTGTGTGATAGTTTTTCAATTTTTATTCTCTTTATATTATGAGCTTTCTTCATGAACTCGTTGTAAAACATTGGAAAATTCGGATTGACAATACTGTAGGTGTGTTTGGGCATAAAAAACCAAAACATTTCAAGGTTTGTTTGAAATCCATTCGCAAAATTATAGTGTTTTTCCAGCGTGCAAAAATATTGATTTATATGCAATTTTGGAGAAATACTTAGTATTAAGGAGAGCCAGTACTTTTACAGGAAACATCAGAAAACGATGCCATATCCTGGATCTGACGCGAAATTCGGGTATATAGGCCACTCTTTGCGCATTTTTGCGCAAAGCGCGGTATTTTTTTTTTATCAGGTCACTATGGAGACGCATGGTTGTGAAGGAAGCAAAATAGTTTGAAGATTGTATTTTATCTTAACATAAATAAAATTACCATCTGAATACTAAATGGCCGTCAATAAACCACGTGGTCTTAGGGGGGAGGGGAGGTGGGAGGGGCATAGGGGGAGGGCGTCATGACCACGGCCCTAACAAATTTTAGAATTTTTCTACGGACAAAAGACCACAAGGAGGTGAGTGTTACATATTAGGTAAAAAAAACAGTAAGGTGGAGAGGAGGAGAGTGATGACTAAGAATGATTTAGCCTTTATTTGTTAAGACATTTATTTTTGGAGAGGTTTCATTCCAGAAAAAAGTGATAAGTGATTTGAGAGTTTTGATAAACAGTTTGAGTAGCGTTTAAACAGTCAATTACGTAATCAATTTGGGACACCAAAAAATTATTAAAATTTAACTTTTATTTCTATTAACAAACATTTATTAAACAAACTAACATTTATTCATCGCAATCTTCAACTATCAACAAATCTTGCACCTCTTTAGGCAATTCATCTGCCACTACCGTTTGCCCATGACGAAAACTTGAAACAATGGGATCGGATGCAACAAGCAATCCACAACATATATCTTTCATTGTTTGCTTGCGAACCTTTCCACGCATCATGCTCTCTTAGCTGCCTAATTTCTTTATTCATTGCTTCCTGGCTTCTTCGGACATACGACCAATGGGAAGCAATGCGTTATTTATTATGTGATACCCATGGACAAGCAACTTATGGAGCGTTGTAGGCATATTGGTGGAATTTTTCTTGGTCAACGGATTCTCCAGATGAAACGGCTTGCAAAATCGTTCTCAATCGAATGATAAGATCAAGATCAATTCCAGTGATTTGAGATGAAATCTCAGCATTTTTGAAGAAACGTCTCGCGGTGTTACCTGTAGATAATACGAACGATACGATTAGAATATTAACAGGTCAAAGGTATTAATATTGAAGAATCCTAGCGTGCAAATCAAAAAAAAATAGTCTTATAAAATGCCATCTTACCATCGCTGCTGTTTCCAAAATTAGCACGAGACTTATCGAAGTGTAATCCAAGTTGCTGGAAGAAACTTTTTTGAATTCGAGCTTTAGCATTGTTGTACTCCTCCATATGTGCAGTTTTTATCCATTTTCGGAAGCTAAGCCGGTATGCTATATGTAACAGACACTCAAATGTTCTGATCCAGTAATGTAAGCTACACATACCGTACTCCAGATTATCCGAGATGATAGCTCTGTTGAACATTTCTTCAATGTCGTTAAAATTGGAACTCGTAGCATAGCAAAGGTAGCATCTCTGAGAAGATTTTGTATTGGTGATGGCGTTAAAAGTCTTTCCATCAATCATAGTTAACATAAGATCAAATGTGATTAACACCTTGATGCCTGAAATTTCTAATTCGAATGGTTCTAAATTAGAAATTTCATCATTCATGCACTCAAATTCTTGTTTTGTAAACTCGACAATTTCTTTTGCAAATTTCAATGAAATAGGGCGACAGTATCGCGTAGAGGACGATCGAGGGTTATCCCAAACTACTTTCCGGTCGGTAATTAATCTTAATAGTACCACCGATGTTAAAAAAAATGTGAGCGTCGGAGCAGCTAGGATCCATAAATTTTTGCTTGTATTCGCTAAAACCAGAACTTCCATCACAGCCCCATTTTAGTAAAAGGCTAAAATCGTTGAAACCTTCACGAACTAGATTTTCAAATTTATCTTTAACAAGTACAATCAACCGAGAGCAAGTGTGGTTCAGCAATGCTTGTTTGAATTGAATGTTACATACAGTCTCCGTAATTTCAAAGTGCTCAAGTGATGGGAAGCACTCATTTTTCGAAGAAGATATTTTTTCATAAGATGGATAAAATTTTTTAACGGGTGTGCGAATGTAATTGTATCTTCTTTTCGAAAGTTTTGCTACGACATATATTGCCAAAGCATGCTCAATCAGAATGCTTGTCGTGCAGGTGCCTTTCTTTAGTAACGAAGCCAATTCCGCATTTCCTTCTGCTTGCAAAGCCATTCCTGCAGCAAATTTCAGTTCTTGCGGAGTAAATGATTTACGCAACATTTCTGTTTTTCGCCGCTTGGTTCGATCACAAACGTCTTCAAAATCTTTTGAAGGACGACCACCTACATTCCGCATTGTTGACAATGATGTTGCTTCACCAAAAACGACGAACTCTTCTAACCTAAGAAATTAAATAAAATCAAAAAATAATCAACCGTAAAAAACATGAAAAAATAACTACAAACCATTGCTCATTGGTCTTCAAAAACTGATCCTTTTTTCGATTCGCACTCTGCCATCTTCGTTGAAACTCCTTAAAAAGCTTGGAAACGATCTCATCACGACCTTCTACCGCACATCCAACATATTGCGACACATATTGGTCGACAGCTTTGCGTTTCTGCTCTATACGCACATCGCTACAGTTCAGAGCACCCTCCAATACGTCTTTTCTTTTTAAGTAAACTTCTACAAAATATAAACCAATATTACTTCTAATATAACTAGAAATTTCATTGTGTGTTTATCTATACCGTTTTTCTTAGAGCACATTTCCACTAAACCACACAAAGAGTGATTAACAATTTGAAAGTATTTGCTGAAACTCTACTTTTTATCAATATGATCACCGATCACTGATGATTGTTTATCAGCAACTCCGTTCGGTATTGCGAATGTGTATTGACATTTGTTTCACTTTCGACAAGTAAAATGAGATGACGTATCATCATTCTTTTGTTCGCTGCAGCGCGCTGTATGGTATCTCTTCGACAAGTGAGAAAAATATCAATTTTTATTATAGCCCACACTCAGTAGTTCACATTTTGAGACTATCTGATCCCATTGTAAATCGTAAAAGAAATGAATCCTTATATAACATCAACTTCAGCATTAACTTAGCTCCGAGTTCGCACCTTAAAAACGTCACGTGGTTTATGGACGGTCCCTAAGAATACCAATCAGTTTTGTCAGCTAACATGTGTGTGTAGCTGAATCGATCCATTTAATGAAAAACGTAGGTAATCGAACTTTTTTAATAATTTATATGATTTTATAGCTTTTGGACCACCCTAAGAGCAAAAAATACACAAGTAAAGTTAATTTCAATATCAATCATGATTTCAGAACCCCCTAATAACCCTTTTAATCAAAATCTCCATTCATCTAACACATCGTGATAGCTTATTATTGATTACTTTTTACTTAACCTAAAATGAGCTGATTTTCATAATTTAGAACCACGCTAATATAATAAAACCAAAATGTATGAAAAGTTACATATCAGAAATACATTCAGGATACCAAAATCATCTTAACCTGTGAGTTTTAGCCATTTCGGATAACATATGAGGTTTTGTCCGACCTTTGTATGGAGGCCCGCCACTGTGCAAAGCTGTCATTGAGCAAAAAAAAAAGAAAAAAATTGCAAATGGTCCAAAATTGTCCTATACTTTCCAAAGTGGCTTCATACCGTAATACCGTACACATTTAGAAATAACTAATTTTACACGTGACGGAATCGATCTTTGACATAAAAAATGAGACGTAAACAAACATGTCGTGTAATATTAAGTGCTCCGAGACGGAAATGTTCATTGTTCGACGAAAAGTACGTTTGATTGAAGTTTATCTCGCGTCTGTTATGACTCAAATTTATGTCAAAATTGACGCTCGTATATGTCACTCTCAGAGCACCTAAATTTACATGAATTTTTCTAAGTGTGTACCGTAATAATCAAACTAGTTTGAACTAGAGATGGGCAATCCGCTCCCGAGCTGTTCTATAGACCCGATTCTCTCAAGTCAGCTGATGACCCGCGGTTCATTTTTTAGGAACCGCATCTCATCAGCTCGCTGATGTCACAAGTCTAAACCATTCAATCCATCACTCATAGCGGAACTTTCAAAAAAGGACCGCGTAAACCAAGACGCGCGTGAAAATACAACATGTGTCTACTGATCGACAGCACCAACGGTAACACTTCCTCTACTGGTAATATCCAATTTATTTATATACTCGGCTCTTGTTGCTGATGTTATTCCTCTAGCATATGTGCTCTCACCTGTCCTCCCATCATTCTCGGGGGGGATCGGAAGATCCGCACAAAAGCAAATATAGCTTTCCCCCGAAGAGCGCGAGTAATACGTACCGCGTAAATCGAATTCGCGTAAATGGAGTACACGTAGCATATGGGATTTGACCTTATAGGAACCAACATGGAATATCTCGCGATCCTGGCCATATAGAAGGTTACTGTCTTCGGCGATGTTGTTCAGTGAATCAAGAGCTTATCGTTGGTGGACAGTTGTTCGTAATTTTCTTGTTAGAAGCAAAGGTTTGTTTAAAGAGGCCTCATTCATATTACACTTCGCAATTTCACCTTGAGATAAACGGAAATAGGCGCCATGATACGTCGAAGTAGCGAACGAAGGCTCCCTCTCAAGTTACATTGCAGGTTTTATCGAGGTTTTATAGCATTCTACAAGTCTAAATCATGGTCTACAGAACCCTCATAAAACTAAAATTGTTACTTGGGCTACTAGCTCCTGTACAGCAAACAATGAGATAAAGATTTCACGGGCATTCACAAGAACATTAATACCTATTTCGGTTTGTGAAATTTCGCATTGCGCGAAGAATGATGGTACAAGTATTCACTTTATTTTTTTTATTAAAAATTGTTTTTTTAATGGTTTTTAAAACCAGGAAATTTTTAAATCATTGACCAGGAAAGCCAGGAAAAAAAACCAGGAATTTCCAAATGGAAATTCACTTGCCACTGCTGCCGATTTCAGAGAAGTGGGAAATACTGCTAAACACCATTATCTTCGGAATCGGGATGACGTCTAGTAACAGAAAACCGATGCCCAGCACCATTTTGAAATCCAAGATGGCAGCTTCTGGTTTCAGAAAAAGTGGGAAAAACTGTAAAATACTCTACATATTTGACAGTTTTTTTTAAACTGATTATTTGACTTTAAACAGGACTTCCATCTTAGACTCCAAAATTGCGTCGGACATCGATTTTGCCTCTATAAATCGTCCCCATTCTGAAAATATCCATATTGTGGGGGTATTTAACATTACTATCCAGTTTATCTGTAACCAGAAGCTTCCATCTTGGAATTCAATATGGCATCGGACAGTAATTGCTAGTCCGTAGCTATCACCGCGAATCCCAAAATACCCACATTCATGGGTATTTGACAGTATTTACAACTTTTCCTGTATCCTGTAGCTGCCATTTTGGATTTCATGACATCCATTTTCTATTTCTACACAGATAAAAATTCTGAATTTTAATTGTGATGTAAACATTCATTCACGTAAACTTGAATTTCATTTCACGCAATCGAGCAACTTGTAAACAATGTTGTTTACAAATATTTGCTTTTGTATACAATATTTGCTACATTGCATGATATGTGTCAGAACTTTACATGATATATAATGTAAACCTATATGATATGTGACGCTCCATTTATGTGCATCATATTGAAAAGAAATTTACACTACTACTTTTTCGAACTGTGTAGATGTCATTCTCTGAACATCATTCCTTTTCCAAAAATACTCATATTGAAGGGTATTTGACAGTATTTCTATCTTTTTTTCTGAAACCGGAAGTCACCATCTTGGATTTCAAAATGACGTCGGACATTGATATTCGGCATCTACATGTCGTCTCAAAAAACCGATATTATTGGATATTTGACAGTTTTTCTGAAATCAAGGCCGTCATCTTGCATTACAAAATGGCGTCAGACATAAATTGTAGTACTTGTTCCGAAAATACCCACATTGTAGGGTATTGGCAGTTTTTTTTTCCAAATCTGAGAGCCGCCATCTTGGATTTCAAAAATGGTATCGGACATCGATTTTTGGCATCTACACGCGTCCTATACCGAAAATATTCATATCGCCGAATTTGACAGCTTTCCAGAAAACAACAGCCGCCATCTTGGATTCCAAAATGGCGTCAGACATCAATTTTCGGGATGTACACGTCGAACCAGTTCCGAAAATATCCATATTATAGGGTATTTGACAGTTTTTCGGAAGTCACTGGCCTCTTGGATTTCAAAATGGCGTCGGATATCGATTTTCGGCATCTACATGTCGTCCCCGTTCCGGAAATATCCATATAATAGGGGATTTGATAGTTTTTCTTTAGTCAATGGCCACTAGAGTGATGCAAAATTTGAAATTTTCTCTCCACAATACTTAAATGATTCTAAATCGGATCCTGAATAACCTCTCAAAATTTAAACCCATTTGGTGAGAAACTGAGATGGCACAAACCATTTGAAGTTTGTATGGGAATTACTATGGTAAAACCAAGATTTTTGTTCATGTCTATCTAATAATTCACCATATCGGTCTGCTTCAAATGCTTTTAACCTTACTTGTAGGAAATTTTCCAAGGTACAACTTTGCTGAAGACCACTTTTTGATTAAATGCAAGGATCGACAGTAATCAATGGATCAATGCGCTTATGTGTTATGATCATGCTCAATCAACTGCTCAGCTGGCAACATTGGTGTTTCTGGGGCGTTGAATAGGACACAAAAATCATGGCTACTATGTCACACTGCAAAATACAGTGTTGCCTACAGAGCAGCTGCTTGATCATGTCATAAGTTTACCAATCTCTTAAATAATTAATAACTTTTTCCTGTCTCGTTTTACATAGAAAAATTTTATATAAGAATGGCCATCAAACTTTTTCGCAGCTTAATATGGAAAAAGACTAGAAGGCAATGAACAAAAATTTGAGATTTGCCATAGTAATTTACATGTAAACTTCAAATGGATTGTGCGAAGTCTGTTTCTAACCAAATGAGTTGTAACTTTGGGAGGCTATTCAGGACCCGATTTGAAACCATTTAAGCACTGTGGAGCGTAAAAGTCAAATTTTGCATCAGTCTAATGGCCACCATCTTGGGTTCAAAAATGGCGTCAGACCTCGATTTTCGGGATGCACTTGTGTCGACAATACCAAAATTTGATAGTTTTTCTGAATCTGAGAGCCGCCATCTTGTATTACAAAAAGGTGTCTGACATAAATTTTCGGGATGTACACGTCGAACCCGTCCCTTAAATACCCATTAGACTGATGCAAAATTTGAAATTTTCGCTCCACAGTGCGTAAACGGTTCCAAATTAGGTCCTGATTAGGCTCCCAAAATTTGAACTACTTTAGTAAGAAACTGACTTGGCACAAACCATTTCAAGTTTATATGGGAATTACTATGAGAAAACTTATGTTTTTGTTCATATCTATCTAACAATTCACCACATCACTATGTTTTTAAAAATGATAGCAGTGATTGTAGCAGCTACAACTTTGTTGAAACCCACTTTTCAATCAAATGTAAGGAACAAAAGTTATTAATGATTCAAGTCAATGATGTCGTATGATTATGCTCATTCAACTGTTCAGCAGGCAACATTGGTGTTTCTGGTGCGAAGAATAGAGCACAAATATCATGGTTACTATGCCACACTGCAGAATACAGTGTTGCCCACAGAACAGCTGCTTGATCATGCCATAAGATTATCAATCTCTTAAACAATTAATAAAAATTTAATTTGACATTTGGCTGAAAAACGGTATTCCGCAAAGTTGTAGCTTATTTCCCGTCAGAATAGTTATAGAAATTTTCGAAAAAACAATACAGAAAATGGGTAGAAGACCATGAACAAAAATTTTGGTTTTCCCATAGTAATTACCATATCTTCGAATAGTCAGGACCTGATTTGAAACCGTTTGAGCACTGTCGAGTGAAAATTTCAAATTTTGCATCAGTCCAATACCCATATTATAGAGTATATGACAGTTTGTCATAATCTGAGAGCCACCATGTTGGATTACACAATGGCGTCGGACATCGATTTTTGGTTTCTAGACGTCATCCCGATTCCGAAAATATACGTATTGAAGGGTATTTAGCACTATTTCCCACTTTTTCTGAAGTCGGCAGCCGCCATCTTTGATTTTAAGATGGCGCTGGACATCGATTTTCGGTCTCTAGACGTCATCTCGATTCCAAAAATATACATGTTGAAGGGTATTTGGCAGTACTTCCCACTTTTTCTTAAACCGGAAGCCTCCATCTTGGATTTCAAAATGGCGTCGGAAATCGAGTTACGGGTTTTGGACGCCATCCCGATTCCGAAAATAACCATATTGAAGGGTATTTGACATTATTTCCAACTTTTTCTAAAATCGGCAGCCGCCATCTTTGATTTCAAGATGGCGCTGGACATCGATTTTCGCTCACTAGACGTCATCCCGATTCCGAAAATATCCATATTGAATGGTAGGGTAGAGCGCTACTTCGTCGTAATCGCCCATTTCCGTTCTATCGATCAGAAAAGATCAATAATATCAATGACTTCACCGTGCACAAATCAATAATAGGTTTGTTCTGATGCGTTAGTTCATTAGCTACAACATAAATCCTGTTAGAGCGCATTGTATGAATATTTACGCTCATTGTTCTCAAAACACAAGAAGCGCTCCTAGCGAATCCCCTTTTTCTACGTTTATCCGTAGGACGAAGAAAATCTAATGGCGTTTCAATGCGTTAGGACGGAATTGAAACTCGTAGAACGAATTTAGAATCAAGAAGCAGTGTTAGGTTTTAGACAATATCTCAACAATTTGTGACTCTTTATCAAATCCAACGGGAAAGGTGAATAAATTTGCAAGTCATCTTAGACCGAAATATTCTATTTTTTGCTTAAACTCGTTCAGAAAAGCGAGGTAAAGCGCGGGTTGTGCTTAGTAGGACGGAAATTAGATCAAAAACCCTACACAGATAAAAATTCTGAATTTTAATTGTGATGTAAAAATTCATTCACAAAGACTTGTATTTCATTTCACGCAACCGAGCAACTTAAAAACAATGTTGTTTACAAAGATGGGCTTTTGTATACAATATTGTCTACATTGCATGAAATGTGTCAGAACTTTACATGATTTATAATGTAAACTTATATGATATGTGACGCTCCATTTATGTGCATCATATTGAACAGAAATTTACACTACTTTTTCGAACTGTGTATTTGACAGTATTTCCCACTTTTTCTGAAACCAGAATCCACCATCTTGGATTTCAAAATGGCTTCGGAAATCGATTTACGAGTTTTAGACGTCATCCCGATTCTGGAAATTTCCATATTGAAGGGTATTTGGCAGTATTTCCCACTTTTTCTGAAACCGGAAGCCGCCACCTTTGATTTCAAAATGGCGTCGGAAATCGATTTACGGGTTTTACACGTCATCCCGATTCCGAAAATAACCATATTCCATCCATATTGGTCTTGATCTACTGAACAACTTCGCCGAAGAAAGCAACTTCCTAGCTGGCAAGGATTTCAAGATATCACAAAAACAAGGGCATCATAAATTCATGCACACTAGCGCTGCGTAGTGAGAAAATTCTGAACTTCTGTCACCAACCTTTAGGTCTTGATCCACTGAACAACTTCGCCGAAGACAGTAACCTTCTGTATGTCCAGGATCGCGAGATATTCCATGTTGGTCCCTATTAGGTCAAATATCATATGCTACGTGTACTCCACGCGATTCCCTAGCGTAAACGAAATCATTCGAGACCAACGTAAATGGAATTCGTCTAGACCGAGTTCGCGTTTTTCGGGGGAAGAGTGTAACCGAAAATTAAAATGCAGCTCTTCAGCTTATTAAGCTGAATCCGAATCATCGACTCGAATGATTCACTGGGAGCTCTTTAGGGTGACAGCTCTTTAGGATGACAACTCTCGGACCCGTCCAGCTCTTCGGATCTTTTGACGTAGGACTACGTCTGTGATTTATATATGGGGGTACACTTTGTGAAAACCGAAAATAGAACATGTAACAAAATTATGAAAGATTTTGAACGTTAATAACTCAGCAGCCGCTGGAACAATTTCAATTATTTTATCACCAATCGATCATATATATTTCTACGTATCGGTTTAATTTAAGACTTTATCGGTATTCAAAATTTTACTATTGAAAATTGCACGAATGTGCAACTGTTGCTATGATAATTAAAATTATCACCGAACGGTGTTTATTAAATCACCGCGTGGTGAGTGGTGGTGTTCTCCAGTACCTACACAACGAAAGACTGCCTGCAAGCAGCGAGCTGCAGTTCACATGAGCATCCAAGAAGGAGGAAGAAGCCACACCGCTATTGATCGGAATCAGTAGCTCTTCGTGAGTTGCTGTGGGCCATCTATGTCAAGCGCGTCATACTAATGAGTATAAACCCCGCTCAAATTCCTTGAAAGGCTGTATTATTAGCCCCGTAACGTGAGTAGCTCACCTTTTCGTGGTACGTTACGGGATGTAAGATCTATCACCGATTCCTAGTCCTGACTACTTCAAACTAGTAGAACAGGATTTTTCAGTAATCAAAGGAACACATCTTGGTCCTTGTTACTTTTTATGCCTTATTGATAGTGACAAGACTCGGCTTTGTCCACCGAGGATGATCTTGAAACAAGGGGAAAATGATTTAGTTAGTCTTCATCTATGTGATTCCTAATCTTTTTTTCTATGTTCCCTAGTTTGAAGTGGTCAAGACTAGGGTTCTGATGCATGGTCATTATCGGTGTCATTGCTTAATTTTGTTGTTAAGGAATCCAATTTTGACTGACAAAAGGGCGTGCCTTTGGAGGGTGTTCCAACACTCCGAAGGTTATAAATAGCGGGACCTTTCAATTAGAATCGATTCCTTGCAATGAAGGCAAGAATGACAACTGTATCAAAACCGAATGCTTCATTATTTCTCAACAGTGATGATACGACATGCACTAAATTAGAGCCTCCCAACTAACAATTTTCGCAAAGTAAACGCTTTACTCATTTCATTTATACAGCATCAAGCTGTACTCAAATGTTAAACGATATGAGGAAACCTTTATTCAACCTCTATACAAGCAAATCTGGCGAACTTAGTCAGTTACTTATGGCTGTTGGGACGGTTGGGACAAGCTCTTATTGCATATCCATTAACGCCTATATACAGCTGTTATCCTGCTGTTTAGTTGTGTGTGGACTTGAAAGGCGCTTATTCAACCTTTTCCCGGTTATCCAATAATCACTACACAGATTTGTCTTGAAGCCGGGTTAAATATTGTCTACGATATTTTTTAATGAAGGAATTTATTGAGTTTATATTTTGCTGTAAATCAAATTAATCCAAATTAGTTACAAGCAACACCACCAAATTATTTACCCTGCACCGGAAATCTGGAATCGAACTCGAGACGACCGCATTGGCAATCCTTGACACTAACAACTGTGCTACGCCAACACTTTGAACTGATGCAAAAAAATCAACATGCCCTTCTACAACAAAATCGCTGAGTAGAGGCTTTAAAATAAGTGCACATGACTCACTTTTCTCGACTATTTACTTCACCTATGTAAAGGAGCAAAGTAAAAGCTGTAAAACTGCACACGTTTAAAAATAAACCTAGCTGACTGTAAAAATGCGTCCAAAGTAGTGCTAACACAGTTGATTAGTTGAGTAAAGGTTGTTTAGTTGTTGAAAAAACACTTTTGATGTTTATGTTATTCAGCAAGAGTGGTTGGTTGAGTAGAAGCCATCAAATGAGTAATATATTCACTTTATTAGCTTTGTTTTGCAGCTACAAGTAGAAAGTTGATTAGGATGTGTATAAAAGTGACATTAGCGTTTATTGGCTGTTGTTATTCAGTGGGATTGGTAAATTGAATAATGGTTGTGAAAAAGTTGAGTAAACGCTTTACAAAACAATTTTGTTAGCTTCTGCTAGTAGCTGTATCTGCAGCTTTTTTTCAGCTTCTTTACAGGACAACGCTGCAAAAGTTGGCTTACAAAGCAGAAAATGTTAGTTGGGCTTTCACGCTTTTTTTGGCAACGGAAATCTGCTTCATGTGCCGGTTCGGATTTTTTTTTTTTTTTTTTTTTTTTTTTTTTTTTTTTTTTTAACTCTTTATTTGTTCCAAATTCAAAATAAATTACATTTCATTTTTAACCTAGGTGCTCCAGTTACTGCAGTAACTTACCAGCCTTAATTGTTATGATATATATCTAAGTGTTTTTACATTGTTCCTGTCTTGGCAATTCAGTATTTTAAACAGATTTTTTAAACCTGCATGTCAGTATAACAATTGATAGCTTAAAACTAAATAACTAAAACTAAATCTTATCTAAGTATAAAGGGAATTAATCGTTGCAATTGAGGATTGTAACGATTTTTGCCGGAAATTATTAATTATTTTGTTGGACATTTGTGCTAAAGTCTCAACATTCGAAATTCTATGTACTTCGGTAGTACTGTACCAGGGAGGCAACTTCAAAATCATTTTCAGAACTTTGTTCTGAATCCTTTGAAGTGCTTTTTTCCTGGTAGTGCAACAACTAGACCATATTGGCACAGCGTAAAGCATGGCCGGTCTAAAAACTTGTTTAAATATTAGAAGTTTATTCGTCAGGCAAAGTTTGGATTTCCTGTTTATAAGAGGATACAAACATTTAATATATTTGTTACATTTGGCTTGAATGCCCTCAATGTGATCTTTAAAAGTTAATTTTTGGTCAAGTATTAATCCAAGATATTTCACTTGGTTTGACCAGGAAATTGGAACTCCGTTCATAGTGAATATGTGACTACTACTAGGTTTCAAAAACGAAGCTCTAGGCTTGTGTGGAAATATTATAAGTTGAGTTTTGGAAGCGTTGGGAGAAATCTTCCATTTTTGTAAATAAGAAGAGAAAATATCTAAACTTTTCTGCAGTCTGCTGCAAATAACACGAAGACTTTTTCCTTTAGCGGATATGCCTGTGTCATCAGCGAACAAAGATTTGTGGCAACCCTGAGGCAAATCAGGGAGGTCCGAAGTGAAAATGTTATACAATATAGGCCCAAGAATGCTACCCTGAGGAACTCCTGCTCTAACAGGTAGTCGATTAGATTTGGAATTTTGATAATTTACCTGCAGAGTTCTGTCAGTTAAATAATTTTGAACTAATTTCATAATATAAAGTGGAAAATTAAACTTTTTCAATTTAGCAATCAAACCTTCATGCCAAACACTGTCGAATGCTTTTTCTATGTCTAGAAGAGCAACTCCAGTTGAGTGGCCTTCCGATTTGTTTGAACGAATTAAATTGGTAACTCTTAAGAGTTGATGAGTAGTTGAATGCCCATGGCGAAATCCAAACTGCTAATCTGCAAAAATTGAGTTCGTATTGATGTGAAGCATCATTCTATTCAAAATTATCTTTTCAAAAAGTTTACTTATTGAAGAAAGCAAACTTATTGGGCGGTAGCTAGAAGCTTCAGCTGGATTTTTATCCGGCTTCAAAATTGGAACAACTTTTGCATTTTTCCATTTATCAGGAAAGTATGCCAAATGGAAACATCTGTTAAATAATTTTACCAAGAAAGACAAGGTACTCTCTGGGAGTTTTTTGATGAGGATATAGAAAATTCCATCATCACCTGGAGCTTTCATATTTTGAAACTTTTTAGTTATAGACCTTACTTCGTCCAAATCAGTCCCCCAGGAATCATCAAAAATATTTTCCCGAGAGAAAATATTCAGAAAATCCCGAGCAACCTGATTCTCAATAGGACTAGTAAGACCCAAACTGAAATTATGGGAACTCTCGAATTGCTTAGCAAGTTTCTGAGCTTTTTCCAAATTTGTGATCAAAATTTTACCACCTTCTTTAAGCGCTGGAATAGGCTTTTGAGGTTTTTTCAAAATTTTTGTGAGTTTCCAAAAAGGTTTGGAACTCGGGTCTAATTTAGAAATATTATTTTCAAAAGTTTTGTTCCTCAGGGCAGAGAATCGCTTTTTAATTTGTTTTTGCAAATCCCGCCAGATAACCTTCATGGCAGGATCGCGTGTTCTTTGATATTGTCTCCTACGAACATTTTTAAGACGGATCAAGAGCTGAAGATCGTCGTCTATTATAATTGAATCGAATTTAACCTCGCATTTTGGTACTGAGGCAGCTCTTGCTGCAACTATAGAAGTAGTCAGAGATTCAAGAGCATAATTAATTTCATCTTTGGTTTGCAAAGGAATGTTTGGATCGAAGTTATATTCCATAAATGTTCGATATTGGTGCCGGTTCGGATGTTTACTGGCATTGTACGACTTGTATCTTTCCCTGGCACCGTTTGAAAGTTGGCGTTGTAGGTTTTTAGCACTCGACAAACTGTTGTTTTCGGCATCTTCAGCACTTTAGCTAGCTTGGAACTGGACCGATCTGGATTTTCTTCTTTCGAGTTCCATTTGACGTTATTTCTGAACGTGATAGACTACTTTGATCAAACTTGCATCAGTTGTTCTCTATAGAAGTGTAAACAAACCACTGTCAAATATTTTCGATTCCCAACACTAGAGTCATGCTAGCGGCGCGCGAGGGGCGTACCAATTTACTTTTAGTCAGCCTTTATGTCTCGAACAGACGGAAAAAGGTTGTATTAGCTATAAAAACCAACATCAAACGCACCGAGAAATGTTAGGCCAGCCGAGTTATTAACAAAAGAGGCTCTTATGATTCAAAACGCTGGATTTAATAATATTGAATCCAATAAGTATTAACTGTAGCAATGCGAAAATCATTTATTTGTTATTGTAAATCAATTTGGATTAACCCAACAAAATTAAAAAATCATATAAATTATGCACGAAATTTTGAAAACATGGCCAAGTTGCCTGAAATTTAACGACCCACTGGAGGGAATTCCGCTATTCAAAAAAACGCTGCTAATGTGTTTCAAGCTTGATAGAACCAGAAGAAACTATTGATCCAACCGTGTACATGAACACGACCAGAGAGTAAAGTTCGGCGCAGCAACAGATACAAATAAACTTTCCTACGATCCACAAGGATTGTTTATCGTGACATTTATCTTTTTTTTGTTTCGTTGACGGCACTGAGCAGGCAAAGGTAGAATAAATAATGCATATGATTGCCTACTCGCACGATCCGTACATTTGCGTGCCAGGAATTACCGCGAGATTGCAAGTGAAGGGACATTATTAGACACATTTCCGAAAATTTCCTCGATTTGACCCAAAATTTAAATTTCGTTTGCAAAACCTATGATTATTTACGCCCTTAAATCGGATGGAATTTTCCATTTTTTTTTCGAAACGTATGTCACTAAGTGATATTTTCCGTGTACCCTGGCGAAGCTGACAGGCAAAGACATCCATTAGGCAATTATTTCATATTTTCCTGGCAAGGAAAAACGTCACCACTCTCTAGGCACGGAGTGATTCCCAACAGCACACTCGCGGCGGTGATCAACACATAGGAAAGACAAGATACCGCGCTTGGTTTCGAAAAAGGCTACCACCGTCGTCGTATTGTCCGTTTGCATGTCCAGAACTAGGGTGCCAATGAAGAATGTACCTGAAAAAACTGACCTGTGCAAAATTTTGTATGAGTTGGAGGTGGCGCAAAATCGTCAAAGTTCGAAAAGTTTAGAGGTTAAAAAAAAAATTGATTGATGCCAATGGGGGAGAGGTAGTTCATCGATTCTTCCGGTTCGCCTCCTAGCATCGTGCTATAAGGTACCAGGCGATAACCAGGGTAGTTGATCGATAGCTCGATGACGTCATTTCGTTGACGTCTGCAATGGGAAATTCTCATAGCAGGCGTTGACGATGGGACGTTGTCGAGTTGTTGAATAGCAACTATCGTGGTAACTCACCGATTACCTGTCGATCTGCCAAATTTGGAAAGACGTCTGCATTGAATTGTCTCATATAATAATATTCCGCCCACTATATCACAAGAAATTGCGAGTAGCTGAGTGGAATGGAGATAAGTTAAGCATTGGGTACAGGACCAAGTGTCCCCTGGGTGGTGCCCGAAGATGAGCGCAATAGAATCATCAAGTTGCCATAAGGCACGGAATGAGACTATTGCATGGCTGGGTAGTCAAAGTCTTCCATTCGTTAGTCATTTCAGGTGGATTAGAACAGGTTTAGGTGGGCGTTGGCCAGATTTGGATTTTTCAGATGTAATCCTGGATAGAACCCTGTCATTGAACGTCGCGTGAAAGTGGAACTTAATGAAGGCCTAAGTACTTTTTCGTAGTTTTTAGTTTTCAGATTTGAAAGATCGTCGGTTACAGTGGCCTGCTTACTGAGCAGAAAAACGCGGTCCCAGGTCCTTACATATCAAAGAGATTTATGGTAAAATCGCTTGTGTATCGTGTATTTTGCGAAACTCGTTGTTGTCTTTGGTTCCGGGTTTGAATGGATTTTTGAGCAACGGTATTATGTGGTAACGGTGGCCTTAGAGCAACCGTTTTTGCTTACTGAGCAGAACATCATGAGTCTAATCTCAGGCCCATCCACATTCAAGATTCGTCAATCGTTTTATTTGTTAATATGACTACATGGCAATAACAGCAACTCGGTGATTAAAAAGGTGCTCGTCTGCCTAGTGGCAAACGTTTTTGCTTACTGAGCAGAAGACCGTGGGTTTAGTCCCAAGCTCCTTCGCGTTATAGGATCGTTAGGATATCAATTCAGCTTATCGTTTACCAAAACGAACCCTGCTGCTAACCCAACCCTCTTATCCAACATCCCAGTGATTCCTCGTGGAAGTGCAGAGGTGTTCTCGGCTTCCATCAAAGCGAGTGTCATGTCAACACAATCCTTCCCATTCCTTTCTTGACCTGTGTTCGGGCGCGGCCGGCGCTGGTATTGCCTAATTTAAGATCACCAGTTTTTACACATTGAGGATGATTGCTAGTCCCAAGCATCGTCTATTGGTTCTCTGTGTAATTACAGCTGATCTGGCAGTAACAGAGTAGCAACCGTGGGCGGTCAATCAAGCTCAAGCTCAAGCTCAAAAAAATTTGATTGATGCCAAATGCATTAAACGTCAAGATCTGGTGTAATCTATAAAAAAAAGTTTTTGTCAAAAATCGACTATTTGGGACTTCTGGAAATGTTTTCGTTAGTGGTAAGATATGAAACAAAAACTGTTCACAACTATTTCCTAAGTACTTGTACAGTGCTGCTCTATATAAAAGCAGCACATACCAAGGGGTATTCAACTCTGCACACCTTAATCCATGCCGAGTGATTGAGCTGTGACAAGCGCTGTGCCGAACATGGTTTCAATCAAAGTGTGCCTATCAATGTCTCACTATTCCATGAGTTTGGCAACCCTGAGAGTTATGACTTTTTCCATTGCGTTTACTTTGTTAATGGATCAAGGCAAGCATTCAGCTTCTCTTTATTCTCATTAGAGTGTTTGCAGATCGGGAGGTGGAAGAGGAAATGGAAGCCATCAAATCTGTACGGAGTTCAACCAGTCCACCAGATTTTGGCTCGATGTCCCATTGAACTGCCGATTCCTTGCAGATGTACAGAAACAAAGGCGTACCCGATCAATGATGGATGAAAGGTGCCACCTGCTCATGTCAAATTTTTCCCGACTAAAGTAACCGAGAACTTTGATGGGCGAGAATTCAATCCCACCCTAGGACCAACTTCCTCGAGCCAGTTTTTAATAAAGCCTCAAATCAAATTTTCAGTAATGAGCAAGGCCTTACAGTTGACCGATCGGTAGGCCACCCATCGCACTGGACTCCCTTGATACGAGCTAGTTCAAAAGAAGGATGATGACTGAGATGCATCTGCAAAATGACCGGATCTGGTGACGGGGATGTGTTTGATATGGATATCCTATAGAAGTCCATATCAATTGAGATCAATGACTGGCAAGGGAAAACGCAGGAGAAAATGTTAAAATTTACATCCCGGATGATCCTTGGCAAGACCGGTATACGAATCTGGCCACCCTCTATGATAAGCTATTTTTATTGATTGATTATTCTACATAACAAACTTGTTAATGTACCTAAACTCTTGCAGAAAATCATGCTCTGATCCTTCGTTGTACGCTTCGAGGGACAACATATTTAACAAAAATGCATTACCCAGCCCCAGCGTAGTCAAAATTTGTCGGATATACAAACAATTTCCCACTCAATTCCTCGATGATACGATAACAGGCTTCTTAAAAATTTCCACCACAGACGACTTAATATTTATTTGCGTCCCAACTGCGAACGTGCATAAACTAACGTTCAATGTCTCCAGGTTTGTTTTTGATTTTCATGATCACGGGATCCTACCAGTTTTTGCAATAGGTAACTTTTGACCAACCGTCGGTCGCTGGAGACAACCAGCTGTAGCTGTTTAGACTGCCGTATCGACAAGACCCTCTCGGCCGGCCATGGTGTGGATGAACTTGATTGAAGTCAAGCCCGAATAGAAGCTGTTGTGGATAAAATCACGAGCCACAGGGGTTTTTACTGTGAATCGAATTGAGTTTTGGTAGATTTAAAGCGATCCACGGTTCAGAGATTACTTACAGATTTTTTTTTTGAGTGATCCTCGAAACCGATTCGTCGGTTTAAATTTCTTGATTGAATCGTTGTTTTACCAGTTTTATGTACACCCAACCGGTGCACACTTAGATTTTTTCGCCGAGATGGGCACCACCGAGCAACTCGGCATTTTATTTTGCTGGATCTCAGTGAAAAACTTGCCGAGATTCAGCTAACAAACGGGAATTTTGCCGCTAACAAACATATTTTTTCTGAATTTTCAGCAAAATAAAATGCAGAGCTGCTTGGTGGTGCCCATCTCGGCAAAAAAATCTTAGTGTGTGGATGTAAGATTCGCTTACAATTATGTGGGATTCATCATCAGAGGATATAAGTGGAGACCGCATGAACCGAGGATGCGATATACCTAGCTGCGGTCCGATGTAAGAAAATTGGAGACCGAAAAATGTGGAGTTGTATTAGTGAGTGAAATTAATTATGTCGAAAAAAAATAGAAAAAAGGTTGGCGACTGGACTCGAACCACGGACGTTGCGACTATCAGACCTGTGCTTTCTCTACTGCTCTCTCCATGCTTCTAAATATGAGCAGCCTAAAAGCAAACATGAAGCGCTCATTTTCTCGCATGCTCGACTTCGTATGCTTTTTCTGCTGGAGAGATTCGAGACAAGTGTGTGCTTCGTTCTACAATGTTCTACAATGTACGTCGTTCTACAAACTTACTGGTATAGTCGAAAGCGTAGATGGAACACGAAATAAAAAAAGACAAAAAACCATTACATCGCCTGCATGGTCAATTTCTAACATTCGTTGCGATGTTCATGAACAGAGGATGATAGGAAACGGAACTAACATTCATTGTAATAGATTTTTGGTTTGCGTGTATGAAAACAAATTCTCTCACTAGCTTCACTTTTGAGTAAACAAAGTATTCAACCGAGTAGTCAACCTTAGCAACGATTTGCAAAACGTTTACACTCAGCAGTGATGCCGTTTTACATTATACTGTTTGTGTCGTACGTGTCAAAATGTGCTCTATCGTGCCAAACAGTGTGCCATGCTGTGTTTCGACACAGTGTGCAGAATTGATTACCCCTTGGCACATACTGCTTTTCATACAAAATTTAAAATTTTTACACGTTGTAACTCTTAAGATCAATTGAGCTGAAACGTTCACCACAGAACTACAAATCTCGATTACTTTTGTAGACAATTCATTTGATCGTCACGCATGCTTACACTACCATAAATGAAATTTTCCTCTACCTGATAGTATTAGTATGTGTGGGCGAGCTCCGGGTACGCCATATCGACGATCGATGTTCAATTTTACGATTACAAAATACCAAATTTTTGCAAGCACCTGCCGGAAAGTGAGTTAATAGCAGATTTTAAAATTTATGTACTGCAAATATTTTAAACATGTACAACTTTTCTGTACATTTGTTCATTGGGAGGGGATTATTTGAATTTTGAGAAATGGAAAATCAAGTTGAAATCCAAATTATTAAAATTGCTATTATTTCGAACATTTTTACCTAGTATCTAACTTTCCGGCAGGTGCTTCCAAAAATTTGGTATTTTTTAACCGTAAAATTCAACATATTTGTTTTTTTTTTAACAGTCCGTTTATTTACTAGGCTCATTCGTGTGCGACACTTTGCGGAGCCAAAAATCCGTAATTTTGAATTAACATTTTAACAGCAGTAGATCTAGGTTAGTATTGGGTACCAATTACTCGTGGTGGGCTCGAGGTTAATGGGTTACAATTTCGATTGGAAGGAGCTAGGTAGGAAACAGGTTTCTGAAGCCTCCTTCAGATACTTCTCTCAAACGGATGACCAAATGCTGACTGGACAGAGGCAAGTAGCACAGAAACAGGTGGATAATAAGACTGGAACACAATGGCTAGAAAACATGTGGAAAGGAGGGAATGGTCACATCAAACTCTAACATCAGATAAACAAAGGAATTCGTAGATCGCCTGCATGCAGGGAAGAACACGGGTTCCCAATACATCTTTTACTTCACGGAAGGGTTCTCTACCTTGGACCACTAGGGTAGCCAATAGTCGTGCTCTGGAGGCGTTATTACCCGAGCAATGCCAAACTGCATAATCGATGTCATCATAACCGGTTCTGCACCTACATATATTGCTTTCAACGAGGTTTATTCTGTATAGATGTGCATCTAGCGAGTAGTGGTTGGACAAAAGTCTTGACATCACGCGAATGAATCCCCGACTTGCATCCAGACCTTTGAACCACGATCTTCAAACTTTTCGAGTAATAGAATGTGGTGTAGTGGTAGGCGTGATTACCTCTCACTTAAGCAGGCCTGGGTTCAATCCCAGTTGGTACCGCCGGGATGTTCTCAGGCAAAACATCTCTGATCACGCCTTCCTTCGGAAGGGAAGTAAAGCCGTTGGTCCCCGGTTCATGAGTTGATGGGTCGATACGTAGGGTCCAGGTGTGGTAGCTGCCTCCCTGGCGTCGGTAGCATTGGTGCTCAGCACGGAAAACAAGATCGACGGAAAAAACAAATCGAAGAAAAATAAATAAAAGAAGTGTAGTTCAGACTGCAGAGTTAGAACATGCTATAGGGCTATCTTGATGGTGGTTTTTGTGGTGCAATTATTTGACAACCGTTAAAACATGCTATAACTCTTCAGTCTGGACAGCGCTCTAGACTATTGATGAACAAAAGTGACTGAAATGAACCGTATTCTAAATTGATTGATAAGCGTTTTAGTACAATAATTGCATATCTTATTGTGTTGTTATTTTTGAGGAAACAGTTTCAAGTAATCGAAAGCTTAAATTGAATTGAGTATTTCCTTGTAAAGGCTGACTAAAAGTAAATTGGTACGCCTCTCGCGCGCCGCTAGCACGCCTTTAGTGTTGGGAATCGAAAATCTTTGACAGTGGTTTGTTAAAACTTCTATAGAGAACAACTGGTGCAAGTTTGATCAAAGTAGACGATTGTGTTCAGAAATAATGTCAAATGGAACTCGAAAGAAGAGAAAATATTGTGCACAAACATCTGAAAAATCCGGAGTGGTGCGGTTTCAAGCTGGCTAAAGTGCTGAAGATGTCAAAAACAACAGTTTGTTGAGTGCACAAAACCTACAAGAAAACACTGAGTGTGGTAAGGAATCAGCGGACCTACGAAAAAACTGGAAACAGGGATCGTCAGCTGCGCAGCAAGGTGTTGAGGTGCGTTAAAGCCAACCCCGGTCTTTCGATCCAAGATGTGGCCAGAAGGTACAACGCCAACTTTCAAACGGTGCGGAATATCCTTGCCAGGGAAGGATACTGTACGACATCCCAAGTTTACATCGAAGAATGCCTGAAAAAGCGTGTATTGCCGTTCATCCGCAAGCATAGGGGCAAAGTCATCTTTTGGCTCGATTTGGCCAGCTGCCACTACTCCAAGGTGGTTCTGGAGTGGTATGCTGCCAAAAAGATCGATTTTGTCCCCAAGCTAATGAATCGTCCGAATTGCTCGAAATTTCGACCAATCGAAAAATACTGAGCAATTTCAGAGCAGCGACTTCGACGAAGCTGCGGGGCAGTTAAGGACATCCAGCAAATGCGGGCAAAATGGAAGAAATGCGCTGATTCCGTGTTCGTTTCCACTATGCGGGCGCTGATGGGCTCCATCAAGAGGAAGGTTTGAGATTTCGTTCGAACTGGAGAAATGTAACGATCTAATGCTGTAACTTTGAAATTTTAATAAAAGTACTGTAAAGCAACCATTAATGGACATTTTAAACTTATTGAGTCACGAATTACAGGAGGAGTGAATCCAAACTTTTTTTATTACCATATAATCGTTTTAGATCATCTTAAAAATTTTGCCGATATCATAAATTTTGTATCTAGGCAAGCTGTCAAGTGAAACCAAAAACCTCGAAACTTCGTGAAGCAACAGTGAGAAGTGATTAGTGAATTCTGAGCTAAACTGTTTCCCATAGAATAGGTCTAGTTTATCTGAACAACTTTGCTTAAAACGGGAGTATTCTACCTCGTAAAGTTGTTAAGTTAGGGCAAACAATTCAAAGTGAAAGTTACGCGAGCGCCAGCTGGCGAGTGAATTCTATACTGAACTGTTTGCCACAAAATAGCTTTTATCCATCTGAGCAGCTTTGCTGTAGACGAAAACCATCTATCTAGTTCATCTGGGGGCAAATAATTCAAAATGAATGTCACGCTAGCGCTGCCTCTTTAGCTTAGAATAGGTCTTGTCCATCTGAACAACTTTGTCGACGATGGGAACCTTCTAGTTAGTCAAGGTGTTAGGTCATGGAAAACAATCTAAATGTCACATGAAATAATAGAGATCTAAAATTTGGTCCCTAAGATAGCTGCTGTCCCTTTGAACAACTTTGCCGAAGACGGGAATCAACCATATAAGGATATCCATATAAGGATATAGCAGGATCTTTAGATAGCGTTATATCATGTGTTTTTAAGATGGCGCAAGTTGATAATACATGTGAAATTCTCGCATATAAAATATCTCTAGATCCAGATAGAAAGTAAATGTATTCGACATATTTTTCAGGAAGTCAAGATCTTTTTGTTGGGTGACGATAGTCCAGAATTTTCTCAATTCGCGGCGCTAGTATATACGTGCCTTTCTCGCATATTCAGCTCGAGTTCTTGATCAGCTAGAAAGTTGCTGTCTTCGGCAAAGTTGTTTAGGGGGTCAAGACTTTTTGGCTGGTAGACAGTAGTTAAGAGTTTTCTCACCACGTGGCAAGTTTTTCGCTGAGATCCAGCAAAATAAAATACCGAGCTGCTCGGTGGTGCCCATTTCGGCAACAAGATCTAAGTGTGTAGGTACATCCAAAGCCATTAAGAAAAGGCCTTATAATATGAAATTATCATATCTTTCATTATACCGCTATTTCTACTCTGCTAGGAGTGTGACGTCAAATTTATGGTTACATACACCTAATCCCAAATTTAAACAAGAAGAATCTACTCAGTTCGTCTAAAATGTGTAATGTAATGTAAAATGTGTAAATATATACACAGATATTGATCTTTTAAGATAATGTTGTCCATCTGAGATACGTGTTACCACTAATTTATCAGAGGAAAACAAGGGGAACGACTCACCCCAATTTCCACAAATCTGTATGAAAATCTTCACCAGTAAAAGAAATCCAGCATATATTTGTCTTATGCTACTTAGGCTGATGTAAATTGTGTTTTTATTTTATGATATTTGATATGCGAGAATTGCCCGCCAAGTTTTGAGAAATTTCTGAACTACTTTTCAGTAAATTTATAGCTGTTCAGGATCTCGAGTTATTATAAATGCGAAGATTTCACGTATATCCTAGCGCCACGTAGTGAGAAAATTCTGTACTGTGGACCAACGAAAAAGTGTTGATCTCCTGCACAACTTTGCCGATGACAGTTTAGCAGGTCTCGAAATATATCTAATGCGAGAATAGCACGTGTATACAAGCGCAATGATGTGAAAAAATGAATTTCTGTACATCAGCCAAAAGGCCTTTGCCCAAGACATGTGAGAATTTCACTATTGTACACCAAGTAAAAGGCTTTAACCTCCTGAACAACTTTGTCGAAGACAGTAACTTTCTAGCTACAAAATGGTGAGTTGACAACCTGGAAGGAGCGGAATACCTAGCCCTGGTCCTCACAAGTTCCTACTTCACGCCTCCTCGAGTCATATGATAACAAAAGACTACCAGCTGAAACATGGACACAGCTGGTTGGCGTAGCCTGGGCAATGTTGCCAGTCCGGCAATAGCAAAGTGAAGAGGTGCGACGCGAACACTGGCGCGGTAACCATAGTACGGTGATAGAGGAAATGCTTCACCAAACCTGAGCGTCTGCTCACCATGGAGGTGCGGCTCAAAACGGCGTCTGTTCTCCATGTTAGGAGCGGCTGATCACCGTCCTAGTGCCAGCGTGGGACTCTAAACAGAGCTGTGCACGATGGTCCCCCGGCAAAACAGAGGGTTGGGGCAGGCCCAACAAGCCGCCCTGAAAAAAAAAAACAAAGTTGCAAATACCGAAGAAAGAAATACGGATCGGAACAATCGGCACAGACCTACGCGACGAAATAAGGACTACGATTGGAAACTCGGAACATGGAAATGCAAATCGCTCGGCTTCCCGGGTTGCGATAGGTTAATCTATGACGAACTTCAACCACGCAACTTCGAAGTCGTAGCACTGCAGGAACTTTGCTGGACGGGACAAAAGGTATGGAAAAGCGGGCATCGAGCGGCTACTTTCTACCAGAGCTGTGGCACCACCAACGAGCTGGGAACCGGCTTTGTAGTGCTGGGTAAGATGCGCCAACGCGTGATTGGTTGGCAGCCGATCAACGCGAGGATGTGCAAGTTGAGGATTAAGGGCCGTTTCTTCAACTACAGCATCATCAACGTGCACTGCCCACACGAAGGGAGACCCGACGACGAGAAAGAAGCGTTCTATGCGCAGCTG
This sequence comes from Ochlerotatus camptorhynchus, assembly GCF_037179485.1. Lineage (NCBI taxonomy): Eukaryota > Metazoa > Arthropoda > Insecta > Diptera > Culicidae > Ochlerotatus > Ochlerotatus camptorhynchus. Next base: position 2,145,259 of record NW_027040556.1, on the reverse strand, counting down.
GAGCAGGTGTACGACGGCTGTTCGCAACGGGACGTCAAAATCGTCATCGGCGACATGAACGCTCAGGTAGGACGGGAGGCAATGTATAGACCGGCAATCGGGCCAAACAGCCTGCATGCCGTATCGAACGACAACGGCCAACGATGCGTGAACTTTGCAGCCTCCCGGGGTATGGTAGTTCGAAGTACCTTTTTCCCCCGCAAGGATATCCACAAAGCCACCTGGAGATCACCTGACCAACACACAGAAAACCAAATCGATCACGTTCTAATCGACGGGAAATTCTTCTCCGACATTATCAACGTCCGCACGTACCGCAGTGCGAACATAGATTCGGACCACTACCTAGTTGCAGTATGCATGCGCTCAAAACTCTCGACGGTGCATAACACACGTCGAAGTCGAACGCCACGACCCAACATTGAGCAACTACGGGACACCGGAGTTGCCCAGGACTACGCGCAGCAGCTGGAAGTTGCACTACCCACGGAAGAGCAGCTTGGCGCAGCTTCTCTTGAAGATGGCTGGAGGGACATCCGTTCAGCCATAGGTAGTACTGCTGTAGCGGCACTAGGTACTGCAATCCCGGACCGAAGAAATGACTGGTTTGACGGCGAATGCAAACTGTTAGTAGAGGAGAAGAATGCAGCACGGGCGAGAATGCTGCAACACCGCACGAGATTGAATGTGGAGCGATACAGACAAGCGCGGAACAGACAAAACTCGGTTTTCCGAAGGAAGAAGCGTCAGCAGGAAGATCGAGATCGCGAGGCGATGGAAAATCTGTACCGCGTAAACGACACACGGAAGTTCTACGAGAAGCTAAATAGTTCGCGCAAAGGCTACGTGCTGCAAGCCGATATGTGCAAGGACTTGGACGGTAACCTTCTCACGAACGAGTGTGAGGTGATTGAGAGGTGGAAGCAGTACTATGACGAGCACCTCAACGGTGAAGCAGCAGAAAACGAAGGTGGCACGGCAACAGACCTTGGAGCACGTGCAGTTGACGACAGGCTACCGGCCCCTGATCTTCAAGAAGTTGAGGAGGAGATCGGTCGGCTGAAGAACAACAAAGCAACTGGTGTAGATCAACTACCAAGTGAGCTATTGAAATACGGTGGTGAAGCACTGGCTAGAGCGCTGCACTGGGTAATTGCCAAGATTTGGGAGGAGGAGATATTACCGGAGGAGTGGATGGAAGGTGTCGTATGCCCAATCTACAAAAAGGGCGACAAGTTGGATTGCTGCAACTACCGCGCGATCACACTGCTGAGCGCCGCCTACAAGGTACTCTCCCAAATTCTATGCCGCCGTCTGTCACCATATGCAAGAGAGTTCGTGGGGCAATACCAGGCGGGATTCATGGGTGCCCGCGCTACCACGGACCAAATTTTCGCGATTCGGCAGGTTCTGCAGAAATGCCGCGAATACAACGTGCCCACACATCATTTGTTCATCGATTTCAAATCCGCATACGACACAATCGATCGAGATCAGCTATGGCAGATTATGCACGAGTACGGATTTCCGGATAAACTGACGCGATTGGTCAAGGCGACGATGGATCGAGTGACGTGCGTTGTTCGAGTATCGGGGACACTCTCGAGTCCCTTTGAATCTCGAAGGGGGTTACGGCAGGGTGATGGACTTTCGTGTCTGCTGTTCAACATCGCGTTAGAAGGTGTGATCAGAAGAGCTGGGATAGAGACGAGTGGCACGATATTCAGGAAGTCCATCCAGCTCCTTGGTTTCGCCGATGACATTGACATTATGGCACGGAACTTTGAGATGATGGCGGAAACGTACATCAGACTGAAGGCTGAAGCTAGACGGATTGGACTTGCCATCAACGCATCAAAGACAAAATATATGAAAGCAAGAGGTTCTAGGGAAGACAATGTTAGCCTCCCACCCCGAGTTCAGATTGACGGTGACGAAATCGAGGTGGTCGATGAGTTCGTGTATTTGGGCTCACTGGTGACTGCCGAAAATGATACCAGCAGAGAAATTCAAAGACGCATTATGGCAGGGAATCGTGCCTACTTTGGACTCCGGAGGACGCTCCGGTCGAATAAAATTCGCCGCCGCACGAAGTTGACTGTCTACAAGACGCTGATTAGACCGGTGGTCCTTTACGGCCACGAGACCTGGACTATGCTCGTGGAGGACCAACGCGCCCTTGGTGTTTTCGAACGGAAGGTGTTGCGTACCATCTACGGTGGAATGCAGATGGATGACGGAACGTGGAGGAGGCGAATGAACCACGAATTGCACCAGCTGCTGGGAGAACCATCCATCGTCCACATTGCAAAAATTGGGCGACTACGGTGGGCTGGGCACGTCGTAAGAATGCCGCACGACGACCCAGTGAAAATGGTTCTAGAAAGCGACCCAACAGGAACAAGAAGAAGAGGCGCGCAGCGGGCAAGGTGGATCGACCAAGTAGAAGGTGACCTGCGGACCCTTCGCAGACTACGAGGCTGGCGAACTGTGGCCATGGATCGAGTAGAGTGGAGACGACTTCTTCGGACAGCAGAGGACAACAAGGCCTTAGCCTGATTGGTAAGGTAAGTAACTTTCTATCTGGTCAGGATCTGTAAACAAACCACATGCGAGAATTTCACGTGTATACTAGCGCTACGTAGTGAGAAAATTTTGAACTACTTTTCACTAGGGAAAAGTTATGACCTCTTGAACAACTTTGTCGACAACAGTAACTTTCTATATGATCAGAATCCATATACAGGGTGTTTGGTTCCGGATTTTACATATTTTCAGGGTAGATAGGGCTCCTAAAGTTATGAAAAAATCCCCATGAAACATAGGGCCGGAAATGACTGCTAAGTGAGTTATTCAACATTTTATGTTTTTTTTGTATTGCCAATTTTGGCTAGCTATATTTTTTGAATCTTAATGTGGTTTTCTGATTTCAACATACCTCATGAAAGATTAAAGTCTTAGCTATCAATACTCTTTGAAAAAGAACTCGATTAAAGTTAACTATCATACATTAAAATTGAAAAGTATGTTGAAAGTACCAAAAAAAACTGGTAACATTTCATACATTTTAGTGTTTTTGAGTTGAAAATTTTCATTTCTGTTTATTTAGTTGTTCTACAAAACATTTTCCATGTAGTTCCCTAGATTTGTGTCTTTGGTAGTAACCTTGTAGGCTTTGTGGTTTCTTCGTAATTATTGATTTAAAACAGCGATAAAAACTTGTGACGTTTTCATAAAATGCGCTATAGTCACCCTATTCGTTCGTACGTTCGGCTGTTGCAGTGGACTACGCACATGAAAATTTGGTAGAATGTTATTGTAAATGTTTAGCTACATTCTAAACTTTTGATTACCGCACATCTCCTGCGTCGAAAGAAATCATAACTGCGGAGATGTTTCGCGGTATCGAATATTGCTCAGTCTCAGCAGAAAACACAACGAGAGACACCGAATCAGCGAATTCTGAGAGCGGAAGGGAGAGAAGTAGGTAGGTGGTAATAAGTCGATGTCCTTTTTATTTCATAGCACTCGCAGCCCAGCTGCGGTGCTGTTTTGATGGAGGAGTGTAGAGCTCCGCTGCTTCTGTATACACACTTAGATTTTTTTACAGGAGTTAGTATTTTTACTGGATTTTTGGATTACTGACTCATTTGAAATTCAAATGACTGTTATTCGTAGAGATTGGATAAAATCGAAAATTTTTATTTTTCATCATTACACGGGGTTAACAGAAGTTAGTCTGTAAATTTTCGTAACACATTTTCTCAACTTTGAATTTTTCACAGATTTTTTTTAAATTTTAGCGCTATTCAAAAACTCGGTAAAAATTACTGACTCGATATGTGTGGACTGATGTGTTGGTGAACAGGCTAGCATGTGGAGGGTATTCTCGGGCTAGTGAATGCCACTTATCCCCACTTATAATTCAGTAATACACTATTTATTCATTTCTGTTTGATATGTTTACAAAGTTTGCAAACAGAAATGAGCATTGCAGTGTAGTTACCAATTTTCCAAGTCATAGACTTCAGATAACTGTCCAAAGTCCCAGATTTTTTATAACGGAATCATGAACAAAAAATCAAAGACCACTATGACAAACGCGATCGGTCTGAAGGGATCTGTTTTGTAGAACAACTAAATAAACAGAAATGAAAATTTTCAACTCAAAAACACTAAAATGTATGAAATGTTACCAGTTTTTTTGGTACTTTTAACATACTTTTCAATTTTAATGTATGATAGTTAACTTTAATCGAGTTCTTTTTCAAAGAGTATTGATAGCTAAGACTTTAATCTTTCATTAGGTTTGTTGAAATCAGAAAACCACATTAAGATTAAAAAAATATAGCTAACCAAAATTGACAAAAAAAACCATAAAATGTTGAATAACTCACTTAGCAGTCATTTCCGACCCTATGTTTCATGGGGATTTTTTCATAACTTTAGGAGCCCTATCTACCCTGAAAATATGTAAAATCCGGAACCAAACACCCTGTATATAGATATTTTAGATGCTAGAATTTCGCGTGTATACTATCGCCACGTAGTGTGAAAACTCTCAAGTATTGTGCACCAAGAAATAGGCATTGACCTCATGAACAACTTTTTCGAAGATAGTAATTTTCTACCTGTTCAGGATCTCGAGCTATAGCATCAGGGCTGGTAGCGTGTCACTTTTTAGTGACTTGGTCACATTTTTCAAGCCAGTATCCTTTTTTATGGCCAAGTCACTACAGTCACTTATTCTAGTAATCAGTCACTATTTTCAACTTGTTTAGCGTGAATTTATTTCAAGATTGATCATTCTATGCTTTGTGACGTTTAATCGTCTTTCTCTGTCTACAGGGTGTCTACTCGATTTTCTACATAAAATTACCTGAGTTTTCCAGTTTTTTTTTTGCAGATCAAAACTTTTTTAAGACATGGCAATCAGTTTTAAGGAAAAAGCTTTACAATCAAATCCATTGAATGTTGAAGTTAAATACTTACTAAATTTCTCACTTACGTTATTTCAGTAAGTCCAAAATCTAAAAATATTCAATGTATTGGAGTTTCGTATTCCATGTTAAAGTTCAAGATACTGAAATAAATTTCAAAGTTCCAGAATTAAGGGGGGGAAAAATATTTATTTCATGTTCGTATTTAACTTTATGAACGATTAGAGATCTTCATTGCAGTCCCATTAATTTCACAACAATTGTAGGAACTTTGGAGAAGTTCTAAAGAATGAAAGGAAATGCTGAGAGTTTCGGTGAAACTCCATAAACAAACTACAGGAACATAAAGGAAGTTGACACACGCTGAAAATATGGGGAACTTACTGGAAGCTTTGAGAACCTCAAAGCTGTTCTTTTAGCATCCAAAAACTTTCAGGAACTTACTTCATATGAATAGAATGAAATTCAGGAACTTACTTCATATGAATATGAATATCAGAGAACTTTACAAGTTTCAAGCAAACGTGGAGAACATGTGTGGGGTATTTTGCAAATATTTAAGAAGTTCTAAGCATCTCAGAAAAGCTAGATCTAAAAATCTTTGGAGAATTTCAGAACTTTAGAGCAATTAACGAAACTTTAGTCCAGACATTTGGAGCAGTTTAAAGATGTTTGATCGTAAATTTAGAAAAATTCTGGATAGTTCCACGATGCGCTGATAAAAATTGAGAACCATTAAGATGTTCCGAGAATTTCCGGGAAGTACAGAGACCTCCAGAGAATTTATGAAAACTTCAGAAATATTTCAGGAACTTCACATAAGTTTAGAGAATTTCAGTGAAATTTAATGGTGTTTACGGGAGTTCCACTTTTTGGCCGATCAGAACCGATATCTTCAATAGAATTGAGAGCTTTAAGGGAGCTTCGAGAACATCAAGAAAGAACAGAGAATTAAAGGGCAGTTCAAATAATTTCAAGGAATTTGTAATTGTAAAAACCGTAAAAAGTTTCGAGAAACTCAGGGAATTTCCGGAAACTTCAGCAAAGCTCCGAGGGAATTTCCGGAACGTGATAAAAATTATATGAACATCCGGAAAACGTGAGAGTATTTTAAGGGTGTTATATCATGGAGATTTCAAGAACTTAAAAAAATGCGAAAATATTGTTAAGTTGATAAGAGAATGTTGATGTTCTTGTTCTTGAGTTGTTACATTCAAAGTGTTTTTATGTTACTTCATACGTGAAGTTAGCGATTTTCAGAGTTGGTTGGAAATGCTAACATGAAGCTTTAGTGTGATGATTTATTAGCTAGAGAATGATCTTTAGAAGAGGGTAGGTGGATAGTTCCGTTAGAGTACGGCAGGCCCTTCGCTCATTTTCAACTTCTATTCAATTTTCATACTGCCGTACTCTAACGGAACTATTCACCTACCCTCTTCTAAAGATCATTCTCTAGCTAATAAATCATCACACTAAAGCTTCATGTTAGCATTTCCAACCAACTCTGAAAATCGCTAACTTCACGTATGAAGTAACATAAAAACACTTTGAATGAAATTTAGATAACTTCAGGTAAGCATAGATAAGTTCAGAAAAAATTAGTGAGTGTTTATAATGGTTATAATACTTAAGGAAAATTGTGGAAACTTCAAGGCAAACCAATTAGTTTTAGTAAAGTTGCGGGTTGTTAAAAATACTGATAAATTCACGGCAGACTAGAGAACTTTAAAGAAATTCAGTAATCGTTTCAGCAGTTTAAATAACACCAGGACATTCTAGACTATTGAAGAGGTTTTAAATTAGTGTCGATAGTTTAAGGGCTGTTCCATAAACTTCAGAAAAGTCTTGAGAACTTCAGCGAAAATCATATAACTATATTAATTATTTTGTTCTAATTCCATGAAAATTACGGGAGCACAAAAGTTCCAGATATTAAGAAAAACTTCGATAACTTTACAGAAGGACAGTGGTATTCAGAAACATTTCGAGAACTTCTTAGAAGTCTATGGATCTTAAGAGGAGATCCGCGAACTTTTTTATGAACATTACTCCTTTAAGTATTTTAAAGCAAATTCCAAGGACTTAGGCTCCGGATTCGTTTTCTATCATTAGCTTTATGGAATTATTCTCAGATGCAGTGATCGCTACCAGCCCTGGGCATACGCGAGAATTGTACACGTTTACTAGCGCCACGTGGTGAGAAAATTCTGGGCTACTGTCCACTAGACAAAAAGGCTTGACCCCCTGAACAAGTTTGCCCAAAACAGTAACTTTCCATCTGCTCAGGATCTCGAGCTATTGTATATGCGAGAATTGCAAGTGTATACTAGCACCGCGTAGTGAGAAAATTCTGAACAACTGTCCACCAACGAAAGGATCTTGACTTCCTGAACAACTTTGCTAAAGACGTTTACTCTCTATCTGGTCAGGATATATCACATGCGAGAACTTAACATGTATACTAGCGCCACGTAGTGAGAATTTTCTGAACTACTCTCCACCAGCAAAAAGGTTATGATCTCTAGAACAACTTTGCCCAAGACAGTAATTTTCGATCTGGTCAGGATCTCGAGATTTTCCAAGTTGTAACCAATTAAGTCAAATCCTACGTAGTACGGACACCGTTTCCGCGGTTTCCATTCACATTTTCTCTCGCATTGTTTGGGGGTAAACTGTGATAAAAGTTTAGCTTGTTTAGTTAAAAACAAGTTTTTTTTTAAGGAATACCCGTTGGTTTCATATCGATTGGTAGCTCGGCTGCAAAATGGCAATGGAAAACTCACACTGTTGTACAAAATCGGTACAACGCGCGAGTACTCGTGTCACAAAAGTTGACGCGAGTAACGAAGGGTTAAATTAGCACAATAGGCCGATTTTTATACAAACTAGCCATGTTTCGTTATGATCGATTGTGCTGAAATTTTGACACAGAACTACAAATCTGCTGAATTTTGCGTGTAAGTAATATCAAATTATTGGTGGCGCTTGCCGGAAATTGAAAAGCTGCTTGAAAATGGCCAACTAATTAGCACATTTATAATTTGAAATATCCGAAGTGTTATAGTTTAAAAAAATTTCAACCATGCTGCCAATAAACGAGGAAATTTCGAATTATAAATTATTAGATGACCATTTTCAACCAGTCCGTGAATTTCCGGCGAGCGCTTCCAATAATTTGATATTGAGAACACCCAAAATTTGTCAAAATTTCAGCTCTATTGATCATAAAAAAAAACATAGTTGCCACATGTCAAAGTTGGCTAGTTTGTATGAAAATTAACCTTTTGTGCTAATTTAAAAGCCACCACAGCATATGTATGTTTTCAAGTTGTTTGGAGCAGATTTTATCTCATATTATAGAGTACAGGTGGACGAAAGAATTAGTAAAATCCATCGATAATTTTAAAAATTTCAGCCTTTTGAAGTGGCTTGGGGTCAAAGGGTTAATCTAGCTGTGAAAGATCTTGTAAAACAAACTTTTGACGAATGCGTACGGATGTGAAATCAAAGCTTGTCCTTTTTTTTTGGATGACTGATTAATCAATTTTCATGATGTTGGTTCATGTTGATCATTAAATTCACTTTTTTTATTGCTTAACACTGCTATTAACCCTGATATTGTATATGGTCGGTTTTTGGCAATCCAAGATGACCATTTTCATTGGCACCCTAATGTATAGATCTGATAATGGACAAGGATGGGTGTGTGTGTGTGGGACGAAGAGGTTCAAATAATATGCCTTCGATGTTTGTGTTTGGAACATGTAGGATTTTTCTGTCGCCTCTGTCCACCCTCCGGCCGCCCTAATCTAGGTTTCCCCCAAGATAATGATTTCATATCGCGCGGCGCGGTAGCCAAGTCGAACCACACGGCATACTTTGGTGCGGCTTATCAGTTTCAGGAAATCTGGAGCTACATGAAGGTAGATGCTAGCGAGGACAGTTCCCACATGTGTGTGCTCACGTTATCCACCTGTTTGTGTTTGCGGTGGGATGGAAAATTATTATTAAATTGATCGTTGCTGTCGTACGGGGAAGAATTGCTTGGGCGTCGTAGAAATTAGGTAGCCTGTAGGTCGTTGAAAACAGTCATTTAGGATTCTTTCCTACTCTAAAAAGCTTGGGCAAAGATAATGAAACTACTGCCTACGTCATTAGGCCCAATGAAGGAAATTTTTCTTTGTTGGGTATTTATGTAAACATGGTCATCAGATAGATGTACAAACGTAATTGTCTCAACGTGATTGATGCATAAATTAAGGTCAGCCACAATGAGTTGAGTACTTTGTCGATCGCTGTGGTTGATTCGGGACCTCACTGATGGCGATGACCATTAGTAGATAAAGCATTACTCCTGACTTCCAAGAACTAGCTCCACGAGAAAAATTCAAAATATGTTCTCCAACACTCCACTACTCATCATTGCGGTTATTGGATTTACCACACTCAATTGAAGTCTTTCTGAAAAACAATCTACCAAACCTGCAACAGAAATTAACTCTATCGGTTTACCTCCGGTGCCAATACATTGTAACGTAGTGATGTGAAATTAAAAATTGATCACCAACGAAGCCCCTGTCACCTGTGCCGCGCGGCTTCGGAAAAGTTACCAACAACTGGTTCGAGCAAAGTTGAAACGCGAAAAAATTGCAGCCCTCCACATAATCGAATTATTTCCTGATACTTTTCTAACTTTCCGCCGCTCGCTCTCGATAGTCATCATCGAAGCCCCAGCATCAGCAGCTATATAGCATCATAGCCCACAAAAACAAACCCGGTCCCAATTTGCGCCACTCACTAGCGCACTTGGCATCCCCATCGCAGCCAGTTCCTTTTTTTCCACGCTTTGTTCGAACCTACTCGACATGCGTTGCAAATTTTGCCTACAGGATCGCAACTTGCTACATCACCAGGAGCAGCCAGTCAAGAATCATTGACGTTGTAGGGCGTAAATTCAACTCGATTGCATTGCAGGATACAACAAAAAAAATCTAGCCCGGGAAGAGAATGCACATTGCAGCGTGAACTCTAATTTCGTGGCTTCCGCGAGTGCAGTCCCTCGTCCTGAGCCGGGGGATGGAGAGGGGACAGCAGCGATGCATTGTTATAATTGCCAAAGCGCTAGATCTTGTCAGATATCGTCCCTACGGGTTTGTAGCAGCATCAGAAACAGCGACAGGCATCGATGACGTTGTGAATTTTCCCGAGGTCCAGGAGTTATTCCAGCCCAGGCCCTGAACTCTGTGCGCGCAGGTGGTAATCTAATTTTGGGTTTGCTCGCAGTAGGATTATAGACGCAAGAGGAATTACTGTCTATCCAAGTGGCATTGATTGATGTGTCGGGGAGGAACGAGCTCCCATTGCATTGCGGCGGTGTCAATGGTCGTCGTCGGGAGAGTGCGGAGTGGATTTTCGTGGCTGTTGGACATGGACAAATTTTGGACCGCGCGAAAAACCGACCAACGAGCCCAAAGGTCGTGGGAACGTTTAGGCTGCTGGTTCGGGTGACAGGTTTCTACGATGGGCAATGAATGATGCGGGTTAAATGGTTTGGAGCTGATAGTGTTTGCTCGGCTTAGTTTAGTTCGTTTCAACAAGAACTTTAAGTCTTTCCGCAACTTAGCATTCGTTGAGCTAAGCATGTAACTCTTTGTCCAGGAAAGATGAAACATTTCCTACCCAAAAAATCCAATGCATGCCGAGGAGATTATACAATTTATGGTTGCTACTTCGTGATTGATCAGATTTCATTTTCAATGAGCTAGCTCACTGATTCTATTTTTCACTGTGCACGCTCACCACGTTGTTACGGTTTTTGGGGAAAAAAAGGTGGAAAAATAATATGACAACATATGACAGCAGCGAAAATTTCAATTATATACAAACAAAGTCCAAAGGAAATTAAGAGAATTTCTTGAAAATTCTCGGAACCTCTGGAAAGTTTTCAGAATTTCTAGGAAGTTCTTGAAATTTCTCGGAAGTTCTGAAAATTAAGAGAACTTGCAAGAAATTCTGAGAAGTTCTCAGAAGTTTACAGAACTTTTCAGAAATTCCGACATCTTTTCATAAATTTTACCGTGAACCTCGAATACATTGTATAATTCGTATGATTTAACATAGCATTTGCCATGCAAAATTAGATCAGTTCATGTTTCCCCGGATACAACATATATGTGTTATGAGCCATCCAACAAACATTGAAAGCTGAATAAGAGCTTGTTCAAAAAAAATCAGCTAAAATATCGCTTAATCAGCTTCTAATCAGCTCAAAATGTTTGTTGGGCACGTGAGATAGTAGATCTCTCCAGAATTGTAGAAATTTAAATTTTAAATCTATCCAGAAGATCCAAGAACCTTCCTGAATTCCTGGTCTTAAACGCTACAGAAATTTCGAGAATATCACAGAAAATTCAAACACCTCCGAAAAATTCCAACATTTTCCGAGAACTTCTCAGATATTCTGAGAACATACCAGAACTGTCAAAAACTTTCAGAAGCTTTCGGAATTATCGAAACTTGCGAGAACGACCTGGAATTTCTAAGAAATTCTAGGATCTTCTAGGAAATTTTCAGGATTTTAAGAAAAGTCATAAACATTTTGGGAAACCTTCTAACTTGTGAGAAATTCTTGAAATTTCTAAAAAAAAGGATCTCGTAGGAAGTTCTTGGAACTTCTGGGAAGTTCTTGAAAATTCTGAGTAGTTCTCGAAATTTCCTACCCAAGTAACAATGTTGGTTTTATGAGGGTTCTGTAGACCATGTTTTAGGCTTGTAGAATGCTATAAAACCGCTATATAGCTTGCAATGTTACTTGGGTAGTTTATTATATCCTGAATAGTTTCTCAAACTTCTGGAAGTTCTAGCATCTTCTGGGAAGATGTTGAAATATCTGGAACGTTCTTTGGGTTATTGTGAAGATCTTTGAACTTCAGAGAAGTTCTAAGGATTTCTAGAAAAAATTCAGATCTTCATCGAAGTTCTCAGAATTTCTGGAACATTCTTTGAACTTCTGAAAAGTTTTTGGAATTTCTTTTCCGATCTTCTGAGAAGTTCTCGGAATGTTTTAAATCTTCTCTGAATTTCTGGATATTTTAAATATCTTCTGAGCAATTCTTGGGAGGAACTTCTGGGAAGCTCACATAAGTTGTGGGTAGTTCTCGGATGTTTTTCGAAGTGCACGCATCCTGTAAGATCAGTTGGAAATTCTGGGTAATTCGCAGAATTCGAGTAAGTTCCCAGATCTTCTGGGAAATTCAAGAGCATGTTTAGGAAAAAAATTGCTTCTTCTTGTACAATATCGCTTATTCAGCTTTCAATCAGCTCAAATTGTATGTTGGGCAGGTGAGACAGAAGGCCTCCCCAGAAATGTAGAAATTTATAAATCTATCCAGAAGATCCGGGAACCTTCCAGAAATTCCATTCTAAAACTCTCCGGAAAGTTTGATAAATTCACATTAAACCGGAGCACCTCCCAAAAATTCCGTAATTTTCCGAGAACTTCTCAGACATTCTGAGAATATACCAGAATAGTCTAAAACTTTCAAAAGTTTTCAGAATTATCGAAACGTGCAAGAACGACCTGGGATTTCTGGGAAATTCTAGGATCTTCTTTGAAGTTTTTGGGATTTTTAGAATGGTCATGAATATTCTGAGACACTTTTCTAACTTCTGAGAAGTACTCGGATCTTGTGGGAAGTTCATGTTACTTCTGGGAAGTTCTTGAAAATTCTGAGAAGATCTGGAAATGTGGAAAGGTCTCGGAATTTCCCAGTATCTTATATTCTGCGTAGCTCCTAAAACTTCTGGGAAGTTCTCGCATCTTCTAGGAAAAAATCAAAATTTCTTTAACCTTCTGGGAAGTTCTCGGATTTTTTAAATCTTCTCGGAATTTCTGGTCAATTTAAATATCTTCTGAGCACTTCTTGAAAGAAACTTCTCTGAAGCTCACATAAATTGTAGGTAGCTCCCGGATGTTTTTCAAATTGCACGCATCTTTTAAGATCTGTCAGAAATTTTGGGCTGTTCGCAGAATTTCTAGTGAGACCACAGATCTTCTGGGAAATTCACAAATCTTCTAAGAAGTTCTCGGCATTTCTTGAAAGCTCTCGAAACTCCCACCTTCTGGGAAAATTTCTCGGAAAATCTGGGAAGTTCTTAAATCTTGAAGTTAGTGGAACTTCTGTAAAGCTTTCGCAATTTTTGGAAAGTTTTCAGATTTTTTTTGTAAATGCACGAATTTTCTTGGGAAGTTCTCAGATCTTCCAGTTCTAGGAACCTATTAAAAGCTCTTGAAAATTCTGGAAAGGTTTCAGAATTTCTGGGAAGTACTTGGATCATCTAGGTTTTTTTTATTCTGAGATCTTCTTGGAAAGCTCTAAGAATTTCCGGGAAGTTCTCGGATCTGCTAGAAAGATCGAGGGTCTTTTAGGAAACTCTCGGAATTTCCAGGACATTTCAAGATGTAGGAGACTTGGATCTAGTAGTTCTCAAAATTTGTGAGAAGCACAGATCTTCTGTGAAGTTCTCGAAATGTATGGGAAGTCCACGGAACTTCTGTGCAGTTCCCAGAAAGTAGGTACCGGAATTTCTGAGAAGTACTCGGATCTTGTGGGAAGTTCTCGAAACTTCTGGGAAGATCTTGGAAATTTCCATAAGATCTCAGAAATGTGGAAAGTTGTCGCAATATTCAGGAAGTTCACGGAGATTCTGATAAATTTCAATATGTTCTAAGCAGCTCTTGAAAGAAACTTATCTGAAGCTCACAAAATTTGTGGATAACTCTCGGATGTTTTCGAAGTACACGCATCTTGTAAGATCAGTCGAAAATTTTGGGCAGATCGAAAATATTCTATTAAGTTCACGGATCTTCTGGAAAATTCACAAATCTTCTGAGAAGTTCTCGGGATTTCTGAAAAGCTCTCGGAACTGATGAGAAAATTTTAAAAAATGTATGGGAAGTTCTCCCACCTTGTGGAGAAATTCTTGGAAAATCTTGGAAGTTCTTAATTTTTTTTGGAAAGTTCAGAATTTGTTGTACAAGCACGGATTTTCTTGGATAGTTCTCAGATCTTCTGAGAAATTGTCGGAACCTACGAGAAGATCTCGAAAATTCTGGAAAGCTCTCAGAATTTTTGGGAAGTACTCGGATTATCTTGGATTTTTTTCAGAATTTATGAGAAGTTCTGAAATCTTCTTGGACATTTCTAGGAATTTCCAGGAAGTTCACGGATCTGCTAGAAAGTTCAAGGGTGTTCTGGGAAACTCTCGGAATTTCAGGGACATTTCAAGATCTAAAAGATCTGGATCTAGAAGTACCCTGAAATTGTTAGAAGTACAGATCTGTTGAAGTTCTCTAAATTGATGGGAAGTTCCCGGAGCTTCTGTGCAGTTCCCAAAACTTCTGAGTAGCTACCGGAACTTCTGAGAAGTACTCGGATTTTGTGGGAAGTTCTCGAAACTTCTGGAAAGTTCTTGAAAATTCCCACAAGATCTCAGAAAATGTGGCAAGTTCTCACAATATTCGGGAAGTTGGGCAGTTTTCGGAATTTCCTAGTATCTTATATTCTGGATAATTCCTGAAACTTCTGGGAAGACATCGAAATTTCTGGGACGTTCTTTGAATTTATGAAAAGCACTCGGAACTGATGGGAGGTTTTTGAAATGGTATGGGAAGTTCTCCCACCGTATGGGAAAGTTCTCAGAAACACTGGAAAATTCTTGAAAACTCTGGGAAGTTCTTGAATCTTCTGGAAAGCTTTCGCAATTTTTGGGAAGTTTTCAGAATTTTTTGAAGATCTTTTGCGAAATTATCGGGACCTAAATTCTGGAAATCTCTTATAATTTCTGGGAAGTAATCAGATCTTCTAGGAAGTTTTTGGAATTTGTAAGAATCTCAGAGATTTTCTTGAAAAGCCTTGGGAATTTCTGAGAAGTTCTCGGATCTACTAGGGAGTTCAAGGAATGTTTGGCCAGTATACGACTAGGCCCTACGTTGTGTTTATGATGACTGGAGGAGATTGGCCCAAGGGTGATTAGATTTCGGTGGACACAATCCTATTTTCTTCCGTAGACAAACACTAGAAGCTTACTTTTCTTTACACTTTATTACCTCCGACAGGCATTAGGCCTGGCCGGAGGGTAGAACGTATTTCTAGAAAAATGCAGATCTCTGCAAAGTTATCAGATTTTCTGGGAAATTCTCTGAACTTCTGAGAAGCTCTTGGAATTTCTGCGAAAATTTTCGATCTTCTGGGAAGTTCTCGAAATTTTTTAAATCTTCGCGGAATTCCATGAAAATTTAAATATCTTCTGAGCAGTTCTTGATAGGAACTTCTGAGAAGCTCACAAAAATTGTGGGTAGTTCTCGGATGTTTTTCCATGTGTATGCATCTTGTTAGATCTGTTGTAAATTCTGGAAAGTCCTCAGAATTTCTAGTAAGTTCTCGGAACTTCTGGGAAATTCGAAAATCTTCTAAGAAGTTCTCGGAATGTCTGGCAAGCTATTGGAACTGATGGGGAGTTTTTTTTTTAAATGTATAGGAATTCTCGGAAACACTTGGAAATTCTAGGAATTCCCGCGAAAATCTTGAATCTTCTGAAAAGTTTATGAAACTTCGGAACTTATGAGAAGCTCTCGAAAATTCTGGAAAGCAATCAGAATCTCTGGGAAGTTCTCGGTTCTTCTAGGATTTTTTTTTTTATGTAAGAGAAGTTCTTAGATCTTCTTGGAAAGTTCTAGGAATTCTCTTATCTGCTAGGAAGCTCGAGGGTCTTCTGGGAAATCCTCGGAATTTCTGGGTCATTTCAAGATCTAGCAGATCTGGATCGAGTAGTACTCGAAATTTGTGAGAAGTACATATCTTCTGTGAAATTCTCGAAATTTATGGGAAGTCCCCGCAATTTCTGTGCAGTTCCCAGAACTCCTGAGAAGTACTCGGATCTTGTGGGAAGTTCTAGAAACTTCTGGTAAAACTTGGAAATTCCCACAAGGTCTCAGAAAATGTGGAAAAATGTGGCAATATTCGGGAAATTCTCGGAATTTCCTAGTATCTCATACTCTGGGTGATTCCTGAAACATCTACGAGATTCTCTCATCTTCTATGAAGATATCAAATTTTCTTAGACGTTCTTTGAACTATTGTAGAGTTCTTTGAACTTCTGCGAAGTTCAAGGGATTTTTATAAAAAATTCAGATCTTCTGCGAAGTTCTCGGAATTTCTTTAAAATTATCGAAGTTATTTAAATTTCTTTAAAATTCGCTGATCTTCTCGGCGTTTTTGGAAACATCTTAGAATTTCTTGAAATTTTAAAGATTTTCTGAGCAGTTCTTGGATGGAACTTCTGGGAAGCTCACATAAATTGTGGGTAGCTCTCGGAGGTTCTCCAAAGTACAAAGTTAGATCTGTCGAAAATTCTGGGTAGTCCTCGGAATTTTTGGGAGGTCCTCAGAAGTTCCAGTAAGTTCTTGGATCTTCTAGGAAATTCACAAATTTTATCAAAAGCTCTCGGAATGTCTGGCAATTTATCAGAAGTTCTAGCAAGCTATCGGAACTGATGAGTGCTTTTAAAAGTTTATGGGAAGTTCTTCCGCCTTCTGGGGTAGTTCTCGGAATTTCTGCGAAGTGCTTGGATTTTCTAGAAAATTCACAAATCTTCTAAGAAATTTATTGAATTTTAGGCTAGTTATTCAAAATTCTTGAAAGCTATCGGAACTAATGGGAAGTTCTCCCACCTTCTGTGGAAGCTCTCGGATACTCTGGGAAGTTCGCAGAATGTCTGCGAAGTTCTTGAATCGTCTGAAAAGTTTATGGAACTTCTGGGAAACTCTCAAAATTTTTGGGAAGCTTTCTGAATTTGTTGTTAATGCACAGATTGTATTTGGAAGTTTTAAGATCTTCTGATAGATTCTCGGAACTTATGACATGCTTTCGAAAATTCCAAAATCTCTCAGAATTTCTGAGAAGTACTAGGATTTTCTAGGAAGTTTCTGGAATTTCTTAGAAGTTTAAGATCTTCATGAACAGTTCTAGAAATTTCTGGGAAGTTCTCAGATCTGCTAGGAAATTAAAGGGTCTTCTGGGAAACTTCTGGGACGTTCCAAGATCTAGAAGATTTAGATCTTAAAGTACTCAGAATTTAATGGGCCTCCCTTAGCTCAGTCGGTAAAGGCGCACCTACATAGCAAGACCATGCTGGAGGTGGCAGGGTACAATTCCCGGTCCGGTCTAGGAATTTTTCGGGTTGCAAAATGTCTCGACTTCCCTGGGCACAGAAGTATGATTGGACTTGCCTTACAATTATACCAATACAAAAATGGCACAGGCATCGAAAGCTTTCAATTAATAACTGTGGAAGTGCATCTAGAACACTAAGTTGAGAGCACGCAATGAACTAATATGCGATATGCAATAAGCTTGAAATGCGTAGAAGAAGAAGAAGTACTCAGAATTTGGGAGAAGTACACTGAGCTTCTGGGAAGCTATTGGACATTCTGCGAATTTCTTGAAATGTATGGATGTCCCTGGAACCTCTTTCCCAGGACTTTTGAGTAGTTACCGGAACTTCTGGTAAGTTCACAAATATTTTTGGAATTTTTTAGAAGTTCTCGGATTTTCAGGGAAGTTCTAGGACTTTTAGAGAAATTGTGGAAGCCCTTAATAACTCTGGGAACGTCTTGGAAATTCTGTCAATTTTTCGGAATTTTCGGTAAATTTTCCGAATTTCTTGGAAGGATCTTCTAGGAAGTTTTTTGGAATTTGTGGGAAATTCTCAGATCTTCAGGAAAGGTTTCGGAATTTCCGGGAAGCCTAGGAGTTTCTAGAATATTCTGCGAAGTCCGAGTACTTTAGTTGCGCCGGTGGTGTAGTGGTAAGCGTTATTACCTCTCACCACAGCAGGCCTGGGTTCAATCCCAGTCGGCACCGCCGGGATGTTCTAAGGAGTAGTAAAACCGTTGGTCCCCGGTTCATGAGTTGATGTAGGTAGATAGGGTCCAGGTGTGGGAGCTGCCTTCCTGGCGTCGGTAGCATTGGTGCTCAGCACGGAAAACAAGATCGATGGAAAACAAATCAAGGAAAAAAGAAAAAGTCTGAGTACTTCTCGGATGGTCCGAGAATTAGAACTTTACGGAGGTGTCGATAAAATTAGAAAAGTTCCGTATTTTTGAGGAATATTATTGAAAAATGGGGTAAGTTACGGAGACTTCAGTGGAAACTTTCGAGAACATCAAGGAGTTTCAAAGAACTCTTAAAGTGCTCAAATAACTTCAAAGGAGTTTTCTAAAGAGCTGCGAATACTTCTGCAAAATTACGGGAACTTCGGGAAGTGCCGAGAACTTGAAGTCAGTTTTTAGAAGGAAATTGTATTTTGTAAAATGCTAATCTGCCATTTTGGAATTTTAATGAAGTTTTCGAAACTAATCTATGGCCTTGCCTTAAATTCCATGAAATTCTTAGACCATGAAGTAATCTTAATTTCAATGATGTTTTCGGTATTTCTTTAAAATTATCTCTTTACGAACGATATTTGGCTCAGGCAGTCTAAAAAAACAGCAAAAACGTTTATTGATTCAATATCGGACGGTTTTGGTTATGTATTAAAGGTTAAATACATAACGAAAACCGTTCGTAAAATCAATCACCACGGCATCAAACACCCGCTGCGATTTCGTATTTGCAAGTTTGGCTAGAACTGGACGTCACCATATTGGATTTCAAATTGTAGTCATACGACGATTTCCAATCTCTACTCGTTGATCCAGTTCCAAAAATACCCATATTGTGCTTAACAATTTTTTAGAGCTAGCGGCACCGGAGCTGTAGTGGTAAGCGTGATTACCTCTCACCCCAGCAGGCCTGGGTTCAATCCCAGTCGGCGCCGCCGGGATGTTCTGAGACATAACATCTCTGATCACGCCTTCCTTCGGAAGGGAAGTAAAGCAGTTAGTCCACGGTTCATGAATTGATGGGTCGATAGGTAGGGTCCAGGTGTGGGAGCTGCCTCCCTGGTGTCGGTAGCATTGGTGCTCAACACAGAATACAAAATCGACGAAAAAAAACATTTTTAGAGCTGGAAGTTGCCATTTTGGACTCCAAAATGGAGTCAATCTTTGGGCCTCTACACAAAAATATCCATATTGCACCTTTACCGGGTGAACAAAACCCGCTCTCGCACGAACAAAAGCCTGGCTCATCACACCAACCGAACAGTAGATCACGCGCAAGCGAAGTCAAACCGGGTAATAGATGTGAGAGCACACATTTCTTTTAGTATCAAGTACAAGTGCATCAACTCGAGACGAAACGATTGCCTGATTCCAAATCAAGTCGTTTTTGGAAGACTCGTCTATTTGAAGAATCGTTGCATGCTTATCCTTCTGCCAGTTCTCGTTCGGTTCAAACATAGCACTAGTCCTCGAGTTTGAAACTGGGACAGGCTTTCCTCTTTGTTGATTGATCTACTACGTTTGCTCGACCTACTTCGATTTGCATAATTGTGTCAATATTTTTTTAACAAAAATCTGGCCATTTTAGATGTTTCAAAATTGCTTTTTCTGATGATGTGGGCAGGTCAGTTCACCAACCTGAAACGGGAAGAAGAAAGAGTCGGATTAATGGTGGAGACAACAAATCTGGTGGCTGTGGAAACCGATTGTGATAGAAGTGTGAAAATCAACGGAGATGAGTTCGATGTAATGAATGAATGTAAGTACCTAGGACTCGTGAACTCAAAGTTCGAAAACAATAAATATGACATATTATACATAATTTCATTCCCTCAATGATACCAACCAGCTTGAAAGCGGCAAAATTTAACCATTTTATCTAATTGGCTGAGAGACTGCTCAACCGAATACCGAAACATAATTACTGCAGTTGAGACCCGCTTTGAGCGCAGTTGAGACCCGCGTTTAACGCAACAGATTTGCCTCAAATCATAGCACTTCTTTAAGAACCGCCAAAATAATCGTTCGTTTGCCGTTTGATGAAAATTTAATGTCAATAATTTCAACCCGAAAAAATAACAGACTGCGCTCTGCGAGCAAACAAAAAAGCACACCTCCGAATCTGGGTTAACGTACTCAACATTAACCTACAATTATTTTTGTTTTTTGGCAACGAATTTTCTATCTTTTTTTCTTCCTCCCTCGTGCAGCCCCCCTTCGTCCCCACTCAACACCAATTAATATAGTAGAACTGTACAACTGCCTGCCGGCCAACAGTGCAGTGCAGTGATTCAATTATTAACCGAATTTTCACACATTGCCCTGGCCTCAGCCAAACACCGACGATATGAGGCAAGGCAACGCCATCGGCTGGTGGTCCTCCTCTTCGTCAGCATCATCGTTGCACAAACATATGTTTTCCACAACAGTTTTTTTTTCTCCCCGGTGGTATCCTTTTTTCCGATTCGGCTGTTGTTCGGCGCATCATGGCCCGGTAGGATTGCATTTCCATCATTTTGGTTCTCCACGCGTTTCGTTCGCCCAATGAGAGCTCATTGAAATTTTTGGCAACTTTTAATTTTCACGGTCAAAAAGAGTGTTATATATTGCGAGAGGGGGGGAGGGGGGATTGGAATAATATGATGACGAAATCCATCCAGCAGAGACCACAACACTACGCGGGTGGAGTAGAACGAGCAGAAAGCCAAAAAAATGAGGTGAACAGAGTGGGAAAAAAATCAGCATTCTCGTAAAGTATACAGCATAATGGGAATTGCAAATTTACTATGTGTGTTAATGAAGGATCAGGGCGGGTCGGCAGGCTGCAGGAAATTGGGTGTGACTGTCTGCAGGAGTGGGAGACTGCAGGGAGGGGCAGAGAATGATGTAAATCAGAACCAACTATATTCAACAAGTCTAAATTTTAATGAAAAATCGATAGACAAGGTCGGTGATTAATGGGGGCTTTAATGTGGCAATGGAAACATAAGTTCGATTTTTTCAACAATGCATTGTTAAAGGTGATGGTGGTGATGATTGGGCGCGTTGTCTAATCTTAACTAACAGTGTTGATTAGACTTGAGTCTATTGACTGTGACAACAAATAATCAGTTGGTTCTGCCAGGACTGGTACACCCAACCGGGAAATGTAAGTTTCTATTACAGATTTGCATGAAAAGTATGCAGAATTTGCATCGGCGTATCACTTTGGTAGCCGTAAGCATTTTTAATATGAATTCAATGAATTCAAGTAAGGTAAAATAAACGAAGCAAAAGTATTGGGTTGATGTTTGTGACAACGCCATCGTATCTTTTCGAAACAGTATCGAAATTATGTCTAAAGGGTGTACCACAACAAATTGCACCCCGGAAAGCTTTTGGCATATTTATTTCATTCAACTTAAATACCATAACCGTACGCTCGCACCTTACGCTTAACTCCACTCATTAGGTTCTGTACAACATCTGGCTGCAGCTTCTTCTGCACGGAAACCCACTTTTTCTTCATGTCTTCCTCAGATTTGGCCTGCTTCATAATAGCCCAGTATTTTTCGATGGGCCTTGGGTACGAAAGTGACCCCGTTGGCTTCGTACCACTCCAGAACAACATTTGAACAGTGTCACAAAGCTAGATCTGGCCATAAGATCGTAGGACCCTCGTGTGGCAGAGAAAGTAGACGCTTCTGTAGACACTGCTTCAGGTAGATCTCCCCGTTTACAGTCCGGGTAGTCACGAACGGCGCACTCCGTTTGCCACATGAGCAGATCGCTTGCCAAATCATGTATTTCTTGACAAACTTTGAAAGTTTCTGCTTCCTTACTTCCTCCGGAACATCAAACTTGTGCTGGGCGGTGAAGAACAGTAGCCCCGGAAGCTGCCCGAAGTCCGCCTTGACGTAAGTCTCATCATCCATGATGAGACAATGAGGCTTCGTCAGCATCTGGGTTTGGGACTTTCCTACCGTATTTTTCCGTTCGTACGGCGGCGGAAGAAGGAGCTGAATACCCCGAAGCTAGGAAAGCGCTAGTGAAAGATTTCTACGTGGATGACTATATTGGTGGAGCATCCAGTGTAGAAGGAGCCATCCAACTACAGAAGAATCTAAGCACTCTTCTAAGGAAATGAGGATTTGCTTTGCGAAAATGGTATTCAAATCGGCCAGAGGTTTTGACTGGTATCCCTGCCGATCAACTAGGAACAAATCTATCGATTTCATTCGAAATCAGTCCGGAAGAGAAGGTGAAAACTTTGGGAATCACCTGGGAACCTGATCAATTACGCTTCAACTACGACGTAGCGGCAAATGAGCAAATCTGGACTACAAAGAGCATCTTGTCTGCTATTTCTAAACTCTTGGGATTGATTTCTCCTCTACTCGTTACGGCGAAAATTGTCATGCAGGAGCTAGCTTTGCTGAAGTCTGGATGGGATGAGCCTTTTCCTTCTGACATCAAGAAGAAATGGAAAGCTTTCCATTCCCATTTGGGAAAAATCTCGGAACTACGAATCAGTTGATTTGCCTTTGTTACTAACTGGATCGATATACAATTTCACTGTTTTGCTGATGCTTCTACGTTGGCATACGGTGCTTGCTTGTACGTGCGGGCGACGGATCAAGCAGGTGACGTGTGGATTTAGCTACTCTCGTCGAAGTCACGCGTTGCGCCACTTAAGAGATTAACGTTGCCAAGGCTGGAACTCTGCGCGGCTAGAGAAGCTGCTCGTCTTCACTCCAAGGTGACAAAGGCTCTCTCATTGGATAATGTACGCTCTATCTTCTGGTCAGACAGTACCATTGTCTTGCATTGGTTACGTGCACCTCCCAACTCATGGTAAACGTTCGTCGCAAACAGGGTTTCAACTATTCAGACGCTTACGTACAATCATCCATGTTGCTGCAAAGGAGAATCCTGCTGATTTGGTATCTTGGGGATTACCAATAGATGATTTTCTGACAAGTCAGCTGTGGAAGAAGGGAGTGTTATGGCTACAGGACTCTGAAAAAACTGTCCACAAAGTTATCCTTGCGCCAGATCCAAACGAGATTTTTACTCTGCGTTCTTCGTTAACCCCACTTTTGCAGATCGTCGCCTATTGTCGTCGATTTTATCATAACTGTCGTCATCTGGATAACCGCATAAGTACCGCTTAGGGTCTGTTCATAAACTACGTAGACAGTTTTTTGGGATTCTTGACCCTCCCCCCTCCCCCTGCGTAGACAATTGTCCATACAAATGTTTTTAAATTTGTATGAACCGTGGATTATTGTAACCCCCCCCCCCCCTTAACTGTCTACGTAATTTATGAACAGGCCCTTATTTGACTGAGGAAGAGATACAGTCGGCAAAAATGGTCCTTGTTCGAATCGTTCAGGCTGAACGATTTCCTGAGGACCTACGTAACTTACAGAGACAGCGACTAGTTGATTGTTGTGTGGCAGTGCCGATGTTACGGCAACACTGTATGTAACACCCGTTGTTTCGCCTCTCATTCCTTCCACCTTGCATAGGCATTCTTGGCTCATGACCGTCGCTGCGATCGTCGTGCAGCACCAAGCATCGTCGCTTTTCGTGTGCTGGTAGCAGAAGAGGTAAGACGCATTTGGCAATTTCGGAGCGTGTTGGGCATTCCTCAGTTTCGGGGTATTCACGGTTGGACCGAGGGGTGAAGAATGACAGCTTGTTGTGAAGTTTATAATCATTTTATTAGTCGACTGCCTTCTAAATTAGAGAGGATTTTAATGTACAATGTTCAGCTGTTCCGGGTCATACTCCGAAGAATCCCTCAAGAGTCCAACGGCGGTCCAACTTCTCACTGTGGTGCACCATGATTCTCCGTTACATGAATGTAATTCTTGAGGTACGCTGGTGCTCGCTTTTCTCTTACCGGACGCCAAGTTACTACCGGTGTTGAGTCGGTTCCCGTAGTTTCACCTACAGGATATTGAGTGGAGTCAGGACTGTTATTTACTCCTTCGGGCTCTCCAGGCTTGCTTATTTCTCTAGGCTGTCTCCAATCATGGACCTTCTTGGTTTGCGACACGTGTCTTTTCAGAACCTGGCCATTGGTGTCGTTCAGGACAAGCATGCCACTTTTTTCTTCTATCACGGTGTACTTACGAGGATCGAATCGGGATTCTGCTTTCGCACGAGTCTGGCGTTCGACTACAACCGTGTCACCTGGTTTAATCCGACACGGGCGAGCTCCTCGCCTAAGATCTTCCCGTTGTTTTGCTAGGATCTTGGATTCGCGATCTCTGGTGCTCAGCAGGTCATCATCAAATTTTGCTTTTCCTCGGGATAACAGGGGAAGTCCACGTTTTATTTTCCTCCCCATCATCACTTCTTCGGGTGGTATTCTTGTGACGGAATGGGCAGCCGCGTTATACGCGTGTACTGCGGCATTCAATTCGTCAATATAACTCGTTGCACTTAATGAAGCAGCAGCCATTGCTTTGTTGACTAACTTCATGCAACTTTCTGCCAGCCCATTCTGCTGGGGGTGTAATGGGGTGGAGAAGATTACGTTGATGTCACGCTCAAGGCAATACTTTTTATAATCTTCGCCGTTGAAAGGGGGGCCATTATCGGATTTTATTTTTTGTGGAAAGCCTTCTTTCTCGAATATTGCTTCGAAGACTTTCCTCGTACTTTCAAAGCTCGTGGATTTTACTGGTTTCGCAATCACATACCTGGAACGATAGTCGACAATGACCAGGATTGAGATCCCACCGTATTTCAAGTATGGACCATTAAAATCAACAGCGGCTGTTTCCCAAACGGTGTTGGGTGCGAAAACACGCTCCATGGGTGTCGGTTTCTCTGGTTTTCCGTTGGTCGCACAAACCGCACATGTATCTTCCCATGCTTCCGCATCTTTGGTCATGCCAGGCCACCATACACGTTCCCTCAAAATACTTTTAAATTTTGCCGTTGATGGATGGCCCTCGTGTGCAACTGCTAAAGTTTTCCGTCGAAGATTTTCCGGAATAACTGCGCAACCAGTTTTGGCTAGGATACCTTTTCGAACAACTATGTCACTGCCTAAAACTTCAAATCTTTTTAGTTGCTTTGGCCATATTCCCGTTTCGAGGGCATCTATTACCTGTAAGAGTTACAAAGATACAGTTGCTTGAAACAGCACGCATAAATTTATATATGAGTATACCTCCTGAAGAAGTGTATCCGTCGCAGTTGCTTTTTGGATCTCATCTTCCGTTAGAAAGCCTGTTGGGTTTGCTTCGATGGACACAATCTCCCAAGGACTGACGTCTTCCTCGAAGGGCCCATCGTGTCCTTCGTATAGCCTTGAAGATGGATCCGCGATGTTATCCCGTCCTCGCACATACTCAACGTCAAAATTGTAGGGGCTAAGCCTGAGGGCCCAACCGTCAGCACGGTTCAGAGCTCGCTTCGAATCCTCGCGCAATCTGTTCAGAATGAACGTGAAACCTTGCGCGTCTGTACGTAGGGTAAAAGGCCTTCCAAGTAGGAAATAGGCGAAATGTTCTACTGCCCATACTGCCCCTAACGCCTCACGCTGATTTTGTGGGTATCTTTTCTCAGTAGGTGTAAGAGCTTTTGACGCGAAGCTAATAACACGGGGAGGGCGTTCGTTATCCTCCTGAACAAGAACAGCGCCGAGGGCATTCGGCGATGCGTCCGTATATAGGACAGTTTTTTGCTGTTCCGAGAAATATCCAAGGGTCGTAGTGCAATGCACGATTTGTTCCTTCAACCGTTCAAAAGCTCTCGTTTGTTCGTCACCCCATGTCCATGAATTAGCGCTGGTAGCTGCCCACAGTGGGCTCGCCGTCTTGGCGAAACCTTTGATGTATGGACTTACAAAAGTAGCCAGCCCCAAAAAACTGCGAAGTTCCGACACTGTAGAAGGATTCCTGGATCTGCGAATGTCCTTGATTTTTGTTTCGTCAATGTTGAAGCCGTACTGGTCGAGTTCGTGTCCGAGGAACTTAATGCGAGCCTTGTCAAACTCACATTTTCCTGCATTTATGGTCAGGTTGTTCGCTCGTAAAATTCTCAATACTTCAGCAACGGTCTTACGGAGGTCTTCTAAATTTTCCGCGAAGATAAGAATGTCGTCCATATAGACTATAATATTTTTCACTCCTTCGAGCATTCGTGACATTTCTCGTTGGAAGATTTCCGGGGCACAGTTCACCCCGAACATTAATCGAGTAAACCTAAACATGCCATCTTCCGATAGAAACGTGGTCAAGTCTCTTGACATTTCATGGAGCTCCAGATGGTAAAATGCGTTCGTCAAGTCAAGCTTTGAAAAAAATTTCGCTCCATGAAGCTTGAGCTTCATTTCGTCCAACAACGGCAAACGAAAATACTCTCGTTTGATTGCGCGATTAGCGGCCCGCATATTGACAACGAGGCGAAAGTCGTCTTTACCTTTGGCCACCGCTGACATTCCGCTTATCCAGTCCGGGGCCTTTGTCACACGTTCGATAATGCCTCGGTTCTCCATGTCCTGAAGCCTTGCCTTGGCATTGGCTCTATAAGCAGCTGGCACATTGTAGTAGGCGTTTTTTATTGGAGGGATAGAATTGTCGACGCTGAACTTCACTAGAACCCCCGGTACCTTCGGAAATGTGTTCGTCCGTTCTGAAACGGCACAGCTGTTGACGGATATACCCAACTTGAGCAGCTTCAAATCACCAGCTGTGGATCGGCCTAGAAGCGAACGCCGACCTTCTTTGACGACTAGAAAGTCTGCCATAATAGATGGTTTATGACAGCCAACTACCTCAACCTGTGTTCTGAACCCACAGTTGACTGAGATTGGTTTACTTGAAGCATAAGATCGCATGTCACTGTTAACCGACAACTCAAATGGCTCAAGCTTTGCGTGGCCCGAGTGGAATTCACGTTTTAAACGGTACCAGTCATCACCGCCAATAATGTTTGCGTCTGCTCCTGAGTCTATTAGGAAACGAATTGGCTTCGATGACCCTAGCCGACAATCAATGAGTGCATCAGGGAGTGAGAGAGCATTTACTTGCTGGAACCAAAATAATAAAAGTCAATGTAGTTCTCCAATTCATTTTGTTTCATTTAATGTAACATGTAACTTTATAAAGAAATTGAACAATCGGTCTTCAAAACTCAATCGTTATTTACCTTAGTGTTGTCTTCATCGTCTGTCCATCCTGGTGCATGGTCCCGTTTAACTTGAATGCTATTGGCGTTCTTCTTTCGGCATGCCACTGCGAAGTGCCCACGCTCCCCGCAAGTGTCGCAATTCCTGTTTATTTCCGATCTCAAGCGGCTATCTCCTTTTCTCGACAACGACGGTATAATCAGAGTTGGCGGACGTCTGAGATATGCCAACGAAGGCTTTGCTACCAAACATCCTGCAGTATTGCCATCAGTTATCATCCCTTTACGCGATTTGTAGTGCAGTTCCATCATAATAGAAACTTCCATTGCGGGCCGCAACTAACGCTGCACAGTGGTACAGAATGCAGATTTAGGTGGAATGATCTGTTTTGAGCTTGAAATTGAAAGTTTAGACTAAAAGTCTCTTCAACAAAGTTGTTCCTTATAGTTAGGCCCTCATTTTTATGAAAATGAATTCTAGGGTGGCTCCTATTATCATTAAAATAAAAAATCTAACTTTTTTGTTTGAATAAATTAAGGTATACATTCTTGGGCAAAGTTATAGCTGAGCTAATTTCAAGCAACTTTGTTGAAAACAACTTTTTTCTATCTAAATTGGCCGATTAAGAGCTATTTTCTTGAATTGAGTTAGGGTGACTCTTAAAAAAAACAGTTTTTTTGCTCTATTTTTCTTATTTCGAATTTCTCAGCAAAGGTGTCTTCAGTTAACTTTTAGATCTTAAGAAGGCGCAAATTTTTGCTCCACAAAGCTTGTCAATATCTTTCGGCGATCAAGAGTTATTGACGTTTTTATACTAAAAATATGCTCTTTTCAAATGTTAATATCTCTGGTTGGGGCAAACAAAAAAAAAAAGTTTTTTTGCAGCATTTGAAAGGGCGTATGTTATTCTCAATAATATGAAAAAAATGGAGGTATGTTATTTTTTATACTCGTATAAAATCAATCTGAATTTATTCATATTTTTACTAAATTTGAGTATATCTTTTTTATTAGAAGAGATACAGGCAACAAATTCAGCTATAAAACATTCGTCTTAAAGAGTTTTAAAAGTCTCTAGAATATAACTTTCATGAGAATTTTCAAATAAAAAAGTTATTGGCAAAAGATGAATTTCATAGGACCACTCTAATGACAAATTTATATAAAATAAGAATGTATACCTTAATTTATTCAAACAAAAAAGTTAGATTTTTGATTTTAATGATAATAGGAACCACCCTAGAATTCATTGTCATAAAGATGAGGGCCTAACTATAAGGAACAACTTTGTAGAAAAGACTTTTAGTCTAAAATTTCAATTTCAGGCTCAAAACAGATCATTCCACCTAAATCTGCATTCTGGACCACTGTGCGCTGTCTGAAACGCGTCAAGAGTTTTGGCCAATTCACGGTAAGCGTGTCGTAAATTCGTTGCTCCGAAAATGTGTTCGTTATTTCCGTACCCACCCAAAAACCGTTGAGCAAACGATGGAAGACCATTTCTGATAACCGGAGTGGACTATTGCGGACCCTTCTACTTGAAGCCTTCTCGTCGGAATGCTGCATCTCCAAAGGTGTATATCGCAGTCTTTGTCTGCTTTTCTACAAAGGCAATGCATCTAGAGATTGGGTATGATCTATCAACGGCTGTATTTCTGTCCGTCTACCGAAGATTCATTGGTCATCGTGTAATCCCTGCAGAAATTCACTCCGATAACGCTAAAAACTTTGCTGGAGCTCCCCACGAGCTCAAAGCGTTTTATGATCCTCTTAATAACAACGAAAGCTGGACGGCTATCAGCTTTGAGCTTGTTCTGCAAAGAATATCTTGGAAATGTATCCCACCGCGCCCTCCCAATTTCGGAGAACTATGGGAAGTTGCAGTGCGCTCCGTGAGAACCGCCCTGAAACGGGAAATCGGCCTTCAAAAGCTATGCCAAGAAGTTTTCAAGACCCTTGTCTCCGCTATCAGACGATCCCATCGAATTTGAAGCGCTTACCTCAGCACACTTTTTGATTGGTTCAGCCATGAAAGCCCTCCCAGAACCCAGCCTAATGACAATCCCCACAAACCGCCTTAACCCCTACCAGCAAACTCAGCAAATATTCCAGCGCTACTGGGAACGATGGCGAAAGCAATACCTCACCCAGCTGCAGACATCCGCCAAGAATTTGCCCACCAGTCTCCTGCGGATTGGCAATATCATCGTGTTGAAAGAGGACAACCTTCCACCATTGTGCTGGCCAGTTGCGAGAATCATCGAGATGCATCCTGGATCAGATGGAGTCTACAAGCGTGCGTTCAACCGAATCTGCCTACCGAGGACGAGGAAGAACGGGCTGCAAGAAATTCGACTTAGGACATGTAGAATTAAGAGTTTTGAATTTTTATTTTTCAATGAATTTATTGAAGCTAGTTCAAGGGGGCCGGTAATGTTTACTGTTAACTTAGATTTAAGGATGAAATTGAATTACTGCTAAAACAAATTGAAATTTATAACTGTTATACACAATACACATTGAACACCCCTACAGTTTTTGTACAGATACGCTAACACTAATAGACACTGATAAAATTGATAACACGTACACAGGAATACGACACGAAGTTAGGTTTAAGTATAGATTGATGTAGATAACAGAATCCCCAGTTAGTAGCCAATTGATCTCGAGGCAATAAACATTTTTTATACACCGAACCGCCGCGTGTGCACAATAAAGCCAGTTTTTTTAAATTAATAAAGTGTGATAGTTTTCCGACAGTATTTCTGGTAGTTTTCGTACATATTTTTGGAAGACTAAAAGGGCGAGAAAAAAGGACACCAAGGATTAAGGACGGATACGTTTGTCAAGGAAAGGATATTTCGGGAAAAGAAGGAAACGGGAGTAGAAAGAACGGTGAGCAGTAATATTATTTTTGTGCGTCCTTGCGTGCTGTTTTCGGAGGTGGTTTCCGACCCACGTTCACTCCGATACATAACAATATTGAACAAACAATATAACCACCTTATTTTTGAATTCCTTTGTAATGAGATAATGGTTTTGGTTTTTTTAGATTTAGACCCTGACAATTTCCCAGGGGAATTTAAAACGTGTCCAGTCATTGTAGTCCTAGGCACTGGATATAACTGCTATGAATTTTATTTTTGGATTCCCATGTGATTTGCTTGATGAGTTAATGTTGAAGACCAAATAGTTTTACTTGCCCTTGGAAATCCGGAATATATCTGGTTTAATGTGGATCTTAGCACTCGATGCGACTTGTTTTCAAATTATCATGTGGTGATATGTGCTACATGCAAGGGGAACGTCACTCAGCACATTGTGCCGAAATTTGATTCGGCATAGCTTGGGCACATCTCGTAGGCATTGGATTGTTGCAAATAAAATGGGAGCACTGCTTGGCAACTGTCATTGTAGTTGTTCACAAAATTACGTGCTGTTTGACTGTATATTCAGCCTTTAATTGAATATAACAGACCAGCAGTTCACTTCTCGGTTCACTTATAGATTTAAATAATGCTGCAACCAGTGCTGTGATCCTAAAATTTGAGCTAAGTAGTCGCACCCAATATTGACCAGCGCCCTTAAAATATAAATCTACCTAAAATAACGCTGCACTTTTTAGTAATTTTTCTTGTAATCAGTCACTATTTTAAACTTTTTTTAACTTGATTTTTTTTCAAGAGTAATCATTCTTCTGGCAGTAGTGTGTAGGATAGGCCTACATTTTGCTCTAATTTTTGAACAATTTGAAGTTGACGACCTTGTATAGAGTTTTTTGACGTTCAATCGTTTTTCTGTATCTAAATAAAGTTCCCTGAGTTTTCCAGGTTTTTTCCATAACTTTGGCGGATAATTTCTAGGTTTATAATAAGAAGCTTCCTGGCGCTTGCGCAGCTACTGCACCAAAATGCGTGTACTGCAACGGAACTCCTCCTCATGCTCTCTCGTCGTGCCCGGCGTACAAACAGCTCGGGGACAAAATGAAACGCTCCCTTAAGGAACGTTCCAGGCGGTCTTTTGCAGAAATGCTTAAGACAGCCACGCCATCGACCAATGCCAAAAATCCCTTTTCTCTTTTGTCAGATGACGAGACTGACTCTGACTTGGCTGAGGAGGGAACTTCTTTCAGTTTTCCGGAAGGTTCTGCACGGAAACGAAAGCGCATCCGTTCGCGGATTGTTGCAAATAAAGAACCCCAAATCAGCTTGCCTAAATCAAGGAGTGGTGGAAAAAAGGAGACTTCTACTCCTCCTGGATTCCGCAGAACTGACTATACCCAGGATTTTCCACCACTTCCGGGGACATCCAAAACCCCTGATGCCCCAAGTTTAAGTACAGAAACCCCTTCTTCATCTGGGTTGTTCTCATTTGATGACATTGTGGACGGTATTCTCAAATACCTCAACATTTCTGATCCTCTGAAAAGCATTGTCCTCACATTGCTTCCCACTGTGAAATCCTTCTTGAAGCAATTGACTTCAAAATGGCCCCTTCTTGCAGCTATCATCTCCTTCGATGGATAATTTTCTGTTCTTCAGTGGAATTGTCGAAGTCTTATTCCGAAATTAGATTCGTTCAAGTATTTAGTCCATAACAATAATTGCGATGCATTTGCCCTCTGTGAAACATGGCTCTCTTCAGAAATTGATCTCCCTTTTTATGATTTTAACATTATTCGATTGGATCGTGAGGATTCACGTGGAGGAGGGGTACTTTTGGGGATCAAAAAGTGCCATTCCTTCTATAGAGTGAATCTTCCCGAATTCCCCGGTATTGAAGTTGTCGCATGTCAGGCTACCATTAAAGGTAAGAGCCTTTGTATTGCTTCTGTATATATTGCTCCTAAAGTCTCTGTTAATCGCAAACAACTTTTCGACATATGTGCGGTACTTCCCG
Organism: Ochlerotatus camptorhynchus; assembly: GCF_037179485.1. NCBI lineage: Eukaryota > Metazoa > Arthropoda > Insecta > Diptera > Culicidae > Ochlerotatus > Ochlerotatus camptorhynchus. The sequence goes on along the minus strand of NW_027040556.1, from coordinate 2,113,344 downwards.
CTCCATGGTTGATCATGGGAGATTTTAACTCCCACGGTACAGGCTGGGGGGAGCTGTACGATGATAACCGTTCTACTTTGATTTATGATCTCTGCGACAACTTCAACATGACAATACTTAACAATGGAGAAGTAACACGTTTGGCTGGTCCATCCTCGAATGGTAGCAGATTAGACCTCACCTTTTGCTCCAATTCACTATCGTTGGATTGCACTTGGCATGTAATCCAGGATCCGCACGGTAGTGATCATCTGCCGATCAAAATTTCGATTGCCAGTGGGTTCAACTCGTCAGAATCCGTTAACGTCGCGTATGATCTAACCCGTAACATCGATTGGACTAAGTTCCAATCCGCGATAGACGATACAGTATCGTCAGTGGAAGAGCTTCCGCCGTTGGAGGAATATAATTTCCTCTCTAATCTCATCGTCGACAGCGCACTTCAAGCTCAAACACGACCGGTGCCGCGATCGTCTATTCGTAAGAAAACACCATCGCTCTGGTGGGATCAACAATGCACGGAGGTTTACCGTAAAAAGTCCGACGCGTTTAAACTTTTTCGGAAACGCGGAACACGCGAGTATTTCGATGCATACACATCTCTTGAACGCGAACTCAAGAGCTCAGTTTGTAGACGGATTGTCGCACGAAACGTCTATGAATACGCTTTGGAGTACGGCGCGAAGAATGCGTAACCGGTCTACTAACAACGAAAGCGAGGAATGCTCGGATCAATGGATTCTTAAATTCGCGCTAAAAGTGTGTCCGGATTCCGTGCCGTCGCAGTTGATTCCTCGCGAAACCGCGAATTCGGTAGACGAAATCAGTCAGCCTTTTTCAATGGTGAAACTTTCACTCGCTCTCCTTTCGTGTGGCAATTCTGCCCCGGGATCTGATAGAATCAAGTTCAACTTGCTGAAAAACCTCCCAGACGTCGCTAAGAGGCGCATGTTGAACTTGTACAATCAGTTCTTGGAGCTCAATATTGTTCCCGACGATTGGAGACAAGTGAGGGTGATAGCCATTAAAAAGCCTGATAAACCCGCGTCGGATCACAATTCGTATCGGCCCATCGCGATGCTGTCGTGTATTCGGAAATTGATGGAGAAAATGATCCTTTTTCGCCTCGACAAATGGGTTGAGACGAACCACCTTCTTTCAGATACTCAATTTGGTTTCCGTAGGGGTAAGGGAACGAACGACTGTCTCGCGTTGCTTTCCTCGGAAATTCAGTTGGCTTTTGCTAAGAAAGAGCAAATGGCTTCTGTGTTCTTGGATATCAAGGGGGCTTTTGATTCAGTATCCGTTGAAGTTCTTTCAGAGAAACTCCACGCTTGTGGATTGTCTCCATTAATGAATAATTTTTTGTACAATTTGCTGTCAGAAAAACATATGAGCTTTTCTCATGGAAACTCTACAGCTTTTCGATTTAGCTACATGGGTCTCCCCCAAGGCTCATGTTTAAGCCCCCTTTTGTACAATTTCTACGTTAGAGAAATTGACAATTGTCTTAATGACAATTGCACGTTGAGACAACTTGCAGATGACGGCGTAGTGTCTATCACAGGGCCAAAAGAGGTTGACCTGCAAGGACCCTTACAGGATACCTTGGAAAATTTGTCTACTTGGGCTATTCAGCTGGGTATCGAATTCTCCACGGAGAAAACTGAGTTGGTCGTTTTTTCTAGGAAGCATAGCCCAGCACAACCGAAGCTTCAACTTTTGGGTAAACTGATCACTCATTCCATGTCTTTCAAATATCTTGGGGTCTGGTTCGATTCCAAATGCACCTGGAGATCCCACATTGAGTATCTGAGACGAAAATGCCAACAAAGGATCAATTTTCTCCGAACAATTACCGGAACGTGGTGGGGAGCTCATCCACAAGATCTTCTGACGTTGTACCGGACAACGATTTTATCGGTTCTAGAATATGGTAGTTTTTGTTTCCAGTCGGCAGCTAAAACCCACATCATCAAGCTGGAACGGATCCAGTATCGTTGTCTTCGTATCGCGTTAGGATGCATGCACTCGACTCATACTATGAGTCTCGAAGTGCTGGCGGGCATGTTGCCACTATCCGTCCGTTTTTCAGAATTATCTCTGAGGCTCCTCACCCGTTGCGAAGTAATGAACCCACTGGTGATCGAAAACTTTGAGAAGCTTCTGGAGCTAAATCCTCAAACATGTTTTATGACTTTGTACTACCTATATTTAACACAGGATGTCAGCCCTTCAAGAAATATTCCTAATCGTGTAGTCTTCTCCTATTTTGGCAATTCAGTGAATTTTGATTTATCTATGGCGCAGGAAATCCGCGGAATTCCAGAGCATCATCGTCCTATGATTGCTCCGTCATTATACTCTGCAAAGTTTGGCCATGTTGATTCTGCAAGAACGTTTTTCACAGATGGATCTCTAATAGAGGAGTCCGCTGGTTTTGGTGTATTTAATGAATTTCATAGCGCCTCTCGAAAACTTGAAGCTCCTTGTTCTGTGTATGTGGCTGAACTGGCAGCAATTCACTACACTTTGGAAACTATTGCTTCACTTCTTCCGCACCACTACAGTATGACCCATAAAAAAATGCGACATGGGACATTTTTTCCAATTAAATGTGATTCCTTCTAAACTGCTGATTGAAACAAATATATTTTTGCTTTCCCATGTTTATTTGACATGTTTTGAATACATTTATTCAATGTGTCCTCCCTGGTTCTCGATCACCTGCTCCAGGCGGGGTCGAAATCTGGAACACACGGTCGTAATATATGACGCTGGCATCGAGTTCCATGCCTTGCGAATGGATGACTTGAGCGAATCCACACTGGGATGGGGGGTTTCACAGGCCTTAGCCTGAACATAGGCCCATATTGAATAATCCAATGGATTCAAGTCCGGGCTGCTGGGGGGCCAAAGCTCCTTCGACCAAAAATTCAGGTTCTCGGTGAGCCAAGCTTGGGTCCTGTTAGAAGTATGGCAGGGCGCTCCATCCTGCTGGAAAACGACTAATTGGTCTTCTCCAAAGTTGACCTTAATCCATGGCATCAGATGGTCCTTCAAAATGCCGATGTAGACCTCCGTATTCACTTTTAGACCCTCTTTGATGAATACCGGAGGCATTTTCAAGCCGTTGGACGCGACTGCTCCGAAAACCATAACTCCTGCAGGATGCATGGTGGTAAACTTAAATTTTATGTTCTCAGGAACCTCCTCGATCTTCTTCGGCGAAATAAACCGGTCAGTGCGCGTGTTGGACACCGGATCGATGTTGAAAAGATTTTCGTCAGAGAACACGATTATTGGTTTTTTCTTCTTCAAGATGGAGAGAAGCCGCTTAGATCTCTCAAGCCGCAGTCCCTTAATCCGGTTCGTTATCAGGTGGCGCTTCACTCTAGCCCTAGACGAAGCCTTCAAATCATCTTTGACCAACCGTTGCATCGAGGTGTTGGAGATATTGGCTTGTTTTGCCAATTTCCGGATCGATCTTACCGGATTCACCGTTATTTTTCTTTTGACCGATCTGATGACCCCTGGAGTGCGTGCCGATCGCGGACGTCCACTTCCTGGCTTCCGTGGATGTGGTCCAGCAAGGAGAGAACGTTTAATTCGATGAACAGTGGACCGGTGGCATCCTACGATCTTTGTTATCTCTTTCACTGACTTTTGGGCGAGAAGCAAACTGGTAACAATTTCTTTTGCGTACATTTTTGCAAACTTTTAAAACGAAAATCACTGTTTTGTTTACATCACTTGACAGTAGAGATTCTAACAAATACACGCATATAAAATAGTGGTAAAAACAGTTTTAAAATAAACCCAAAAATAAGCTGTAATCAATGTCGCATTTTTTTATGGGTCATACTGTACTTTATTTTTACGGATAGTCTCAGTTCTGTCGAGGCTATCCGTCGTTCCATTAGGCCGGTAAAGCACTTCTCGTATTTTCTCTTGAAAATACGAGAACTGCTTAATGCTTTATCCGTGCGCTCTTTCATCATCACCTTCGCGTGGGTCCCTTCGCATTGCTCAATTTTGGGCAATGAGAAGGCGGATTCACTTGCGAAGGTGGGCGCTATGGAAGGCGACATTTATGATCGCCTATAGTGAATTTTTCTCTATTTATCGTCAGCAGTCGCTCGTTAGCTGGCAACATCAATGGAGTGAAGGGAGCTTGGGATGATGGCTACATTCAATTATCCCTAAGGTGTCGAAGTTTGCATGGTTCAAAGGGTTGGACTTGAGTCGAGACTTCATACGCGTGATGTCTCGTCTCATGTCCAATCACTATTGTCTAAACGCTCACTTGTTTCGTGTGGGGTTGGGAGACAGCAATCTCTGTGAATGTGGACAAGGTTACCAGGACGCTGATCACATCCTTTGGTCTTGTGCGGAGTATCGTGGAGTCAGATAACATTTTTATGATTCCCTTCGGGCTCGAGGTAGACAACCTAATGTTCCAGTTCGGGATATTTTGGCTAGACGCGATCTGGAGTTTATGAAACTCATATATGTTTACTTTAAGGATATTAACCTTAGATTGTAAGTTTGATTAACCTTGTGTTTAGTTTGTATTTTGTACGTGTGGGTTTTTTTTTTCAATGTTTGTTTTCAAGATGAATAGAAATTATTTCATGCTTTAGGATTAATTAAATAGTTGTATCGTAAACCACATTTCAAACCTCCTTCTTCCCTTTTCCCATCCAAAAAATTTTAAATCTCCACTAACCTCGAGACAACCGCGAGTACTCGGTCCAGTTCCTTTAACTTTAAATTTAAGACAGTAATGATGTATAACGCAAAGGATAACTCGGCTCTGTAAAGTTTATTCGATTGAGCCTTTACAAACAATTTGAGCTGATTAAAATCTAGATAAACAATTTTTCAACTGAAGTAGCAAATATTTGCCTGAATAAGCTCTTATTCAACATTTAATGTTTTTTGAGTTTATATGAAATGCGTTAAAAATATGTTTTTTTTTTGTGAAACAGCTTTACTTCATTTTAGGAAGTCTAAGATCACAACATTTTTAATGTCTTGAATTTTCATACTAGCAAAGTTGAGGAAACTTTTAAGAAGTTTTATTGATCTCAGGAAAGTTATATCTAGAGATCTTTCGAGAATTTCAGAGATAGTAGTGGAGAGGTAATTGCTCTGTAAATTTTGATCCGACCATGATGCAAGAAATCCTTGGAATACCAGATCACCATCGATCGATAGTTGTTCCCTCAATTTTTGCAATCAAGTATCTCCATGTCAGTAACAATAGGAGTTTTTCACAGATGGGTCAACTTTAAACGCTTCCACTGGATTTGGAGTATTCAACGAATTTCATAGCGCCTCATATCAACTGAACTCGCAGCCATATTTTACGCAGTAGAGCATATTGCCTCACTACCTTCTGACCATTATTTTATTTTTACGGATAGTCTTAGCTCATTGAAGGCTATTCGTTCAATGAGGCCGATGAAGCACTCCTCGCATTTCCTGCCTGAAATACGATCTAAACTGAGTGCTTTATCCTGCTCCTATACCATCACCTTAGCTTAAGTCCCATCTCATTGCTCAATTCCGGGTATTGAGAAAGCGGACTCGTTGGCTAAGGTGGGCGCTATAGAAGGCGATATTTTTGAGCGACAAATTGCCTTCAACGAATTTTTCTCCATTGCTAGTCAGCAAGGCAACAAAAATGAAATGATGGTGATTTCGGAAGATGGTTACATTCTATTCTACCACAGGTGTCGAAAAAACCATGGTTCAAAGGGTTTGATATGAGCCGCGACCTTATACGCGTCAAGGCTAATGTCCAATCACTGTTCGTCGAGTGGCAATGATTATCACGATATCGAGCATGTTGTTTGGTCATGTACCCTACACCGTGTTGCCAGATCTGAGTTGTCCACATCCCTCAGGGCCCGAGGAAAACAACCCGGGATACCCGTTAGAGATGTCTTGGCTAGCCAAGATCTCGACTATTTGAATTCAAAGTATGTGTTTTTAAAACGGATAGATCTGAGGATCTAGTAGTTAGTGTCACCTTGTGTTCTCCCAAGTTGTTAGCTGCCCATCGGTGTACCCCCATGTTTGTCTTTTTAATCAGTAAGTCGCTTAGTTCGAGATCAAGAGCACATTGCTCTCCAAACCTTTTGTTCTCAATCCCTCGTTACAATTTGTTACCCCTAACCTCGAGATAGCCGCGAGTAATCGGCCCCCGCTTTACTAACGATAGTTTTAAGCAGTTTTGTGATCTAAACAATGAATATCGACTCCGCAAAGCTACAGCAAATGAACCTGGAAAAATAAATGAATTATAAAAGAAAAATCTTAAGGGAAAGTCCCCGAAACTTTAGCTCAGACTATTGGATTGGTTTTAAAATATTTAAGCGTTAGTTTAGACAAATTCAGGATAGTTCTATGATGTGCTGAAATTAAATCAAAAACCCTCAAGATGTTCCGAGAGATTCAGTACAGAGACCGTCAGACAATATATGAAAACTTCAGGAACTTCACAGAAATCCAGAGAATTCCAGGGAAGTTTAAAGATGTTCACGAAAATTCCATTTATTTTAAAGCAAACCCGAGATCTTCATTACAATTGAGAGCTTTAGGGAACCTCCGAGAACATCAAGACAGATATAATTAAAGGGCATTTAGTTGGAGTATATACCATATATAACTTAAAAATCAGCTAGGAAACTAACTTCAAAGTGAAGCATTTTAGTCACTTGAAGGCGTCGCGTGGGTCGAACTAAGATATAATAAATATAGGTCAAAGTCAAAAGTCCTTGAAACACGTTTAATTTTAGATTACAAGCAGGTACTTAATAAAGCAGGGTTAGGATTGATTAGGTGAATTAGAGATTTCAATAATTTATTAAATTAGGCTAATGAGATATCATAATCATCGAATGAACTTAAATAAGAAACTTCAGAAAGTCTAATAACATTAAGTAGATTAACTAAATAATAAGGATGCGAGGGTCCGTTTAGGGAGGCAACTAACCTTTAAAGTTGTTGAATAAATCTTCCTATTAAGTCTTGAACTTCAACAACAGGGTGTCGACTACCTGAAAAAAAAACCTGGAAAATCAGGGAATATCAGGGAATTCCATTTTGGACCTGGAAAATCAGGGAATTTCATTCAAAGTCAGGGAAATATTTCTTTATAACATAAACTTATTAATAAGTATAAGTAACAACTTAATTACTGCTTGTAGTTTAATAATGGTCTTTAATTTCAAAATTGAAAGTAGAGTTGCGAACTTGTGGTCGTTCAATGTTTGATGTTCATTTTTCCAAGTTGAGCAAAAGTTACTCAAATAAAAGGGTATTTCGATGATTTTGAGCCTATTATAAATTCAACTCCCACTGGGTGTTGTCACATTCCAGAGTTGAACCCAAATAAAAATCAATTTTCGTAGAGACGCTACACGTTGTTAGTTTTTGCAAAATTCAAGCTGCTTATGGGAATGTGCGTCTCTTAATAGATGTTATACCTAATTACGTGTGACAAAATTTAACTTTCGAGTAGATTGGTGCGTCTGCTCGATCCAGCTGTGTCCAACAAAAATCATTTCCATGAGCGCATTGTAGCGCCTTTGAGTAAAATAATGATTAAGAGTTAAGCTGGGTTTAGACAAGGCAAGTCATTGATCAACACAGTTGAATTCAATTGGGGTCTTTAATTTTGAAAAATATATCGGTTTTATAAATCATCTGAAAGAGCTTCGTTTACTGAGAACAGCGATATTTTTTCAAATCCACACACTTTCATCTCGATTTTTAAATCAAAATTAAAGCAAAATAATAACTTCACTGTTTGAAAAACTGACAGCTCGCCCCCATACAAAGTGACACCGAGGGGCGCTAATAAGGTGATTTTTGCAAATGTAATCGTTCTTATTTAAAATAGTTCCAGTGTACCAAAATTGATGAAATGTTGGGTTTGGGTTCCATTTTTAATGCAGATTACGAATATGCATTTATCTAAATACCCTTAAAGAACACGATAGACTTGAAAAGTTGAGACTGGTTCAACTTTTTAAAATTCGGGTGAGCTGATCAAGTCAGTTACACATTCAAGTCAGTTGAATTGAACGGAGTTAATCAATTGACTTGCCTTGTCTAAACCAAGTTTTAAGAGAAGATGATGATTTTTTTTCTGAATACTTCTAGGTCTTGTTCCATATTTTTTTTTTCCATTTTAACAGCTTGATTAGCTCAGAGAACTAACTAAATGAGAATTCAGGATAATGATCTTGCTTGGGAAGATTTTTTTTATTGCTTGGTGCAACACTTTGATTACACTAGTTTACAAAACAACATAAAAAGTGTGAACTTTAGTGGTTGACCAACGTTTCTAATGCAAAATCCTACGCTGAATTCAATGCCGTGGTCAGAAAAAATTAAAGTAGAGCCATTTTTGAGATATACAAAAATTTTGATTTTTTGAATTCTGGACAAAAGTACGATTACTAAAATGTCAATATCTTTGGAACTAGTGCACCAATTTTAAATCTTTTTTTATGAAAGTGAAGCTAAATAAATTTGCTATCGTTCACTAGAATATTATGTCTTAATTAAAAATTTAATTTTGAAGTCATTTAAAAATTTACAGCATTTTTTTTTTATTTTCCCTGCGAATTTTCCATAAAAATCTTGTTTTAATCAACATTTTTAATGAGATAAAAAGATTCAAAAAATCATTCCATAATTTTTTCTTAAAGTCCATTAAAAACTGGAGAAAATGAGCCTTTAATGGATGAAATCGGTTGGAAATTGTCGAAGGTATGAATTTTTTTGTAAAATCATGGAAATTGAATGTTCTAAGATTGGCCGTTGTCCCACTCCTGGGTTCATGCACCACTTCCAGTAAGCCTTTCTGCGGACGTGTACGCATACGGTGCATTTCACTAACACTACCAGCTGTCACGCAAAATTAAATGGGATATTTTCAACAATATAATTTACGCTAGTGTTTGTGAGACCGCTCGGCGAGAACCTAACGCAACCAACTCAATTTGACAGCTTTCTTTCTTTAACATTGCTTAACGATGTATACGACAAAACGTGAATTCAAGTGTAAAAATGATCCTCAAAAGTTTTGTTACGCGTGTGGCAACTATATATTTACAAAATCGGTCAATTTCACTGCTTCGTTGCAAACTGCATACAGGCTTTATTTTAAAATTGATCCTGGAGACTTTGACGAACCGTGGATTCCAAAAGTATTATGTAGTTCGTGCAAAACGTGCTTGGCTAGGTGGATGTCAGGCGCAAGGTAAATTGATTTTTTGAATAACTTTCATATAAACAATGTATGTACAGACGAGAGTGATGAGCACGGCGAATGAAGATGATGGAACGTCGTTACCAAGGGTTTTGGGATGAAGCAATGATGGGTGACTATTGTTGGTTTCTTATTCGAGAAACAAGTTCAAAACATCGAAGACAAAGTCATTCGATTCTCAGTCATTTTTAATAAAACCTAAATAAATGTCTTTTGTATCAACTCGGTTTTAAATCCTGATATGCCTTAATCAAATTGATATGTAGAGAAAAGAATCTCCCATGAAAACTTTACATGCGATTTGGATGCTTACAACGACACCTAGAAAAGGAACTCTAAAGCTGTTGTATTTCAGCAACATTTTTAAGTGTTTTACAAAAATGCTCATAACTTCGACAATTTCCAACCGATTTCATCCATTAAAGGCTCATTTCCTCCGGTTTTGAATGGACTTTAAGAATAAATTATGGAATGATTTTTTGAATCTTTTTATCCCATTAAAAATGTTGATTAAAACAAGATTTTTATGGAAAATTCGCAGGAAAAATAAAAAAAATGCTGTAAATTTTAAAATGACTTCAAAATTAAATTTTTAATTAAGACATAATATTCTAGTGAACGATAGAAAATTTATTTAGCTTCATTTTCATGAAAAAAAAATTTAAAATTGGTGCACTAGTTCCAAAGATATTGACATTTTAGTAATCGTACTTTTGTCCAAAATTCAAAAAATCAAAATTTTTGTATATCTCAAAAATGGCTCTACTTTAATTTTTTCTGACCACGGCATTGAATTCAGCGTAGAATTTTCTATTGGAAATGATCATCACCTTACCGAGTTCAAAAATGCTGTAAACTAGTGTTATTGAATAATGATTCAAATATAACTAGACAAGCATTGCTTTAACAACATAGAGTGGTTGTATTAAGAATTTTTGATCATCATTGTGAGCCTGGTTAGCTCGTCAAATTAGCTTATCAGTAAAGTTTTAGTATTGTAATGTTGCTGCTATTACAATTTAAATGGAATTAACATACAGAATGTTGGAGGTTAAAACTATATTTTAAGATTTAACGTGCTCAAGGCAAAACAAATAAAATTGGATTAAAAACAAAGGTTTCATATGTGAAATTCAGAGTGACCAGTGAACAGGGAAAACCGGGAACAAGCTGGGAGTTTGAAGTCACCGGGGAAATCCCGTGAATTTTAAATGACAAATCTGGAAGAATATACCTCGTCCTCTCTTCGAAATAAATAAGATTTCAACACCCTTGGACTGGACTAGATTTTCAAGATAACTACAGTCACTTTGAAGAAGTATTAAGAGAATTTTAGATTTTTTCTAAAACAAATTTGAGCAGATGTTAAAATAATTGTAGAGATAATACCAAGGTTTTTCAGAGAATATTTTCTACAAAGCTTTAGGAAAACCTCTAAGAGAGTTTATACTAGAACTTTAAAGAGTGAAGATGATTCCAGGATTCTTAAAAATACTAAGGGTCGCAAATTTTGGGGGTACAATTCAAATATAATTCTGCGTAGATTTATAAGGAAAGTCCGAGTATAATTCCAAGCGCATTTCGAATAGAATTTCTAGAGAATGTTAATGGTAATTCCATGCAATTTCCAGAATAAACTACCAAATAATTCTGAGCAAAACTTGAAGACAATTCTCGCAGGAGAATTTACAAGTTTTGTTCACAAAAGCTAGTATGCCCTTTTCAATTGTCGGTCGAGAATCTGAGGTGAATTGTATGGAAATTCTACGAAGAGTTTCATGCAAATTTAAAAAAAAAACACCAGTGAATTCTTAGTGTTCTACGGAGAACTTCTAGAAACAATTTCAAGTTCAATTTAGAAGAATTCTGGAAAGATCTAAAGAAAAAGTTTGAAAACAATAAATATAACCCTGTAAAGTTTTAAGAGAAATTTTCATACACAAATTTCGAAGATTTCAACCCTGTCGCAGAACCAAATGCAAGATCCACCAAAGGTGCTGCTGTTTTAAATCACCCATTTAATCTTCGGCTTAATCGCATTCAGTTTTATACTTAATTAAAATACCTAAACCGCGAACATTTCTAAAATTCCGGGAGAAAAACGAAAAAAAAAATCTAATCGAGGTTTGCTGGTCACCATGAATATGGAGCAGATTTCGATGAATATATGTCCCTAGGGTATAATGCGGATCCTTTCCGCTTTTGGCAACACGAGATTTGTGCCTTTTTTTTTGCATTCTATAAAATGTATCGAAGGCTTTATTTAATTTGAATGTATACTGGACCACTCCTCATGGATTAGAGATCCGTGTGGTACTTCATGAAAAACTGCCCATAAAGCACTGATGAATGTTATAGCTGTTGCCAAAAATGGGTAGGCATTACGGGTGGAAATTACTGGAAAATCAGGGAATATCAGAGAATTTTGTTTTCTTCGTTGAGTCCAAGCATTAGCATTAAGCAGATTAGCAAGGAGAGGAGGAGTTTAGGAAATAAGTAAAATTAGAGGAATGTGCCAATTAATAAATTTTTATCTTTTGTAGGTGCTGTTTTCCTCTGAGTTTACTGTACTCGATAACTATATTATTCTCTCAATACGCGAAAACTCTGATATATACGGTTAATGCATTTGAGTTAACTTATTTCTTTTGACGTAGGACTACGTTTGTTATTTCAATATGTTTACACTTTGTGAAAACCAATAATGGAACATGTAACGAAATTATGAAAGATTTTGAGCTTTAATAACTCAGTTACCCCTTGACCAATTTCAATAATTTTGTCATCAATCGATCAGAAATATTTCTACGCATCTGTTTATTCAAGACTTTATCATTTTTAAAAATGTCACTATTAAAAATTGCATTAATAAGCAATTGTTGCTATAATAATTAAAATTATCACCGATTACTTGCGGGAACAGATTTCCCTAACACAGATTTCAAAGTTGCATTCCATCCGGTCTCACCAAACGGTGTTTATTCAATCACCGCGTGATGAGTGGTGGTGTTTTCCAGTACACAACGAAAGGCTCCCCGCAAGCAGCTAGCTATCAAGGCTGGCCTTATTGATCGGAATCACTATCTCTTCGTGAGTCGCTGTGGGCCATCTATGTCAAGTGCGTCATATTAAAGAGTATAAACAGAGAGAATCACGCTCAAATTCCTATTCCTACACAAAACACAAGCTCCTGCTGCAGTTAAAAAAAAAACAAGATTTATAATATAAGACCACGTAGTCCTACGTTGCCATTGCGTACAAGCCCATAGGGTCCTGTCCCTTGTAGTTGTTGTTCAAATACTTACATTTGTAAACAGCAGTCAATGTTAATCTATGAACTAAACCCTGTGACGGTTAAATCGATCTCTCCTCATGTGGTATTGATGCATGTTTAACTTTGCGCGGGTGTCGGATTCAACGCGCTTACGTCTACGGAGCTTACCCAGAAGTGATTCGCAATTCGGTAGAGCTTGCCAAAAAAATTGTTTGAGATTATGCAGTTTAGAATTTGTTTGGCATGGTCGCGAAATTTTGAAATTATTTATACGTCCGGTAAAAAAACTTATTTAAAACAAAGCTCAATAGCAAAATAATTAGATTACCTGGGAGGAAACCAAAATTAATCAACTTGCCAACACAGGCTATCACATTTATTTTGGTGGCACTTTTTAAATGATAATAAGTCTTTTTTTTCGCTTCGGAATTCGCGCGATTTTCGTAACTTACATAATTTAGATATTTCGTTTGAAACGGATTCACTTATTCAATCGGATTACTAAGCGGATGTATCTACGCGCACACGCCATAGCATTTTTTCTATAACTATCTTGAAATAATACACACGGAATCCAGCGTTCAAGCTGCCAACATAAGCTAGTCCTTCTGTTGGGTTGTCAAATATAGAAGCAAAACTTATTCAAAGGGGCCAAGTCTTGATACCCAATAAAAAAATGTCCCGAAAATAGGCAGTTAATTTACGGATTACAATTTTACAGCAGATGTGGTGGTAATAATTTTTCATTACTATTGTGTATTATTGCTGAATTAATTAGTTATTTGCCAGATAGGCTGAAGTGAGGGGCAAGGCTGACATTACATCCCGTAACCCTATCATGCTTAGAAAATTATATGATCCTGGATTAAGAAACATCTTCAAGGATCAGGGTGTTCTATTAAAAATAAATATTTCGTACATGAAAAGGGGATTAGCAAGAAGCTCCGAAACTACAAAGGTGGAGATGCTTAACGTCAAATATCAGACTTGCAGTGGACATTTTAAACGATAGATGATGAAATGAAAGTATAGAGTTGGATGTATAATATAAAGTATAGTATGAGTATAAATTCATAACAATTATTCAAAGATTATCTAGTTTACGTGAATCTTAAAAAAAACTGTATCAATCGGGATTGTTCAATTCTAGACCAACAATTGAAATAGGCGGAACAACCAAACGTAAACAATGGCTTTAAACACAAAATTCTCGAGAATCAAAACACTCCCACGCAAACTAACAATGCCATTCGATAAAGGAAGTCTGCTCTATCAGATGATGGTGTTAGATTGCTTGGGTGTGGTTTGATTCTCGAGGAATTTGCGTTTAAAGCCATTGTTTACGTTTGATTGTTCCGCCTATTTCAATTGTTGGTCTAGAATTGTTACCTAGTTGTCGTCGAAAGGCTTTTAGTGAATACATTTATAATGATGGTTTTTTATGCCCCATAGGGTGCATAGGATTGTCCATTCTGCCCCTTATGTGCTTTCAATCGAACACTTGAAACGTGAAAGTTGGGTTCACTTGCAGTGTTCAAATCTTTTTGATTAATGCAAAACCCAACATCCGTTTGTGTTTAAAGTTTTTCCTAGGGCACTTCCAACATTCATTCCCAAAAGGTGCCTAGTGAAATGGAACGATTGAAGGTATTCGACTTTCCTCTTGCCTCTCTTTATTTTACATAACCCAAATATTTCCCGAAATTCCAACCGGGTCACATCACCATCACCGTCACGCTCAATTTGTTCCCACTTTCACAGGCTGCGCCTCGGACCTTGGCGCGGTGAAAGTTATCCAAAGTGTAAACAACATAATGAATTCATTAAACGCAGCCGACGATTGCCGAAAAAAAATTAACAACAAAACAAAAAGACATCACAAGCATGTGAGCATTGTGAATTGCCAAAAAAAAAGTGGCATTATAAACAATCGAATTTCACTTAACCCTGCCCGGCGAGGGGGCATGAGGAAGAGCTGCGTGCAAGTGTGAGTGTTGTGAACAGAAAATTGGGTGCAATTTATTATATAATTATCGCCGGTAATCGATACAACAACATGCTGCCAAAAAAGTACCGTCGGCGATTAAGCACAAAAAAAAAGTTGCCCAAATTCATATAAGTGCACACACATCCCGGCAAAAAAACACACACAGACACGTTGAGGTGGAAGTATCAAAAGTCGGTTAAACAGTTTTTTTTTCGTCGTCGCCGTCCATTCATCACATTCGAGGGGACGCGAGACGACACAACAACAACAACAACAATTCACCCAATCCCGCTATCAAGTTCAATGATCTAAATATTTTGGCACGGGACAAGACTCCTCCGAATGCAAGCGCTCGAATTTTCCTCCGCATGTACCCTACGACCACAGGCAGTGCAGGGCAATAGCATAACGTTCGATCAAAAAGTAAAGAAAGAGTGCAGCAGAAGAGTCCTTTTGCTCGTCGTGCACCAAAACGACTTTTTTTTTCCCGGCCCTCGAAATGTGTATCGCCAACAACGAGGGAAACCTTGCGCGCGAAAAATCAGCATCATCATCGTCATCATCATCACCACAGTCATCGTCATCATACGAAATCATCGTCAGATCATCGAGCCGTCAAGGTTGATGGATTTCATCGAGGAGCAGTACGTCGTCGTCGTCGTCGTCGTCGTGGAAGTCGACGTCGAAAGGATGCATTTTTCTGCAGCAGCAACAACGGAACGGGTCGTTCTGCCTGGCGACGGGGCCGAAGTGTGGGTGGGGTTGGGTGCACACGCGCTACGTTGACCGAACGACGACGATGGCATTGAGAGTGCAGTGCATCGCATCCGGAAGGACGCGTGCAACCACGGCCGGTGCGCTTGCTTGTGCCTTCCTTCGTCCGTTTGCATTTCAGCGCCGAAAGGTTTGGGGGAGTTTTTGTGCTTCTTTCGATGGTCCGGTTCTTGGCGGACGGACCTAGTCGGAACGATGCATGTGCTTTGCTTTTCGGTTTGGTGAAGATGAGTCTTGCTATACGGAAGCAAACACGAAAGGGTACGTCGATGGGCGGTAGATTTGCCTTCGTGAAGTGAGGTGCGATGACAGTTGGAATCTTCCAGTTGTGCTGCGATGCTTGTTATAGTTTCTGGATAATATGCAGAGGAAAATATCGCAATCGCAATTATTTATTGCTGATTGCATCTGAAACTGGACTGTCCCAAAAATGCAAAAAGTGTGATAAAAGTGCACGTTTCCGTCAAATCGTTTTGATGTATTCGGAGCACTTATTGCTTGCATCATAAGGAATAAGTGCACCGAAGACACCAAGACGATTTGACGGAAACGTGCACTTTTATCACACTTTTTAATAAGAGAAAACGCGCTTATTAGTCCAATTTGGTGTGAAACGCGCAATATATGGTTAGCTTACATACCTCTCACGCTATCCGTCACGAGCTCAAATCTTATTTCCGGTCATATAACGAATGGCCTAAATTGTGTTAAAGTGACCATAATGATGATAGTAATAATAATAATAAAAACAAATTATAATACCACGTCCCAATATACGAAGACAACATATGTATTAAGAAGACGATTGCTCCTGTACATTAGCCTTGATCAGGGATGCCAGATAATGTTATTTAAAGTCTACGATAAAAAATTTAAATGCCTTGGAATTTTCAAAAATATCTGCCAAACCATTTAAAAAAAAGTAGAAGGGTCTGTACCTAGGGGCACGAACGGAAGCTTGACGTAGGACCGCTAGTGGACGAAATAAATGTGAAGAGCATTTAGTCCTTTTAATTGATCAAGGGTAGAAGGGTAGAAGGGTCTGTACCTAGGGGCACGAACGGAAGCTTGACGTAGGACCGCTAGTGGACGAAATAAATGTGAAGAGCATTTAGTCCTTTTAATTGATCAATTATCTATTATCTCAACTCTTTCCGTTTTTGAATCGTAGGCGTACCAAATTTGTAGTAATTTTTTTCACAGAGAAAGTTGAATAAGAGAATCAATCAAAATCACTTGCACCCCTGCTTCCAAGTTTGGTTACAAGATTACAACTCTGGAGAGCATTTTGTGTGGGCTTGTGGTTCTGAATATGGACAAACAGGCACAGATAAATTCTATTCCAACTCTTTACTGATGTAAGCTTGATGGCCCTGAAAAGAGCCGTTTTATTGAAGAGGACATCCATGGCCACTTACGCTTGGCGGTGTTTAGTGTAGGTGACAGCATCACGGATCTTATTTTCCAGGAACACCTTCAGCACACCTCGTAGATCAGACCGGAGATACGTTTGACACTACCACGGCGAGCCAGACGACCGATGGCGGTTATCTCGAAGAACTTTGCGATTACGCTTGGCACCTCCTTTACCAGACCTTTTCCTCCTTTGCCACGACCAGTTATTGCTTGTTGTATGTGAAGGAGTGGACTAGCCACCACCTTCAAACTACTGCTATTGCTGCTCACCACGTCGTCCAAAGCGAAATGAGCTAATGCCATGCAGCAGCGCTCTTTAATATCTTTTCAGGTTGAAGCAGAATGATGTGCAACCAAGTGGTATAAAACCTACAAAGACTCCTCCCATTATGAGTAGTTTGCTATCAAGTAGTGACACTGGCTCTTTTCCTTTTGCATACACGGCATATGAGAACGACCCAAATTTGAGTTTAGTTCACTCATAATCACCAAAAGTGCAGGAACTCAGCGATGAGTAAATTTGTCTCATGGTTTCCTGTGGAAAACCTAAAAAATCTGCCAGAAAATGAGGAAATTGACGAAAATTTTATTCAGTCTCGGAGTAGTACCAATAGACTGAGTGAATCCAATCTTTCCTTTTCTCAAATTCGGAAATTTTTCCCTGGAAAATCCTGGAAAAACCTGGGAAAACATGAGGCAAATTTACTCATCGCTGAGTTCCTGCACTTTATTTCTTATTTCTGAGATAACTAAACTCAAATTTGGGTCGTTCTCATTCGCCGTGATCAAGGTTGATCAAAATAATTTGTACCCCTGCTTTCAGTTTGATTACATGAGCATTTTGTGTGATCGTTGGTTCTGAATACGGACAAACAGGCAGATGAATTCTATGCCTACTCTTTACTGTAATAAGCTTGGTGGCCCTGAAAAGAGCCGTTTTGTTGCCAAAGTTGGTGATGATTTAACTTCCGAAACCAAACAGAGTGCGTCTCTGTCACTTCAAAACGTAGATGACATCCATGGCCTCTTACGCTTGGCGTGTTTAGTGTAGTTGACAGCATCACGGATCTCATTTTTCAGTAACACCTTCAGCACACCTCGTAGATCAGACCGGAGATACGTCAGACACCGCCACGGCGAGCCAGACGACGGATGGTAGTTATCTCGAAGAATTTGCGTTTGGTTCTGAATATGGCGATGAGTATGTAAAATATTATGCAATTCCATCCTCCCTATTCGCACGCACCCGAGGATCTGAGGTGAATGCCACTTCGACTTGTTTCGTCTACTTACTACTCTCTGACGACTGTGCTGGGGAAGCAGCAGGTGCATGTAGGTAATTGGTGGATTTGTTTGTTAATTCGATGCTTTTGGACAATGCTGGACATTTACCAGTTTTTCAATAGTTTCTTGTTGAAAATCAACATTCGGAAGCATTGTTATCGATGCGTAGCCATATTTCTGATCGATTAGTGATAAAATTATTGAAATTGACCAGGGGCAGCTGAGTTATTAACGTTCAAAATCTTTCATAATTTGTTACATGTTCCATTTTCGGTTTTCACAAAGTGTACCCCCATATAGAAATCAAAGACGTAGTCCTACGTCAAAAACTTCCCACGGTAGGGACCTTCAAACTGCTCGAACTGGTTAAGCAACTCCATCAAAAACATCGGGGGATTTCCGCTCAATAATTGCAGCTTCAAAATCATGGAGCGGATGATTAACCGTCGACTCATGAGCATTCTGATCGACCACAACCTTCTCGAGCACCATCAACAAGCGTTCTGTCCAGGACATAGTACATAGGCCCTCCCGCAGTATAAAACTAAAACCGTTAAGATTTTGGGAATTCGAATTGACCGCGGTCTATCGTTCATACCACACTTCGATGAGGTGAAATGTAGATGAAGAAAAAAAACTGGATCGAGCGACGGAGTGTTCCTCCTAGAGGAGGCAAACCAGCTCCTCGCTAGGGCTACCGATCAGTCGCTCTCCTCTGTGTTCACAGTCCACTGGGTTGGAACCAGAGGTTGAGAACCTGCACAAAATCTCCATAGACCCAACACTTAAACATACCTTTAGAGCAGGCTCTACCCGAGCAAAGTCGGTTAACAAAATGAAAGCAAATCGATATTAAAGTTTGCAATTCCTATCAGAATGAAAACTCATTTTGATTTCAATTGTTGCGACATAAGTCTTATATCACATTGTGCTTCATTATATGCAGTCAAGACTTTCTTAATGAAAGCAACTTAACTTGAAGTTCTGCTGTTAACGTCTTGTTTAAAATTTAATTTAAAGTCATCTGTAGTTGAACTAACGATTATTGTTTATTTGTTTTGTTTAACACATTTTAGGTCATGCGTAACTTTCCCGGGTTGAGATTCGAGCTCAAGTCTTTAAGCGTGAGAAGCATGGATGCTAACCATTTACGCCAGCCCCGTATTCAGTTATGAATGCAAAATCAGTAATCAAAAGATTTCCGTACTCTCCTTTTTGCTGTGTTAACAGTTATCGCTCAGCTTCTGAGACGCGCGGACGTGTTTTTCTTGTCGTTTTAGCGCTATTTCAAAAGTCAAGCCGTTGAAGATATTTTTTCGCTTTGCTATCTGTATCGTGCCGCGTCGCGTGTGCAGTGTCCGCGATGAGGCGTGAAAACACTTTCAAGATTGACTATTCGAGTTTCCCCGTGAAGCCGTCGTTCGAGAAAGTGCACGGCTTCTGCCGTTCAGTGCTCGGCCTGAAGAAAGAAGACGTGCAGAGACTACAGTGCCACCGCGGAGGAGCATGTGCTTTCGTCAAGGTCAATGACCTGGCGTTAGCACAAAAAATCGTTGACAATCATGACGAGAAGCACGAAGTTGAACTGGACGAAAAGAAGCACAAGCTTCGTATTACCATGGAGTGTGAAAGTGAAGGTGCATGACCTGCCCGAAGACGTGTCCGAAGAGAAAGTGGTAGAGTTCCTGAGCGCGTTCGGTGAGGTGTTATCGATTCCCGAGCTAATGTGGGGTGAAGGCTACGATTTCGGTGGTATTTCGCTCGGCATATGGTCTGCTCGAATGCTCGTGAAGAAAAATATTGACTCGTGGGTCACCATCGACGGCGAACGAGCACTTGTCGTTTACAAGGGACAGCTTCAATCCTGTCGCCACTGTCACGAGCAAGCGCACACTGGCATATCATGTGTCCAGAACAAAAAGCTTCTGGTCCAGAAGAGCTACGCTAACGTGACGAAGCAAACGGGTCCACGACCGCAACCAAAACCAGCTGGTCCGAAACCAGTCAAGCCGAAACCTACCGCACCACCAACGGCAACGTTGGGTGCATTTCCCGAATTGCCGAAGCAGACGGACACGAATGCGCAGAGTAGTAGCCAGGCCGCAACAGCTGTAGCGTCCCTGTGTCCGCAACCACTACTAGCGCAAATGTCGTCGTCGCAACGAGTGCCATCGGTAACTGCCCAACCAGCCAACACCAGCACGGCTACGGTTGACCTGTTCAAGACGCTGCGATCGCAGAGCAAGAGCGGGAATGGCAACGAAACCGACGAATCTTCCACATCCACGAGTAGCAGGCGGGACAGGGCCGACCGCCGAGCAAAGAAACCGCGCCGGACCAGCGAGGACGAAAAGCAGGGTGGAGCTCCCATCAATGGCTCTCACATCCTACAACGTTGCTTCCATCAACATCGGCACCATCACGAACCCTACAAAACTAAATGCACTCCGAACCTTCATCAGTAGCCAAAACCTCGATATTGTGTGTCTGCAAGAGGTTGAAAACGAGCAGCTCTCCTTGCCTGGCTTCGTCGTTTTCGCCAATGTAGACCACATGAGAAGAGGTACAGCTATTGCTCTGAAGGAACACATCCATGCCACTCACGTCGAACGAAGTCTGGACGGCCGACTGCTTGCGCTGAGAGTGCAAGATACAACTATCTGCAACGTTTACGCTCTCTCCGGCTCTTCGCAGCGCGCAGCTCGGAAGGATTTCTTTAATGGGACCTCCGTCATCGGACACAGCATGTGATTCTGGCTGGTGACTTTAATTGTGTGCTGCGAGCATGCGATTCAAGTAGCCCCAACACAAGCCCCTCACTCAAAACAGCTGTGCAGCAGCTCCAGCTGCACGATGTGTGGGAAAAGCTTTGTCCACGCGATACAGGCTTCACCTACGTCAGCAGAAATGCTCAATCGAGCCTCGACCGCATTTATGTCAGCAGCGTTTTGCGCGATCACCTGCGAGCAGCACATACGCATGTCTGCTCGTTCACCGACCACAAAGCGCTGACACTCCGAATATGCCTCCCCCAACTTGGACACGAACACGGCCGTGGATTCTGGTCACTTCGACCCCACCTTCTAACTGACGAAAGCGTTGGGGAGTTCCAATATAAGTGGCAATATTGGACGCGCCAACGCAGGAACTACGGGTCATGGATGGAATGGTGGCTCTCGTACGCTAAGCCTTCTTTAAGTGGAAATCTCGAGAAGTTTTCGACGAATTCTACAGCGCACACCAGCGCCTCTATGCGGAGCTACGGTTAGCGTACGACGGGTATTACCAGCACCCAGAACTGATAACCACGATCAATCGATTGAAAGGGGAAATGTTGGCACTGCAGCGTAATTTCTCCCATACGTTCATGCGGATCAACCAAACGCACGTGGCGGGGGAACCACTGTCGATATTTCAGTTGGGGGAGAGGCGGAGAAAGAGAACCGTCATCACACAACTGGCCTATGCTGGGCTATTTCTCCGAGCTCTACTCGGAAGAAGCAAACGGTGGAGACGACAACAGCTTCGTTTGTGAGATAGCCGTTCCGCCGAACGACCCACTGAATGAAGCCTGCACGAGCGAAATCACCACGGCAGAAATTCTGTCGGCAATAACAACAAGTGCTCCCAGAAAGTCTCCCGGCTGCGACGGCATCCCGCGAGAGTTTTATTACCGCATGTTCGACGTTATCCACCGAGAGCTGAACCTGCTGCTCAACGAAGCGCTCACCGGCAATCTTCCCGCCGCATTTGTGGAAGGCATTATCGTGCTGGTTAAAAAGAGAGGAGGAGACAACACGGCACGATCCTACCGTCCGATCTCGCTGCTCAACAGCGATTACAAACTGTTCTCCCGCATTATCAAGACCAGGCTAGAGCGGGTGATGAGAGCCCACCACGTGCTGAGCGATGGACAGAAATGCTCTAACTCCGAGCGAAACATCTTCCAAGCCACCCTTGCTCTGAAAGATCGGATCGCCAGCCGGGCCGGGAAGCTCATAAGCTACGATCTCGATCATGCGTTCGATCGGGTCCGGCACTCATTTCTCTTCTCGACCATGCGCTCCCTCGGATTCAACGAGAATCTCATCGCTCTGCTGGCGCAGATTGCCAATCGCTCAACCTCACGGCAGCTCGCCCTTTCGAAATCCAACGCTCCGTACGGTAAGGGGACCCGTTGTCCATGCACCTCTTCGTACTGTACCTCCACCCACTGGTGGTCAGACTCGAGCAAGCGTGCGGAAATGAGTTGCTAGTGGCCTACGCGGATGATATCAGCGTCATCGTCACATCGGTCGGGCAAATCGAGGCGATGAATGGTCTGTTCACTCGCTTCGAGCTAGCCGCCGGCGCCAAATTGAACTTGCGGAAGACTATTGCCATTGACGTTGGGTTTTGCAAAGGCAACGCGATCATCACCCCGTGGCTGCAAACTGCGAATGTAGTCAAAATTCTGGGTGTTGTCTTCGCAAACTCAATTCGCCTGATGACGACGTTGAACTGGGATGCACAGGTAGGGAAGTTCGCGCAGCAAATGTGGTTGCACTCTCTACGGACACTAACGTTGCACCAATGAGTCATCATGCTGAACACGTTCGGCACCTCCAGGATATGGTACCTGTCGTCGATACTGCCGCCCCTTGCCAAGCACACGGCGAAAACTACATCAACGATGGGTACCTTCCTGTGGAGAGGAATGGTGGCCCACGTCCCAATGATGCAGCTAGCACGGAGCAGAAAAAACGGAGGACTGAAGTTGCATCTACCAGCACTAAAATGTAAGTCGTTGGCCATTAACCGGCACCTTCGTGAGATCGATTCCCTTCCTTATTATAGATCCCTTCTGCTCCACGTAAATCCCCGCCCAGCAATCTCTATAGATCTTCCTGACCTCAAAATAATCCTATCTAGTTTATCCCAAATTCCCCACCAAATCCAACAAAACCCCTCCGCCGATCAAATCCACCGACATTTCGTTCTCCAAACCGACCTGCCAAGGGTGGAACGTAATAGCCCGACAACCAACTGGCCGCGCACGTGGCGCAACATTGCGGCGAAGCAGCTCACTTCAGCGCAGCGGACGAAACTGTACCTCCTGGTCAATGAGAAGATCGAGCATCGCAAGCTATTTTTTGTGATGCAGCGTGTGGCGGACGAGAACTGCACACATTGTGACAATCAAACGGCGGAAACTCTCCTCCATAAATTCTGCACCTGCACCCGTGTTGGCCCGGCTTGAACGGTCCTGCAGCAGAGAAACGTGTGCAAATTCTTAAACTTTTTATTAATTACATCTGCTTTGTTAATGGAAGTAACGGTAGAATTGATGTAGCTGAGTTGAATTTTCATCTAGATATAGAAAACTAATTGTAAAAACACTGACAATAAAAACTAAACTTTTATAAAAAAAAAAAAAAAAAACCGTTAAGTCAACCAAAATGAGATCAACTGGAGTATTCAAAATAAGTTACATCATAGCAACAAATTTTGATTTAAATTTGATCTCCAGTTTTGCTCGGGTACCCTTCTCGCCCAAGTATACAGGGACCTAATATACCGTCGCTACACCAACCATACGATCCGCTATTCCGACGGGAGTTGTCTCCTTGGCGTCGGTAGCATTGGTGCTCAGCACGGAAAACAAGATCGTCGGAAAACAAATCAAAGGAAAAAAAAGCTCTTATTAAAAATAGTACAAGTATTATTAAGCGTGCAGTTGAATAAAATCGTTAAGAAGCCGTTTCTTCAATAGGTCACTGTTTGTTGGGTTATTTCCTTTCAACTGGTGTATTTAGATTTCAATTTCATCTATTAACGACACATTTATAAGCGTTCAAAACCCAACACATTTTCGTGACGGTTGCAATTTTAGATTTACCCACTGTACCTTCCCGTTAGATGTAGTCTACGTCACAAATTCTATTGGTTTTTTTTTAACTTGTAATACAGGGGAAATTTTTGAATCATTGACCATGGAAGCCTGGATTTTTACAATGTAAATTCACTTGTCCTCCTAAATAAACAAGCTTTTGACTACATGATATTTTTTCTAACCAATCCCGAGATAGAGCTGATTTCTAACTTCCGGATTCCTGATTGAAGCAAGCTTTATCATACCATCGATAAACATTGGCCCACATGGCAGCATCAAAACACATTTCACATAAACTCTCCCTTTTGACTCGGTGGTCAGCGCCAAATCGCTTCGCAACATTTTCCTTCAGCATCAGTTTTAGCACCGGGTACCTATACCTTGTCCAACATTTGCACATTCATCTTCTCCGGCCACCACCACCACCTGCGACGATGACCGTGTAGAATGCATGCTGATTCCTACTGGCCATGGCTCTCGGTTGGAAGCACTCCCTGACGTCACCCTCTTGCCCTTGCCCAGTCTCCGATTGCATCAGGACCACGGCGCTGCATGTGCATGTAGGATTTTTTTTTGTTTTCGATTTGCCCGCGATTTTTGTTCGCGAAGAAGGAAAAAACTCCTATGTAGGTATCAAAACAAAGTTAGTTATGACCGGCAAGCATATAGGCCCTCTGCCGGTGAAAAGCGGGGGGAAAACTAGAACTACTAACACACCAGCTGCATGCGTGCGTGAATGCGTGTGCGATGATCGGAGAAGTGCGTGTATGGGTGGTGCATTTTGCAGGGCAATGCAGCACACATGCATCGGCTTAGGCGGTCAATGGGAGGTCTAATGAATGAATAGATCCCTAGATAGCCCCCAAGGGCTTTCGAGAAGATGTGCTTTGTTTTTCGAATCAAAGGGTCAAGAATCCACAGATTTGACGACCTCAAGGTCCTTGGCAAGGATGGAATTGACTTCCGCCAGACCACCACGACGACGGATGACGGAGGGTCGCGCGAGTCGCGACGGTGTCTCTGTGTGTATGCAAAAGGCGGAGCGGAAAAAAGGACTACAAAAAAATAGCGAGTTGCCCTCCGATCCCTCTCGCAAACACAATCGGACGCTTGCGCCAGGGAAAAATGTATTGATGAAATATATGTGTATGGATTGCTGTTTTTTTTTTATCTTCAAGCGGGGGGGGGGGGTGATTTTCCGCGCTTTCCACCTGGGCTCTCCCGGTGGGAGCACGGCGTGCTTTCTCTCGCTCTCGGTGGTGGTTAGGTGACAAACAATCGATTTGTGCGAGCGCGGGGAGGGGGTGAAATTCGAATTTTTCGTTTCGGAAAAATTTATGTATAAACAGGCAGGCAGAGGCCAGCTACTCACTCCGAGGCCGGTCGGTCGGACGGCCGCGCGAGAGATCCCCATGAGAAAGAGAGCGAGAACCCCCACCTAAAAAACGGTTCGAATCGGGTGCAGGATTTCGCTTTTTTTCCATCAGCAGCAGCAGCGTGCCATGCGGGTTGCATACATAGAAGGGGATGGCGTTTTTTTGCAGCCGTTGTTGTTGTTGCCTCAGCCTCCCGCTTCCCCGTTCCGGGAACGGGTGATGGAGGATTTTTTCCGCCAAACAGGGAAAACTCGGAAAATGATAAATTTTTTCCCGATCCGCAAAACGCAGTTGGAAAAGAGGGATTCTTTTTTTGTGTGTGCAGCGGAGCTCGCCTACCCCCGTCAGGTCTTTTTCGGTCGTTCGGACTCTTCGGTGTGTGTTGCATTTGGGGGGAAAAAATCTGCCTGGTTCTGGATCGCTGGCCCAGGTCGTCCCCACATATCGCCACTGCCGCCGTGCCTCGTGTATGTACGTATGTATGTAATTACCCAGCGGTCAGTGTTTCTTTTTAGCGCATAATGACGCTCAGTCACGCTGTTCTAGCGTCGTTGTTAATACGCGTGTTATCGCCGTCCGTCGCGCGATGCCAAAAATACCGGCGTCAAATTTCTTATTTTTTCCATTATAAGTAAAAATTTCAACATATTTAAAACCACACAAATTTGCAATCCGTATCGTCACCTAGCGCTGAACACGAATAAGAAGAAGAAGGTGAAGACGAAGTGGAGGAAGAAGTGAACCATCTCGAGAAGAAGCAGTCGTCGTCGGGAGCGGCTGCACCAACAGCAGCAACCACAATATATAATAATTAACCATACCAGGGAGAAGAAAAAAATATAATGTGGACCACGACGACCCCCGCAAGGAGCCGCGGAGAGGTGAATGATAGGGAAAGTAAAATTGCCAAAAAATGTGCACCGTGTTAAAATTAATCGATAATTAAAGCGGAAGCGGAATTATTCACAACTGGAGCGAGTGATACGAAAGAGAACAATTTTCAACAACGTTTCGGAAACCAAACCCACGTCCTGGAAGCTCATATCTTCTCCACCGCCGAACATCAACCGGAGAGATAAATCTAAACACAAAAACTGCATGATTTTGTTAGTTTGTTAGTTTCTGAATTCATCGATTTTCAACGATTTCGGAAAAAAAATAAGAACAGTTTGCAAATCTTGTTTCCCCTTCAGAGAAAAAAAAATCCAAAAAGTTCAATTGTGAGAAAGTGAGTTCATGCGAGTTTCAGCGATGTAAGAACCCCTAGCAAAACACAGTCTGGACCAACAGTGATTGAATATTATTATTAAAAAATAATGTGCAATACTCGATAATCAATCCCGAAGTGTGACCCAACGCAACCCCCGGACTGGACTAGAAACTGTTACTGTGAAGAGAGGTTGCACCTCCCCCAAACGCGGCTCGAAGAAGAGTGAGGAGTGGGGTGTAGCTCATTAGAGTGTAGTGTTGGACTGACTTAACTTGGACCCCGCGTGTCGGAGGAACCTGGACCTGGAGAAACTTGGAGAAATCAGTGCTGAAAGTGTGTGTGGTGGTGTCTCCTCCTCCTCCTCCTCGTCCCAGGTCTAGGACTCCAAGAGTCCAAATAGTGGCACCACTGACGACTGACCGGTGCGTGGTGTGTGTTGTCTAATTATAATCACCCAAAAGACCCAGCCCCGAAAATAATACCCGCTTGCTAGAGCAGGCAAGCAAGCGAAGGAACTACAACGACAACGGCAGCAAATGGGCTCCGTGCCTGCGAATGTGTGCGCTGATTAGACAGACGGCGGTATGACGGTTTTGGACTTTTAGAGAAGCTGGTTGTTTGGCTGCGAATTTCACTGGGAAAAAACTAAGTAATATCATAGGTAAGAGAAAAGAGTTTGGTTGAAATGTTTTCTGGTGTTATTTTTTTCGATGTTATTTTATTTTTTGAGTTACCTGTTCAGTTTATTCTTGTTCAAAGCAAGCCAACGACTCAGGAAGAACATGCTGTTGTTAAATATGTTAAAAGTTGTTAAGTTAAGTTAAATCTGTAAAACAGAGTTACACGCGAGTCGATAGAAAATAAGTGAAGATTGTCAGATGCTATTTATCGATTCAGCAAATTCCAGCAAAAGAATGTAATTGGATAAGAGAACTAAACTAAAATACATATGGTAGTATTTAATATTGTTAACCTTAAAACCAGTTGAATGCTTCAAACCTGCTGCTGATGAAAAATCCTAGATTATTATGGAAGTTATGGAGTTCTGTAAAACAGGGTGAAATGATTACTACACCGTTCAATTTTCGTTTCTCAACAATCCTTTTTCATGATATTGTTATAAGATCATTTGTTTAATATTTAATTAAGTAGTTTAAAATAGTACTTTTGAAACGTTTCCCCTAACCACTCCAAATGTACAACGTTGTGGAAGTGATAAAATATGCAACTTTTTACTGTTCCTACCCAAGTAACAATTTGGGTTTTATGAGGGTTCTGTAGACCATGATTTAGTCTTCTATAACGCTTTTAAACCTCGATCAAACATGTAATGTTACTTGGGTGATCATCCTGTCGGAATCAGCATTTATTCTGGTGCTGTGTTCGGTGACATTATTTAACGTACTTAATTTTTAGTCGCTGAAGTTGAATCTAAAGTCAGATTTTGCGACAAACTGTTGTGATTGCCTACATTTAGGCGTATATTTAACTATTTTGTAACAAATACCCAGAATGTTCGAACGTAAATCAGATGTAAATGCTTACTTCTGGATACCTTTTTTTTTGCATTTTAAAGCTTATTTTAATTCTAAAAAATACACCATCCGTTCAATTTAAAAACTAAATTCATACATTAGAAAATAATTTGTACAATATGACTTTTGCGATTTTTAATAGTCTCGAACGAAAACTCGAACTTTGGGCTTGATACGTGCCATCAACTTCTGCACAAACTGCTTTGAAATTGCTCAGTATTTTTCGATTGGTCAAAATTCCGGACAATTCGGAGTATTCATTAGCTTGGGGACCAAATCGATCTTTTTGGCAGCATAGCACTCCAGAGCCACCTTGGAGTAGTGGCAGCTGGCCAAATCGGGCCAAAATATGACTTTGCCCCAATGCTTGCGGATGAACGGCAATACACGCTTTTACAGGCCTTCTTCGATGTAAACTTGGGATGTCATCGTTGAGGATGTGACGAATGGTTCCGTTTTCAGGTCACAACTGCAAATCGCTTACCAAATCATGGCAAACACTAACTTGAATGTTCCCGTGCCGGTCGCGGTGTAAAACTTTTGACCGGGAAGCTGCTTAAAATCGAGTTTGACGTATGTTTTGTCTTCGATCAAAGTGCAGCCCTTGTGTTTCGTCAAAACACGGTCGTACAAGAGCATTGTACGCTTTTTGGTTACGGAATTCTGCTTCATGTGCCGGTTCGGATGTTTACTGGCTTTGTACGACTTGTATCCTTTGAAAGTTGGCGTTGTATCTTCTGGACACATCTTGGATCGAAAGATCGGGGTTTGCTTTAATGCACCTCAACGATCCCTGGTTCCAGTTTTTTCGTAGGTCCGCAGATTCCTTTCCACTCTCAGGGTTTCCTCGTAGGTTTTGAGCACTCGACAAACTGTTGTTCTCGGCATCTTCAGCACTTAAGCCAGCTTGGAACCGGACCACTCCCGTTTTTTTCGGTGCTTGAGCACAATATTTTTTCTTCTGTCGAGTTCCATTTGACGTTATTTCTGAACGCGATCGACTACTTTGATCAAACTCCAATTCACTTTTAGTCAGCCTTTACACGTTTTTTTCAGGCATGCATTGATGTATAACTGTCCGTTCATATTGTCATACAGCTTTCGGACCCACGTTTTTGCCTTGATGTTTTGCTTTACGGTTCGGTTTGGTTGCTTAATGGCCCGATACTTGAAGAAACCTTCCCGAATGCGTATATTCCGAACTGTACTGAGTACTTCGACACCTTGATTGCACCTTCCGGCAAACAGACAAACGATTCAACACTGTACAGACGGTGGTTTCGGCCATTTTCAACTCCTTTGCTATCCTCGTTCCGGACCATGTCGGGTTTTCACATCTTGTGTGCAAAATTAATTCTTTTCTATTTTCTTCCATCGCGTGGCATTTCAAGAAATAAAAAAAAAAAAATTTTATTTTTGCACAGGATTTTATTGTAAACAAACGTCTGTCAAAAGATTCCAGAACCGACCACTAGGAGCGCTGTACCGATTCTAAAGTTGCAGGACTTTAGTCGATAAGTTTGCGATGTCCTTCTACCAGAGATTTGAAAAAAATGAGGCAATTCATTTCAGATTTATTTAGCCTAGCAAAACTAAAAACCTATTCTCATGAGGGTTTTTGAAGAAAGAATCACATCGCTCCGTGGTAAACAGATAGGAAACGGCATTTTCTTCTTCTTACTGTCTTTGACGCTCTCAAATGAGCTTTCGCCTGCTCTCATCTTAGAGTTCTTGAATTGTGCGCTTTCAATGCCAACCAATGCATGCCGTTCAAAAACCATGTACACTTTCTAGGGAGAGGGTCACAGGCTACGTAGCTTAAATTTGTTTTCCAAAATATATGATTGTATGTATGTAAGGTAGCCACCATCCCTTCAAAGATCCTGCCCAACAAACATTGAATGTTGAATAAGAGCTTATTGAGGCAAAAACGAGCTTCTTCAGCTAAAAAATTGCTTATTCAGCTCTTGATCAACTCAAATTGTTTGTTGGGTGTCTTGTATGCAGCAAGATCAATTTGAGCTACCGATCTGAATTCACAATATCGCTGTATGAAGGGATAAAACGGAGGGGCGGACCCGTAAGCAGAGACACTTACACGAAATCCACGGGAATTCAAGAATCTCCTTCCAACGATACGACCCAACAAATCGAATAACGCAATTCGCAATACTTATTATGCTTCCTTCCTAAGGATGGTTTGTTAAGAAGGGCGCGTCAATCTCGCTGCAACTGTTGAAGTAGAATTCACACCACCACAATCGAATCGGTAGGATAAAGAAAATGATAGTGTTTATTCCCTCCTAGACTCCGGTTGTCATACCACTCCAGTCGTCCAGTTCCAGGTCAAATGATACCCTCATACTTAGAAAAAATCATGTAAATTTAGATGCTCTGAGACTGACATATACGAGCGTCAATTTTGACATAGAATTGAGTCATAATAGACGTGAAATTCAGCTCAATCAAACGTACTTTTCGTTGAATAACAAACTTTTCAGTCTCGGAGCACTTAATTTTACATGAAATGTTTGTTTACGTCTCATCCTTTGTGTCAAAGGTGGATTCCGTCACGTGTAAAATTAGATGTTTCTAAGTGTGCTGATGATCCCTACCAACCCTGTATTTATTTATTCATACGGGATAGTGGAGGAGAAATCTTTGTTCATAAAGTTCAAGTCAGAGGAATCGATGCTTCATTGCTTGTTGCATAACCAAGTACAATTAAGTTCCATTATGTCGATGGGAAATTAGTCCAGGAACGCGGGAGGCACATTTAAATTCGTGAGAGTGTACGAGCTTCCACCAGAAGTCCCGGGATGCAATCTATGGTTGGTGCTAGAGAAATACGATGATGTTAAGCGTGTCATTCGGGACAAATTCGCTGCGGCTTCATATCTCAATGAAATCTGCATGCTAGCAAATTTGATTCTTCAGCAAATATTACGGAAATTATGAGTTCTACAATTTTGTAGAACATTTCAATATCGAAAATCATCAGTCAAAACAGTTAGAATTTTCAAGTTGCGTCCCAATGAATATAATTCATGGACGGCCCTTTCATCAGATGCTGGGCCAGATTTGAGAGGGGCAAAGGAGGCAAATGCCTGGTTGTATTTTTAAATTTATCATATTTTTTTCTGCTAAAGCAAATAATTTTCATTTTACGTTCAATCCTGAAGTTTAGCCTGCCAATATATTTGAGCTTGGTGGTCACAAATTGTTGAGTTGAAGTAGAAGATCTTTCTGAAAATTAGCTTTGATTAATTGCAAATTACGGTCATTGAGGACATCGATAAGGGAAGATGCATAAATGACGAAGCATTTTAGGGTGACCATCTTCTTCTTCTTCTTCTTTTTCAATTTTCAAGCTTGATCAAGATTATTGCGTGCTCTCAACTTAGTGTTCTAGATTCACTTCCACAGTTATTAATTGAGAGCTTTTGATGTCTGCTACCATTTTCGCATTAGTATAACTGTGTGGCAAGTACAATCATACTCTATGCCCAGGGAAGTCGAGAAATCCCTAGACCGGTCCGGAAATTGGACCCTGCCACCTCCGGCATGGTCTAGCTTTGTAGCTACGCCTTTATCGACTAAGCTAATGGAGGGTGACCAGCCATGCAGAAAAATACGCTACAAGAGAGAGGGGGTCTAAAGCTGGTGCTTCATCAAAAATAATCAAAAGTTTAACGTTTTTATTTTTTGATCCAGATCGTTTATTTTAAAGACTCATTAGCGTTAGCTTAACGGAGCCGATGATTCATAATTAATTGATTGTAGCAAAAGTCACTTAATTCCAAGTTAAGTGTGGGTTGGGCCGAATACTCGCTGCTTACCCGAGGATAGAGGGGTACATTGTCGAAGGATAGGATCAGGAGAGATGCTTGGAGGTGGGGTTTTGTTGTCTCTTCAGAACGTTGTCACCAGTATGAACGGTAGTGCGGTTCTAGATTCGTCTGGAATTCAACCGATTATGGTAACCGGTGGGCAATGATGAGCCTCATCGAAAAGAGGGACAGGACAAACAAAAGCTTTTTTTTTTAATTCTTTATTTAAGAGATTTTTAGCCTTAGGCTAGTTCATCTCTAAACACAAACAAAAGCTAATAAAGTTAGGCAAAAGACAAAAACATTAAATTATTATACTAGACATTTGCAGAAACACATAAATCGACTGCATATAGCAGAGATCGCGTTTTCCCAACACGTCTCTCATAGGACCGTAGGGTTGTCTTCCTTGGACCGCGAAGGTAATCAAAAGTCGCTCTTTGAATTTTGTAGAATGGACCTGGCTGAATTGAAAATACGTTTTTTCACGCATCGTTTCAGCCAGTGCTCCAAAAAATCTACTTTCACGCATCATTTCAACCAGTTCTATTTAACAAAATTCAATTATATTTTTCAAAGAGCTGGGTATAAATCCAACTTGGTAGAGTATTCGAAAAAAATTCCATGCCAATACTTATTTTCATGGATTTTTTTTTTCGTTTTTCTCGAGTTCAAATTTGAATTCAGCGAGTCAAATGGTCAAAAAGCGTTAAACACTACCGACTAGTGTAATTTGTGATCGGAAGCATTAAAAGATTTTTGATTTTTTCCTTCGTTTAGTCACAAATCCCAAGAAACTATTCAACAGCCGTTTGCCATTCACTCTGATTTATTGTGGTTTTATAATGGCAAGAATTTATCCTTTTAGTTTAAATACTGCATTTAATAGGGCATAACATTCGGGGTCAGTAGTTCAGCTTTATACTGTCTTAAAAACCTTCTGAAGTCTGACGATAAAGTCAAAAAGTGTGTGGTTTTATAAATAAATTCTAAACCTTCATAGAACTAATTTGTTATTCAATCATAAACTTTCTTAGTATTAGTTTAATAATGTCGCGACGGAATACTGTGTATTATCTTTATGAAAACAATTATAAAACCATTCGTTTCACACGGACACAAATATCATATATTGTTGCTTTTAAGTATGAATAAAGTGTAACACAAATTCCCCCACTGTTTACACAGTTTAAAGACAAATAGATAAAACATAAATCGAGTCGGACTTTCAAACGTAGGATGCGTAGAATAGCAACAAAAAAACTATCGAAAGATAAACACATTTTGACGCAAAATTTTGATTCTATTGCAATTATTCTTGGAATATCTTTCAAATTCTTTCAGATTCTCTTGGAATTGACATCAAAAATAGTCCCTGAATTCCTTTACAACTACCACTGTGCTTGGAGAGACTTTTGGAGTGCACGGGATTTCTTTAACAAAGCTCTCTTAAAAAGATTATCAGGGCTAATTTTAAATACTTAAATATTACATTTTCGACCAAGAATCCTCATTGAATCGTCATAGAATTCTTCTCAGAACTCTCGTTAAATGCATTGGAACTCGTCTCTCAATTATCTTGGAAATCTTCTAAAAGTTGTTTTGGTGCTGAATGTTGCGTTTTTAATCATTTAATATCAAAAGTGACGCTCGTATGTGTCAGTCTCAGGGCCGATTTTTTCACCTTCGGTTAAACCTTAGAACAGTTTTAAGTGTTAAGCGGAGGTGAACAAATCGGTCCTCAGGGGGCCTACATTTACATGCGATTTTCGTAGTGTGTAGTTTGGTATACTTCTCTGAAATATCTTGGCATCATCCGTAGGATTCCTTTGATATTCAATTCAAAATTCCTTTGGAATTTTCATTGAAATTTCTATATAATTCTACAAAGACTTCTGAAAATCTAGTGCATACCAATATCCTTAAAACGTTTCCAAGATTCATAATTTATTTTCGGGAAAAGAAAATATATTTTCCTCGATTTGTCATCGAAATTAAAGGCTTTTCCCAGCTATTCCGGGTGTTTTAAAACTTCTTCTTCTAGGATTTCTACACTTCTGTAGCGAGCGTTTGGCCGACTCTCAACTCAGTGTTCTAGATGCACTTCCACAGTTTTTAATTGAGACCTTTCTTTGCCAACCAATGCATGAATATGTGTATTGTGTGGCAAGCACAATGATTCGCTATGCCTAGGAAAGTCGAGAAAATGTCCAACCCGCACCAGGGTGTCGACTCCATGAAGAAAACGGAATCCCCTGATATTCCCTGATTTTCCAGCAATTCAAATAAAATTCCAGGCGCAGTACCCGTTTTTGCAACACAACCCCATCAACTATTACTTTCCTCAGATACAGGGGAAATGGATGTAATGTCGGCCTGAATGCCCCTAATTTGGGTCCATACGTAAATTCAGCAATCAACTAAATTTTCAATAGCGAACAAAAATATCCATTAGTACCGTCCCCAGTGTTGGGAAAATATCATAGACAAAAATCAACAAGCAATCAACTGCGGTTGATTTTGCAATCTATGATATCGCAGCTCGGAATATCAAGCTAACAAAACTCACCAGCTGTAAATCTCAACAAACTGTGGTGAGATTGAGTTTCATGATTTTTGCTTTACACCCGAATGCAACCGAAACTTCCATAACGGCTGGCAGCAGTCACTTCGTGTCTGTCATCGGTGAAGAGTAAAAAGAGATAGCAAACTATACTTTCTCTTTCTAAGAGAACGATGTGCAACAGAATCATTTTTGTGTCGAGTTATTTCTCAGCTTGATTTTTCCACGTTGTGAATAGTCTCGCAATATCAGAGGAGCTTGTAAAATCAATATCAAGCATGATATTTTGTTCCAATATCACGCGTGATATTGCAAGCGCATAAGAGCGGAAAAATATCAACTGATTTCTGATTTTGCCAACACTGGCCGTTATAATGACGCGTTCATCTAGATAAAATTGATAAACAGCAATTTTTTAGCGCTGGGCCCAATCTTAGATCCATAGGCCAACATTAGAGCCATTTCCCTTACACCATTTTGAAAAATAAATATAAGATCCAATATGGCCGTTTTTTTCAAAAATTTTAATGACTACCCATTACAAACAGTTATGCAAAGTTTTATGCAAATCTTAGTGCAATTTCCTTAGACGAAGAAGAAGAATTTGACTTTAAAAGCTCACAGCTTGATTTGATAACAAATTTGTGTTAGAAAAATTCATTCTAAATCCGTGTATAAAGTCTGACTAGAAGAGTTGCGAACAGACGGAAACATTAACCTGCCAATTGGGTTCTTTAGGCTGTGTTCCATTTGGTGAATTTTCACTTAAATTTGACACTTCGAAAATAATATGTTCGCAAATCCCTCCGTTGTTGATGGGTTGATTTTCGAAAAGGTATTTGTCAAAATTAATTTCTTTTCTGATTTGTATAAAGGTTCTGGCCAACCATTCCTTGAGACCCAACAAGCTGTAACATCATCTCCAGAACTTCCGATAAAGGCGTGGATTTCTTTGAACGCAGTGAGCGGAACCTTAAAAAGATGAAGATGGTTAAAACGGTACCTTTTTTCGCTACGAATTCAAGAGTTGTGGAAGCATCATAAAGGGTGATACGGTCAAAATTTGGTCAAGGGAAAACGCGTGTAAATCGGTGAAATCGTTTATTTAAAAAATCAAATTAAATTTCTTTTTCAAGTTCAATTAGTATAAAATTCAGGAAAAATATTCAGTTAGGCTTCCGCTTTTCCAAATCCGAATTGCCGGGCCTTACGCTTGACCCCTGCCATCAGATTTTGTACAGCCACCTTGTCCACCTTCTTCGCCGCAGAAAGCCAGTTTGCCTTGAACTGCTGCTCGCCCTTAGCAGTTTTTTTGGTCTTCTTTAGGTTCCGCTTGACAATAGCCCAGTATTTCTCAATTGGGCGGAGCTCTGGCGTGTTGGGAGGGTTCTTGTCCTTGGGAACTACCTGCACGTTTTTGGCGGCGTACCACTCCATGGCCTTTTTACCGTAATGGCAAGATGCCAAATCCGGCCAAAACAGTACGGAACAACCGTGTTTCTTCAGGAAAGGCAGCAGACGTTTATTCAAACACTCTTTCACGTAAATTTCTTGGTTGACAGTCCCGGAAGCTATGAAAATGCTGCTTTTCAAGCCACAGGTACAGATGGCTTGCCAAACCAGATATTTCTTTGCGAACTTTGACAGTTTCATGTGCTTGAAAACATCTGCTACCTTTCCCCTTCTTTTTGCCGTATAAAACTCCTGTCCCGGAAGCTGCTTGTAGTCGGCTTTGACGTAGGTTTCGTCGTCCATTACCACGCAGTCAAACTTCGTCAGCATCGTCGTGTACAGCCTCCGGGATCGCGCTTTGGCCGTCGTATTTTGTTTATCATCGCGATTTGGAGTCACTACCTTCTTGTAAGTCGATAGTCCAGCTCGTTTTTTGGCTCGATGCACGGTTGTAGACGATACACCCAGCTTATTTGCGGCATCTCGGAGAGAGAGGTTAGGGTTTCGCTTGAAACTACCGGCAACTCTCTTTGTCGTCTCAGCGGCTTCCGGTTTTCGATTTCCCCCCGATCCAGACTTCCTGGCTGTCGACAAACGTTCCCCAAACACTTTAATTACATTTGTAACGGTTGATTTGGCAACTTTTAGCGATTTTGCCAACTTTGCGTGCGAGTAGCTCGGATTTTCGCGATGCGCGAGCAAAATTTTGATACGCTGCTCTTCTTGCTTGGACGGCATTTTGACAACTGAAGAGTGACTTCCAAAATCAAAATAGGAGCAACATTCTACACACACACACCTTCAAAATGAGGGGTGTTCAGGTTTTTTAAATGCAAAATTGAAAGAAATACGTCAAGTTGAAATTGACCAAATTTTGACCGTATCACCCTTTATGTCGTATTGCTAGAGACTGCCAAACAAAAAAAACCCATGCAATTGGAGAAACTTTGGTTAAACCTTGTGCAATAAAGATGGTGAAATAGTACTCGGAAATGGCATATGATTGTCTGTCCAGCGACGAATAAGTGATGTAAGTCAGTGGATATCAAAAACCAAGTGGTATCTGATATCAAAGCGGCAAAATTTGGACTTTTCAGTATTCAGCTTGATGAGTCCACAGATGTTTCATCTTGTGCCCAGCTAATGGCCTTTGCGAGATACTTCCATGCCGGAACTATCAAGGAGACATTTCTGTTTTGTTCGGCTCTCGAAACAACAACGAAAGGAGCTTATATTTTGGCGAAAGTTGGCTCGTTTTATGATTCTAATGGACTTTTCTGGGACAGTATTGTTAAGAAGCAAATCAAGATTCCAAACAATAGTGAAGAAACTGAATCCGAATGTAACAGGGACTCCTCGCATCGATTCACCGACAAGCACTCGCCTTTAAAACGCTACCAGAATCTTTGGGTGTCGTTTTGGATCAAATGATTAAAATCGTAAATTCAATAAAATCAAGTGCATTGAATTCGGGACATTTTGAGCAACTTTGTGACAACATGGATTCTAAGCATCAACGTTCATTGGTTATCGGAAGGAAATGTAAAGGATAGATTTTTCGAACTAAAAGCGGAAGTGAAATCTTTTCTTGAGCTCCAAAGAAAAACTGTACTTTTGGATATTGTAAGTGACCCTCATTGGATCTTACAGTTAGCTTATTTGGCTGATATTTTTGAACAGCCATCACCCAAATTGTTGATTCGTGAAATGTAGAAACGCAAACTACAAAATTGGATACGCAAGATCCAGTCGGACCATCGGTAATTGATGAAGAATCCAATGAAGACATGGTCCCGATAAGCATCAAAAGTGAAATTTCACAGCCAGTGATGGCATAATCATTGGAAAATTGATATTTTTCCGCTCTCATACGCTCTCAATATCACGCAGTTTGAGCAAAATATCATACTTGATATTGATTTTACAAGCTCCTTTGATATTGCGAGACTATTCACAACGTGTAAAGTTGAAGGTGAGAGTTGAATGTACGCAAAAATCATTCCGTTGCATCTCGTTTTAGTAGAAAGGGAAGGTATAATATTGCTATCTCATTTTTATCTTTTCACCGATGGCAGACACGAAGCGACTGTTACCAGCCGTTATGGAAGTTTCGGTTGCGTTCGGGTGTAAAGCAAAAATAATGAAACTCAATCTCACCAAAGTTTGGTGAGATTTCTTACTGGTGAGTTTTGTTAGCTTGATATTCCGTGCCGCGATATCAACCGCAGTTGTTTGCTACTTGATTTTTTTTTCTACGAAAATCAAGCGTGATCTTATTTTTTGGTGAGATTTGATTTTTTGATATTATTCCAACACTGTTCACAGCATTAGTCAGCGCTTCAAAAAACAAGATCTTCACTTGGTTCAAAACCCTTTCCGATTAGCAGTGGAGAATGTGTCCGATCAATTCCAGGATGAACTTATTGAGCTCCAACATGATTCGTCCGCTAAAGATTTGTTTGAAGAATACCCCCAAGCTGAGTTTCTGGCTAGTATCAGTGAATATTTTCATAATATAGCAGAAATCGCCTTGAGAGTTTAAATGCCACATACTTGTGCGAATCCGGATTTTTAAACAATGTTGCAGATCAAAACGAAAAACCGTACAGAATGGACATCGAAGACGACATTAGGTGTTGCTTGTCAACGACAGCTCCGAGAATCAAGATGCTAGCTGAAGGTGTTCAGGTGCAGGTTTCACTCTTCATTGTATCTTACAAAACCAATGTTTTCCATTATTTTAGTCAATAAAAGATTCGAATTGTTTTAACAAAAAGGTCAGAATCTTGTGTGGGGTGTTAATTTTTAATTATTCGATATGAGTTCGTACATGTGTGGGGGGGGGGGTGAAGAAAGGTTTGCGAATTTTCAAAAAGGCGGAATGAAACGGGAAGGATGAAAACCACTGTTCTAGACCGTTATTTTCAAAATTTGTCTAGATAATCCCCCTTTTTCCGTTTCCTGTGATCTCCAGATTGTCATTGACCTATGAAATTTTCTGAAGTTT
Organism: Ochlerotatus camptorhynchus; assembly: GCF_037179485.1. Classification (NCBI taxonomy): domain Eukaryota; kingdom Metazoa; phylum Arthropoda; class Insecta; order Diptera; family Culicidae; genus Ochlerotatus; species Ochlerotatus camptorhynchus. Next base: position 2,074,475 of record NW_027040556.1, on the reverse strand, counting down.
CTAAACAAAAATTCTATAGTATTTCAGGATTAGTAATCACAAATGTCAAAGTTCAGTTTTTTGACGTAGGACTACGTCTGTGATTTCTATATGGGGGTACACTTTGTTGAAACCGAAAATGGAACATGTAACAAAATTATGACATATTTTGAACATTAATAACTCAGCTGCCCCTGGACTAATTTCAATCATTTTATCACCAATCGATCAGAAATATTTCTACGCATGTTTCCGATTGATGATTTTCAACAAGAAACTATTGAAAAATTGGTCATGTCAAGCATTGTCCAATGTTCAAATAAAAAGGGATAATTTTATCACTGTTTTCATGAAATAAACGTTTTTCCCAAACCCAGTCGTCATAATCTAGTACCACTTGGTTGCACATAATTCTGCTTTAACCTGAAAAGATGAAAAAAAGCGCTGCAGTCTAGCCTATGAAGTAACTATGACTGGTTGTGGCAAAGGAGGAAAAGGTCTTGGTAAAGGAGGCGCCAAGCGTCACCGTAAGGTTCTTCATGATAACCGCCATCCGTCGTCTGGCTCGCCGTGGCGGTGTCAAACGTATCTGCGGTCTGATCTACGAAAAAACACGAGGTGTGCTGAAAGTGTTCTTGGAAAATGTGATCCGTGATGATGTCACCTACTTTGAAAACGTCAAGCGTAAGCGGTCATGGATGTTGTCTACGCTTTGCAGCGACAGACGCACTCTGTACGGTTTCGGAGGTTAAATCATCACCAACTTTGGCAACAAAACGGCCCTTTTCAGGGCCAACAAGTTTACAGAGTTGGAATAGCATTTATCTGTGCCAGAGTTGATTTCTTGTAACCAAACTTGAAAGCAGGGGTGCGAGTGATTTTGATCGATTCTCTTCATCTTTCGCTAATAACTCGTTAATTGCCCTTTGCTTTCAAGGTATTGACATTGGCAAACTACGCAAAAGGAGAGTGGCGCTACTTGATAGCAAACTACTCATGATGGGAGGAGTCTGTGTAGCTTACCGGCGTGTTCTAAAAGAAATTCAATCAAAATTTCATTTTTTGATTGTTTCCCAAACACAGACATCATATTGAAACACCATCGTGATTATGCATTGTAGTATTCTCTGTAGCATATATAATATACTTCAGACATTTATCTCATGTAGAAGAATTATAGGAAATCTGCAAAACTGATAGATTTAAAGGTTTATTCAAAAACCAGATATGTTTACAGAAGAAACCAGGATAACTGGGAAAAACCAGGAATTTTAAATCTAAAATTCACTTACCACCCTGAGAACATCGAGAAATGGAGAGTTGACTGCTTTCCGTAAACTCGCAAATGCACTCCTAGTCGTCTTGATTCGTGCACGAATTTTGTTCGATCTCGATTCTCCTTTCTGACGGAATTACTATTAACTAAATTTCGTATTAAATTATTCCAATAGGTTTATTTATATTTATTTTGATTTCATATGCTATCGTCTTCCTTCATTAGCTTAATAAAAAACAAACAATATGAGCCAATAATTTCATAATAAGCTATTGATAGAGAACAACCAAATGAAATCGCAGGAATCCATTAAAATTAATCAATCTAACTCGATCGAAAGTGCATCCACTATTTTTCATCTCAAACGAAAGATTTACACAGGGCTTCAGATACAACAAAAAGGATTTTCCACTCGCTTCTCCCGCACAGACTTCATAACACTCACTCACACAGCACACAGTGCATCCATCACCCATCCACCACCACCCACCCCAATGCTGCATCACATCCTCATCCTGATCATCGCCGTCATCGTGGTCGCTGGGGATCGAAAAAGAATAAATCATAAATTATTCGATTGAGTAATGGGATTGCTTGCGCTTCGATGCAACCCAACTGCACCGTCGTCCTGGGTGGAGAAGTTCACTCACAACGGAATATGTACGACGCGTATGTGGATGAGCACTAAAGCGTAACAGAGAATCGGAGAATCAACGGAAAACAATAACAATGATTTAAAAAAAAAATCGGATCAACCGTGGACAATCCACCGCTCTGATGTCTCGTTGTATCCGTTCGTGAACGCGCTTTGCGTTTCACTGAATTCAACCTTTTTTTTACACCCCCCCGATTTTGCCCACTGTCTATCAAATTAACAAAATTGCTTTTTTTTATAAACTTACCGTGATTTTTAATTCAAATTTGAAATTCTAAAAACAATCCCCCGGCAGTCGGGCTACAAAGGGCAGTTCTAAGAAATTTTTTCGAATCAATTGATCAGCCCAAGAGGCAAATTGCTGCCGTTCATTAATTGGAAAATCTGCAATTATCTTCATGAGTTCATGACGGATGATGACTTTCCCGTTCACTCAGAGCTATGTTATCTGGATCAAACAGAAAAAAAAAATCAAGCGGTCAATTAACTTGCGTTTGCTGCCGTATTTCCAGCTTTGTTCGTAAGGGTGCGTCTGGCTGTGTGTGTGTGTGTGATTGTAATGTGGACGGGATTAATTGTTTTGAATAATCATCGACAGCCACGCAAATAGGCGGAAACGGTTGGTGTTCTGTGGTGGATTCAAAATGCCACCATAAACACTAAAAATCATACCCCATACAGTCGGATATGGCATGAGTTACGGGGGAAAAAAAAATGAAACTGTGGCTTTATTGAAAAGGACACGTGGTGGTATAAAAATATACCCATCAACATAGTTCTGCACCCCATTCGGTGATGATGGATCCGGTTCCAAGTCTCAAATTCCAAGCGGATGATGGAATGATGAATGTTGGTTTTTCTTTTTCAGTTCAATCTATTGATCTAGTGGGTTCCAAACCGGTTGGGGGTGGTTTCGATGATTGAATAGCACTAGATTATGATATGTGTCAGGTGTCCTGTGATGGGATGGCGGTCAAAAGTCAACATTTTATGAAAGATTGGCTACATAATTAGCTTTTAAATTTTAACAAAAGAGTTACGTTTGAGATAGGTACCAAACGTTTCACCGGTCTCCGATGATTGCCATGTGACATCAAAATCACACCTTTTTTCAAATGTTTATAAACTTATCAGTAATTATTATGAACAGCAAAAAAGATTATTACTTTAGATTTAATTCCACTCCGCAGAATTGTAACCTACCTATTCCAATAACCTTGAATCTTGAAGAAGTAAATTATTAACAACTCTATAACAAGTAGAGCTTCCATCCCGGGATGTCCCGGGATTGTGACATTTTCCGGAATTACCAATCCGCGTGAATCCCGGGAATTTTTTTATCACTCTTGTACCCCAATATTTAGTATATTTGTAGCAGAATTCAGAACTTTCACATCTTATGAAATATATCTCTTCCCTTCGTTTGTAATTCATTCTGATTTATCGAAAGTATGGCGCACAGACATTAGTTTTTGTATTTGATCGTTGTACAAGAAGCACTCGTGAAAAATGCGATCTAGTAGTTAAACAAACCGTGAACATTTTTATTAAATTCTACAGTCGCGTATCTAGATGGTACATAGACGAAAATCAGTCACTATTTTCAACTTTTTTAGCGTGAATTTATTTCAAGATTGATTATTCTTTGCTTCAGGCGTTTAATCGTCTTTCTCTATCTACAGGGTGTCTATTCATTTTCTCAATAAAATTATCTGACTTTTCCAGATTTTTCCAGTATTTTAACGGATAAATTCCAGGTTTATAATAAAGCTAAATTTTTAAATGCGTTAAAAATATTCTTTTTTTTTTGTAGATCAAAAACAACAGCAATTTACCCAAATGTTTTTAAGACATGTCAATCAGTTTTAAAGAAACAGCTTTACGATCAAATCCATTGAATGTTGAATTTTATCACTTACATAATATCTCACTTAATTTTTTGATTTTTTTGGGGGAATTTCAGACCTTAAGAGGGGTTTCTGTAGCTTTAGTCCAGACTTTTGGAGCAGTTTGAATATCTATAATCGTAAATTTAGAAAATTTCAGGACAGTTCCTTGATGTGCTGAAAAAAATCGAGAACCCTTAAGATGTTCCGAGAGAATTTGAGGGAAGTACAGAGTCCTTCAGAGAATTTATGAAAACTTCAGAAATTTTTCAGAAACTTCACAGAAGTCCAGAGAATTTCAGGGAAATTTAAAGGTTTTTACGGGACTTTCATTTATTTCCGAGCAGCAGAACCGAGATCTTCAATAGAATTGAGAGTTTTAGGGAAGCTTCGAGAACATCAAGACAGATTATAGAATCAAAGGGCAGTTCAAACAATTTCAAGGAAATTGTAGAAACCTTAAAAAAGTTGCGAGAAACTCAGGGAATTTAGAAGCGCCAGGGAATTATCAATATATATCAAACAAATTGCCGAATTATTAAACAAATTAAGAGAAATTCAGGTAACCACTGATTAGTTCAGGGAAAATTAGGGACCGTTTATAATGGTTAACTTCAATTCAATAATCGTTTAGGCAGTTTAAATACCACCAGGAAAGTCTAGACTATTGAAGAAGTTTAAAATAAGCATCGATAATTTAAGGGAAGTGAACTACAAAAAAGTCTTGAGAACTTCAATGAAAATCATAGAATAATTATTTCGTTCTAATTCCATAAAAATTGCGGTAACACAAAAGTTCCAGAAATTTAGAAAAACTTCGAAAACTTCACAGAAGGACTGTGGTCTTCACAAACATTTCGAGAACTTTATAGAAATCTATGGAGCTTAAGGAGAGGTCCGCGAACTTCAGGATTTTTTATGAAAATTGGGAAGGCCAGTTCCTTTAGTTTCAGAAAATTAGTGGGAAGTTAAAAGCAGGTCCCTGATTTTCAGATAACTTGAGAGACGTTAAAAAGTTAGTTGAGGTCTTCGCATATGTTCAGACGCTCACTGAAGCTTAAACATTTTTAGGGCGGTTCAATTAAATTCAGTGTAATACAACAAGATTCATGAGAACTGCTAAAACTTTAGAGAAGTTTTGAGAATTTCAGAATAGAACAAAGAACCTTAACATGAGAGAAGTCACATAAATTTTAAAGAAGTTTATAGAACTTCAGCGAATTGTTAAACGTTAAGAGGAGATCCATGATCATTGAAAAAATTTAGGAAACTTTAGGAAGTCCTAAAAAGTTCAGGGAAGTATAAGAATTTGATGAGAAGTATTGTGAAGTATTGGCTAGTTTCTCAAACTACAAAAAAACTTCAACGCAGTTTCATTAACTTCAGGAAGAAATTGGGAACTTTCAAGTAGTTCTATTGAAATAATCCTCAAAATTTTGGTGAAGCTATCTTCAATTTTCTTTTAGTTTTCCTTGGAAATCTCCACAATAAGAAACCCTTTCGAAACATTCTCCGAATATTCATTGAATTCATTTCAGATTTCCTTTTCAATCTCACTCCTTCCCTTGGAATTCTACTCACATTGAAAGTCTCATAAGAATTCATTAGCATTTCTCCTCACAAATTACTTAGATTTCTTCTCATAATTTGTTTGGCAAACTCTCCTGAATTCATTTTCCGAATTCCTTTGAAGATGTCCTGGAGTTATTCTCAGATTTAATTGTAATCCTCCTTTAGTATTTTCAAAAAAATCCAAGGACTTATGCTCCTGAGTCGTTTTCTCCCACAAACTTTATGAAATTATGCTCAGAATGCCCTTGGAATTTTCCTCTGAAGCTCCTCAGAAATTCCTAAGAGTTTTCATTAAAATTTACTTTTAGGTCACTTTTTAGTCACTATTTTTACAACTATAAGTCACTATTTGGTCACTTATTTTATCAAAATGGTCCCTAAAATCACTATATTTAACAGCAGTGATTGCTACCAGCCCTGGATACTTTAGTTAATAAGCTACAGAACTCAATGAAAACGCGTGATATCAAGGTTAGCACCCAATACTCCCAAAAACAACCCGAATCCATTTTTATATTCATTGGCGTTTCAATGCGTTAAGCCGAGTTTAGAATCCGTAGGCCGAGTTTGGCGCCAAGAAGCAGTGTTAGACTTTTGACAATATCTCAACGATTGGTTTCTCTAAATCTTACGGTACGTAGGGAAAGGTAAATAAATTTGGAAGCCATCAGTAATAATAACATTCCGTTTGCTGCTAAACTGTGCTAGATTAAGAAAGACTAATAGGCCGGAAATGGGGTAGTTAACCCTATGTAATCTATGCAATCCTAAAGCACGGCAAAATAGTTTTTACAAATACATTCCTGAGAGACATTCATTTGATTTCAGAGAACTTCATAGAAGTTCGTGGAACTTCGTAAAACTTCAGGGACCATCATAGATCTTCAGGATACTTCGTAGATTGTTAAACAACTTCGTGGACGATGATTACGGAACATCGCAGGAATTATTTGAAAGTTCAGCAAGCTGCGCAGAAATTAAGTTGTACCTATCGAAAAATTAAAAGATGTAAGCTATGGAAAATCTTTGAAGCACTGGGAACTTCGAAGAAGTTGACGGAATATCCCAGGATTTCGTCGAATATTCTACATATTCAGGGAACTTTATATAGGCTTTGAGTTCATGGAACTGCGTTTAATTTCAAGAAACTGCTTGAAAATACAGGAATCTTTGTATAACTGATATTCACGGATTTGCGATGATAACTTTCGATATTATTCAAGACTTTTCAACATAATCAAGTAATGTTTTGAAGATCTGTAACTGTTCAAAAATTCAAACGACATCTTTTAGACATCCTTTCAATGTGGAAGTTTGATTAGATAGAATTGAAAGGATATGCAGTTGGTCCGAGATTTAAAGACCTCTGGATATTTTTCAAGACTTCAGGTTGATCAATTATTATTCTTAAGATATTCAACTGTTTATAAAATTCAAATAACGTCTCTAGATAGTCTCTCAAGATTGCTGGTTGGTCAGATATTAGTGAATTCAAGTTGATTAGTAAATCTGAACATCTTAAACTAGTCAAACATTCAATTGGCTCTCTCAAGATGGCAGATCGGTTAGGTAGTACTTAAAGATCTCCAGCTGATCGAAGATCAAAATAAAGTCCTCTGGATATTTTTCAAGGCTTCAGGTTGATCAAGTATTATTGTGAAGATATTCTCCCAAAACTGTACGTTGATCAGGATGTATTCAAAAGATCTCCAGCTAATCGAATATTTCAGTGAAGTCCTGTGAATATTCAATTGGATCAAGTTTTATTCTGAAATATTCGATTTTGGTTACATTATTCATATTCAACATATTCAGGAAGAAGCTTAAAATATTAAGTCAAAAACTTCATTTATTTAACAAAAATTTTCATATGGCAGCTTGAAATTAAAAAAAATCCATCGGAAGCCTGCTTCAGCTTCCGCATTTCTTGAAGCAACTTCACAAATCATGAGATGTCTTCAAAATGTCTGCATGAAAAAAAATATTTTCACAGAATTTTAAACGTCTTCAAAATGAAGAAATGTCTTTGAATCTGGTGTCGATAATATTGAAGGAATCTCCATTTTTTAATCTTTCTTCGAAGGAGATGAAACAAACTAATACGAATTGTTCACTTCCCCGGATCCCGGATTTTCCCGGGATATCAACTAAATATTTCCCGAACCCCGGGATGGTGGAAACCACCGGGAAATGGAAGCTCTAATAATAAGCAGGATTTAAAAAAATGTTTCAAAATACAGTTCATAAGATATGACCAGATGAGCTTCCAATATGTGGAGATTTTCCAATGTGTGGAGGAAATTTCAGCTTAGTTTCTTGAAAGACAACAAATTCTTCGCGGTATGAAAAAAGGAATTTTGTGTTTTCTATATGGCGGTACACTTTCCGAGAACGAAAAATGAACATGTAACGAAAAGTGGTTAGGTTTTGAATGATTATAACTCGACTATTTCATGATACATTTTCAATATTTTTGCATCAATCAATCGGAATTTTCTCTACGTATCGATTCCGATGTGTAAAACTATTGATTTTCAACAATATACTTTTAAAAAATTGATGAACGTCAAACATCGTGATACACCGAGATTTTTTTTATAATGTGCCAACCATGTTTTGACATAACTGAAGTCTACCACTGCAGCCACTATATAAGAGACCGGTGTCGGCGTCGCGTGCTCATTCGAAAATTAGATTTTGAAATGGATGACATTAAGACTAGGTTTGTGCAGAAATGCAACACATCTCAACATGCTTTGATAAGCAATTTGTGTATAGTATGTTAGTTGTATTCCCAAGTAACATTGCAAGCTTTATAGAGGTTTAATAGCATTCTAGAAGTCCAAATCATGGTCTACAGAACCCTCATAAAACCAAAATTTGCTACTTGGGTTAAGTAGTTGTAGTTGTAAATATAAGTTATAAGTAGTCTCTTTGACGTAGGACTGCGTCTGTGATTTCTATATGGGGGTACACTTTGTGAAAACCGAAAATGGAACATGTAACAAAATTATGAACGATTTTGAACGTTAATAACTCAGCTGCCCCTGGACCAATTTCAATGATTTTATCACCAATCGATCAGAAATATTTCTACGCATCTGTTAAATTTAAGACTTTATCGTCTTTCAAAATGTCACTTTTGAAAATTACACGAATGAAAAACTGTTGCTATGATAATTAAAATTATCACAAATTGCCTGCGAAAAGCGATTTCCCTAACACAGATTTCATAGTTGAATTCCATCTGGTCTTTAAATGGTGTTTTACAAGGCTGACCTCAACCGCTTATCTGATTCAGTTCCAATGACCGTGTGTGGTGGTGTACGGTCGTCGGCATCAGCAGCAGCAGTGCTTTCGGCGCGTGGCGTTGAACATTGTTCTCCAGTACACAACGAAAGGCTGCCTGCAAGCAGCTAGCGGCAGCCCACATGAGCATCCATAGTAGAAGGAAGAAGCCGCACCGCTATTGATCGGAATCAGTAGCTCTTAGTGAGTCGCTGTGGGTCATCTATGTCAAGCGCGTCATACTAAAGAGTATAAACAGAGAGAACCCCGCTCAAATTCCTATTCCTACACAAAACACAAGCTCCTGCTGCAGTTAACAAATAACATTTATTATTTAAGGCCACGTAGTCCTACATCATCATTGTGTACAACCATAGAGGTAACTCTAAGACCACTGGGTCCCGAAGAAAATCATTATTATTTTTGGCTCACTCAGTACCAGAACAACGGTCCCAAGCAGTCCCAAGCTATTTCACTCACCCCTGCATGTTCTGCATGAATCCACACACCCCTGATGAGAGTATGATTGTACTTGCCACACAATTATACTAATGCAAAAATGGTAGCAGGCATCGAAAGCTCTCAATTAATAACTGTGGAAGTGCGTCCAGAACACTAAGTTGAGAGCACGCAATAAGCTAATATGCGATACGCAATAAGCTTGAGGAAGGAAGGAAGGAAGGATTCTTCAGCCCAATTAATGATTTTATCATATGCTTCCGCATTACTGGTAGCTCCCGTGTTTGACGGTTCACCCAGTTCGGGAAGCTGAGATTCACTTTGATCTGGTTGTTCAAGCTGCTCTGATTCGTCGTTGATCGCTGACTGGTCATGGTCATCTAGCACAAGTTTAAGGATGTATCTTCGTCCGTGTATGCTTTGCTAGCATACCGTTCTTCCACATTGTGGGCAATCATGGACGAAATCAAAAAAAGAAAGACATGGATATTTGCGAAGAAAGTATTGAGTTTAGCATTTTGATGTCTTCTAGAATGTTTCTTAAATTTTTAAATACTTTATTGCAGTGGTGACATTTTTTGCTTAAGAGGGGTATACACTAATATTAAAAAAAAAAACTTTTTTATGTCTTGTTGAAATTGATGATCATCTATGGAAACATTGTAGATATAGTCATTTTAAGAAATTTTATCGAAAACGTCAATTTTCCATCTCTCAAGTGGACGAAGTTACATTGTGAAAATGGAGTACAAACGGTAGTAGCTTCTTAAAAACCGTTTTTTACCATAACTTTTTAGTTTGAATTTTAAATTTTTTTCAATGTTCCACAAAGTTGTAAGTGCTCTAAAATTGCTTATTTTTGCCGCAAAAAGAAATCGCTATCGCTTTGTTTTAAGGATTTAAGACTTTTTTTATATTCACAGCAAAAAAATAATTTTGATATCACATCAAAGTGGATGCACTACAATCATGTCGAAAATTTCATGTAATTTTTATGACCACATAAATAAACAAATGCAGTAAAAGCAGCGTAATGTCAGTTCATGCATTGTATTAATGATAATTTTGTCCTTTTTAGCAAGTAATATTACACCATATTTTCGACATGATTGTAGTGCATCCACTTTGACGTGATATCAAAATTATTTTTTTGCTGTGTTTTTTTAACGCTATCTGTAAAGGGGTGTATCTTGCAGGTTAAGAGGATGCAAAAGGAATTTTCTAAAAAGTATCTCAATGTTTTGCAACAGCCAAACGTTTTCATGACCACTTTTCCGAGTGTTTATATTAGAGTGGGTTTCCCACTGCTCTTTCAATGTTTATTCTGGTCCCCAACAACTGGGTAAAATCTGAACGAATTTGGTTATACTCTCGATTTGCGGGAGATTTTAAATGTTGTATGGGAAACGGAATGATCCTATTCATTTGCTTACCAAAAATCCAAATATTGCTCGAATTCCACAAAAACTCGGACTTAGATTGAGAATACTATACCAAACAACTGCAGCAACCCACTCTAATGTACATACTTGGAAGAATTGTCATGAAAACAGCAAAACGTAACAAAACATTGAGGTACTTTATTAAAAAATTCATTAGGCATCCCCTTGGATCCCCCTATGAATTGTATGTGTTACAGTAGGGTATAACTTGCTGAACGAAATTACGTCAAGTTTAGCTGCCAATACCTACTAACCTGCTAGATACACCCCTTTAAAGTTAGGGTTGAAAAAGTATAAATACGTATGTAAATCCTTCACATGAAGAGATAGTGATTTGCTTTATTGAGCAAAAATTTGCATTTGTAGAGCACTAAAAACTTTGTGCAACATTGAAAACATCGGAAAATTCAAACTAAAAAGATATGGTAAAAAACGGTTTTAATGGGGTACTAGCGTTAGTACTCCATTTTCACCCTATAACTTCGTCCACTTGAGAGATAGAAAATATACATCAAAACCCATGTAATATGGGTATCTGCAGAATGGGCTCTTGATTTCCAAAATGGCGGCGGATGTCAATTTTCCACTTCCCCTCATCGAGCCCATTCCGTAGATACCCATATTGCAAGGAGTTTAAATGCATATTCCTAGTCCGGGGGCCGCCATATTGGATTTTGGTCTGCCATATTGGATTCCAAAATGGCGGTGGATGTCAATTTTTCGCCTCCCCTCATCGAGCCCATTCCGTAGATACCCATATTGCATGGGTTTAGATGAATATTCCCTGTCCGGGCCGCCATGTTGGATTTTAGTCCGCCATCTTGAATTCCAAAATGGCGGTGGATGTCGGATTTTTACTTTGACTGTAATACCAATCTATTGATTTTCCGTTTGATTTTTTTACCGCAAAATCAGCTAAGGTTAAGATCAGCCTTGATTTTCTGTTTGTGATTTTGCTGATCTCAAGATCAGTAGTGATCTTCGACCGTTCCTGATTTTGGATTTTCTTGATTTTTTCCATCACTGGTTGTACGCAATGGTGACGTTGTACTACGTGGTCTTATATAATAAATGTTATTTGTTAACTGCAGCAGGAGCTTGTGTTTTGTGTGGGAATAGGAATTTGAGCGGGTTTCTCTCTGTTTATACTCTTTAGTATGATTATGATTACCCTGAAAAGAACCTTTTGATATGAATTTTAGTTGGGAGATGTTCAGAAATTTAACTCTTTTGGAAAATCTTGGTGGCTCTGAAAAGGGCCGATGTTAGTACAGGCTTCAAGCTTTTGGAAGATGATGATGACGTGTAGGCTGTTGGATCAGCAAATCGTTCTGGACAATCCCATATTCTTCGGTTCAATGATTGGGCACTCGCAAGAGTCTCGGTCTGTCTGCTGCTGGACAGAGGTTGAACTGGTGTCTGCGACAGGTTGAAAGGCCGCAAAATATCAATGTCCACCCAGCTAAAGCTTCTCCCTTTTTTAGTTTTTCTCGTTAAACTCCTTCTCTCAACAAGTTGGTAAGTCTTAGCCTTTAGCAGAAGCATTAGCAGATTTCCTCTTTTGATGACCATGGCTTCACTAACCTACTTCGCACTATTTCTGCTATGCTCTTCTATCATCCAGAACAACAAACGTATGAATCTATGTGTTTGCCGTCAAGTTATTAACGAAACAGAAAGTCGATGAAGAGAATCGATCAAAATCACTGGCACCCCAGCTTTCAAGTTTGGCTACAAGATTCCAGCTCTGGAGATCATTTTGTGTGGTCATTAGGGGCGTGTGGTTCTGAATATGGTGACGAGTGTGCAAAATGTTACGCAATTGCATCCTCCCTCTTCGCACACGCCCGAAGATCAGAGGCAAACGCCACTTCGACTTGTGTCGTCTACTAACGATTCTCTGATGTCTGTGTTTGGGGAAGCAGCATATGCATGTACGTAATTGGTGGATTTGTTAGTTTTTTCAACGCTTTTGGACAATGCTTAACATTTACCACTTTTCCAATAGTTTCTTGTTGAAAATCAACAATTTCAAGTATTACTATCGATGCATGGAAATATTTCTGATAGATTGGTGATAAAGTTATTGAAATTGGTCCAGAGGCAGCTGAGTTATTAGCATTCAAAATCTTTCAAAATTTCGTTACATGTTCCATTTTCGGTTTTCTCAAAGTGTACCCCCATATAGAAATTACAGACGTAGTCCTACGTCAAAACCAATTTTTTGGACGCAAGATACGTAACGAGAAGGTTGACATTACGGGGGTTACGTGATTTCCCAATAACCACCATGCTTAATTTGTGATTTGCCGTAGCACACAGAGCTAACCGTACGCTAACAGTGTTGTCCCTTTCGAGACATTTGATACACACTTAAACAGAGACCCTGAGCTCGGTAAAAAAAAATACCGTCTTAGATTGGTAATGCTAAATATTACAGATGTTTCGGTATTTTCTCGCTTTATTGCTGAAAACTGACCGAATTTCGGTAATTTCATTTTAATTTACAAACATTTTTTACCGGCAGGTCTGTAAATCAGCTTCATCACAGACTTCGGTGAAATATTTTACTGGAGTTTCGGTAAACAAAGCGTTCCATTACTGAGTTCGGTAACGGTCTTGGTAATCATCAAATCCACCGTATTGTGATTTTCGATTGACTTTGAAAACGTTCGTGTTTGTGAAAAATAAAAAGGTGAAATTATGGAGGCTGTTACGCAACACGAAGATGAGCGAATCGTAGATATTTTTCGTAAGTAATTAACAGAGTAACACCGAATCCTTTCGACAAAAACTTGTTTTTTCTTCATTGGTGGAGCAATTTGCAACACTAACACATTGATCACGACTGTAGCCAAATTTTTGCATGGGTTGTAGTGACCGCCACCTTGAAACAATATTAAAGCAAATTATAGGTGAGTCGGTAACCTTTTTAAAAAATTACAGATCTCTCGGTAATTTTTGATTTGCATATCGTCCTCAAAATGACAGTTCTCCGATAAAGTCGACTACAAATCAAGCAATGCACATCGATAAACGGTACGGATCGTTCGGTAGATTTGACAGCTAATTTTGCTGACCCAGTTTACGGATTTTTCGGTAATGTTCCAGATTACCGAAAACATTACCGACCGTTCAGCTGTTGAGAATTCGGTAAATGAATTACTGAAATCGGTGATTTTTTTCTAAGTGCGTATGTCGTTTGTTGTAAGAATAATAAATATTCATCAATAAGTCCATAAATAGTGGATCAATAATGGCTAAACTTTGTTTTAAAATCATTGTGAACGTTAAATTATTTTGAAAAAATATTCCCGATTTTTTCAGCGTCAAATTTCAGATGGGGCTGACAAAATCGGGAAAGCACTGTATTTGAAAAAGTTTCTAAAATCAGCACAACTCAAAAGAACTGCTTATGTTAAAAATAACGAAGCATTACATTTGCAGGGCTGGTAGTCACTTTTTAGTGACTTGGTCACTTTTTTTAAGCCATTCACTAAAAAGTCTCTTTTTTAAGGCCAAGTCACTAAAATCACTTTTCTTGTAATAAGTTACAATTCAAACTTTTTTAAACGTGAATTTATTTCAAGATTGATCATTCTTCTGGATAGGCCTATATTTTGTTCTATTTTTGAACAATTCGAAGTTTACGTTTAATCGTTCTTCTCTATCTACAGGGTGTCCATTCATTTGGCTAAATAAAGTTCTCTGAGTTTTCCAGGTTTTTTTCCATAACTTTTTTCGGATGATTTCCAGGTTTAAAATAAGAATGCTATTTATGAAATGCGTGAAAAATATGTTTTTAACAATCAGTTTTAAAGGAACGGCTTTAGCTCAAATCCATTAAATTTTGAAGTTGAACACTTACTTCATTTTGGTAAGTCTAAGATAAGATTACAAAATTTTTAATGTCTTAACGTTTCGTACTATCAAAAATGAGGAAACTTTAATGAAGTTCTATTATTCTCATAAAAGCTAGATCTGGAGATCTTTGAGGGATTCCAGAGATCTTAAGGGGAAGTCTTCCAAACTCTAGCCCAGACTATTGAATTGGTTTAAAAATCTATAAGCGTGAGTTTAAACAAATTCAGGATAGTTCCATGAGGTGCTGAAATAAAATCGAGATACCCTTAAGATGTTCCGAGAGATACAGTATAGAGACCTTCAGAAAATTTATCAAAACTTCAGAAATATTTCAGGAAGTTCACAGAAATCCAGAGAATTCCATTTATTTTAAAGCAGAACTGAGATCTTCATTAGAGTTGATAGTTTTAGGGAAGCTCCGAGAACATGAAAACAGATCAGAGAATCAAAGGGCCGTTCAGAAAATTTCAAGGAAATTGCAGAAACTGGAATTTCCGGAAACTTCGGTTTGCTCAGAGAAAATTTCTGGTACGCAATAAAAATTATATTTCGGAAAATGTGAGTATTTCAAGAGTGTTGTATCATAGAAATTTCAAGATCTATAGAAAATTCGAAAATTTAGCTAAGTTGATACGAGAACATCAACCAAGTACCATTAATTAAGAAAGACGAGAACTTTTAGCAAACACCGATATTTTCAAGAAGTTCCAGAAAACCTTATGAAATTTAGATATTTTTAATTGTTTCATTATATTCAGTGAAGTTCCAGGTCTTTTTGACGTAGAACTACGTTTTTGTCGACTATACTGGGGTGCAAATCAAAAAATATGTATAGTGAAAAAGTGTTAGGTTTTGAACGCTTGTAACTTTGTCATTTATAGTTGAAATTAAAATCCAAATACGCCAATCGATAGGATATTACTTTACGAATCTGCTGCAATAAATTAATATATATTTCCAATTTTCCATAATAAAAAAAAACATTTGAAAAATGTACAAGTGATAATTTTATCACTGTTTTCATGAAATAAACTTTTTCCCCAAACCCAGTCGTCACAATCGAGTACCCTTGGTTCCACATCGTTCTGCTTGAACCTTAAAAGATATAAAACAGCGCTGCTATCGTGTCTCTGCTCATTTTCGCTTTGGACGGCGTGGCGCTAGCAAATCCGCACAGATGTTAACACCCCTTCAGTTCACCATCTACTGGTTGATTCTGGAGAAATTCAATTTAATTTGTAACTACCTATTGAGTTATGAATTTTGGTTGAACCTATTTTTACCAGCGCTAATTTAGTTCAAGAAAGTCTAAGAAACCTCTTCTAAAAGCTCATTACTATAAAGAAAAAGATTTGTTTGAGTGATTAACGTCATTTTGATTTTATTATGTTTTCAAAAATAGCTCTCTTTTAACTAATTTTCCCATCAACATGGTTCACTTTAGAAGGTCCACAAGAGGAATGTATACTTACATTTTCAAAGTTTTTGTGCAGTTTAATACTGCTTAAAGATGTAAGCTTCATGACTAGCAGACTATTATTGCATTAATTTTAGTGAAAAGATTGAATATTTGGCAAAATGTCTAATGTATATTTGTATCATGGTTGGACATAGTTATTTCTTGCATTGGCTGTCATGTGTGCTTCGGTTTGTTTACAATTTCCTTCGCACGCAGCAACATAATTTTCTGTTTACTTTCCTAGTCACAATTTTCTTAAACAGAGCATAGAGGAAGTAGCTGAATTCGCATGTGATTTTAAGCATTGCATAATGGAATAAGATCCAAGACTTTCCTTGGGCGTGTCTGGAAATTGACTGGCTATTCCTAATAACTGCCATTGGACTGGTTCTTGAATTTTATTGTGATTCAATGGTTTTAGATCATATACAGAAACTGGCCACTTTTCCAAGGGGATCGAAACATGGCCAGGTGTGGCCAATGTGGAACAGGGCCCCTCAAATGACTACAATTGAAGTTTGAGGTGTCACATGATAAGTTTTATTCGTTTGAGGTCTCAATTTGCCTCATGCCTTCCATAATTGAATCCCCATAATTTTCAATTAATGTTGTACTAAGCACCAACTTATTGGTAACCAAACGTTTGAAAACGAGAAAATACACAGTATTCTATTTTGCATCATTCTACGAACACGCTGTAAACTACATAATGATGATGCATGATAATTTTATGTTAGGGTTGTCTTCTAAATTGGAGAACAAAGAGGTGATTAGACCCCATATGATCGTTATACCCCTTTCTCCCCTACTTCGCTGACATATGAACCAAAATTTTGTTAAATATTGAAAGTACCGTCTTCTGATAAGGCAATCAACTGCCTTTTGCGTTATCATAAAATGCAACCTTCACTCTCTTCTCTGCTTTAGAGACCTAATTAAAAACTAATGATGGAGCTACTGAAAAAAATTAATGCATTTTTTGACAAATGTTTTATTCCACAACATGCATGGCGGCTTTGTGGACTATATAAACTGCATCAAAATATATAACGGCTTGTTCAGGGTTCCACATTCCGTGTCATAGTTTATTACATTTCAGGAAAAATACTTGAACCAACAGTAAACCATAACCGAAACAATGAAATACTTGAAAACATTAAGACAAAGTAAAGTAGTCAAAAATGCATGACATACATACATTGTGCATATTTCTACGTCATGCTGCGGTCGTGTCCAGGACACAACCCTTAATTTTTTTACGGTTTTGATCTAATTTTCGTCCTACTAAGCACAACCCGTGCTCTACCTCTCTTTTCTGAATGAGTTTAAACAAAATATTAAATATTTCTGTCAACGATGACTTTTAAATTTATTCACCTTTCCATACGCACCGTTAGATTTGATAAAGAGTAACAAATTGTTGAGATATTGTTTAAAATCTAATACTGCTTCTTGATTCTAAATTCGTTCTACGAGTTTCAATTCCGTCCTAACGCATTGAAACGCCATTAGATTTTCTTCGTCGTACGGATAAACGTAGAAAAAGCGCATTCGTTAGGAGCGTTTCTTTTTTTTTTTTTTGAGAACAATGAGCGTAAATATTCATACAATGCGCTCTACCAGGATTTATGTTGTAGCTAATGAACTAACGCATCGGAACAAACCTATTATTGATTTGTGTACAGTGAAATCATTGATGTTATTGATCTTTTCTGATCGATAGAACGGAAATGGGCGATTACGACGAAGTAGTGCTCTACCCTACCGTGTAAAAAAAACCGTGTAAAAAAACCTACGTGATTTTGATTTTTCACATGCTTAAATGTTTTTAAAAAATCGGATTTTGACGCCATGTGGAATTATAAGCATGCTATGATCCATATAGACATATTTAAAAAAAATTATGTACTTACACTAAAAATTTTGATTTTTTTTAAAGTATACCATTCGATTACCTATAGCTTGAAACGGGTAATGTGTTTGGAATCAAGTCGATAGGTTGTATCGTTGTCGAGAAATCGATAAAAACGTACCGTGTAAATCGCGAAAAACCGTGTAAAAAAAAGACTTCAGTGTACTTCGAGGATGATTAGATAACATCAGAACAATCTCATTAACTTACGAAAATTTGCAGTGACTTACAAAGAGTTCCTTGGAATTATGGGATATTCCGAGAACTTTAGAAGCTTCAGGGAATTATAAATATATATCAGAAAATTTAACCGGAACATTTGATCAATTGAGAAAAATTAAAATAACCATTCTTATTGCAGGGAAAATTAGTGATTTAAGGAAAAGTTCCGTGAGCGTTTATAAACTTTATAAACTTAAGGAAAATTGTAGAATTTAACGGCAATTTAATCAATTCCAGTAAAATGGTGGATTCTTTTAAAAAATACTAAAGCATGGCACTCAAGAGAGTTTTAAGGAAATTGAGAAATATGTTGGGCAGTTTTAAATACAAACATCAGGAAACTCTAGACTATTGAAGAAGCTATGAATTAGTTTCGATGATTTAAACTTCAGACAGATCTTGAGACCTTCAGTGAAAATCATAGAACTATATTTATTATTTCGCTGCGGAGTGCTTATGAGAATCTAATTGAATAAGTCTAAAACATCAAACATTTATTTGGTATGCCATCAGAACGACTAATTTTCTTCCCTTAGGTCCCTTTTTAGTCACTTTTTTACAACATTAAGGTCACTTATTTCTTCAACATGGTCACTAAAATCACTATTTTTGACAGCATTGATTGCTACCAGCCCTGCATTTGAATAGCTTGCCAGGTTGAAAAAGTCCAACCTTCTTAATCCTTTTTCGCGATTGATTTCAAAATTTACCGAGCTTTGAGAAAAGTTCAAAACCGTAGAAAATGGCTTGCTCTTCGGCGAAATGACCCATTCGGTGAAACTTCCCACTCCCGTTTGAGGCATGTGCTGTATTGAAGATCAGTAATCATAAACAAATCTTTGCCCACGATCTTGACCACGCAAAAATTGAGGCAACATATTTACGAGCCGTTTTTTTCTAGACAAAAAACTATGAACAAATTAAAAACCGCTCAACCATTCTCGAATTCTAGAACCGCACTACCGATGAACGGTAGTATGAAACTGGCGACATCGCTCTGATGAGACAACGAAACCCTACCCCCAAGCTCCTCCCCTTATCCTATCCTTCGAAAATGTACCGCTCTAACCTCGGGTGAGCCGCGAGTATTCGGCCCAACTCCTACTAGACATGGAAATAAGTTAATTTTGTTACAAACAATGAACAATGAATTATCGGCTCCGTAAAGCTAACGCGATTGAGCCTTACGAATAAACGAACTAGATAACCAGAAAATCCATTTCCCTACACGGACGATGAGACCGACTCAAAATTGAGTTGAATTCGACTAAATTTTGCAGAAAGTAGATTTGCTCACAGAGTAAAATTCTCGTCGATTTTCCAGGAAAATAATCTCGTATACTGCTGGACTGAATTAAATTTTCGTCCATGTCCAATATCAAGATCCTCAAAATTCACCAAACACAACAAACACACACCCATCTTCAAGACAACAGCCTATCGATAACCCAAATAAACAAAAATCCACCCTGTGTTCCAATCATCCACCTCAACCCCTCCCGGTGGTCCAGATCAATACAACGCGCCAGAAGCACACACCAATAATCACTTTCACTATCCTCCCCCATATGTACCGTTGCCAATCAATCGCGGGCGCAATCCAAATTCCTTCTGTCCATTCATTCGCTGCTTATGATCCTTCGCAGCATCAGCAGAAGCAACAGAGGAACCAACGTCAAAAGGAAAAACAGTGCTCTCGTCCGAACGTAACAGTCGGGACCTGCGCGCCGAAATCCAAGAAGCTTTCCTTCGTCGTCGTCGTCGTCGTCAAACGACGACGACGACGACCAAAAGCCGAGAGATTATTATAATATAAAAGCTAAAATATATTCCGAGCACTCCGGCAGGCAGCCGATGCGAGTAGTAAAAGTTAATGTTATGTACCTACGGCAGAAATGCTGTCGAAGCGTGGCTGTGGGGGAGGAATGGAATTAGAGGGGTATGTGTGTGTGTGTATATAAGCAAGATTAAGAAAAGCGAAGCCAACTTGGACGGGACGACGGTGGTCGACTTCGGTTTTCCGAAGGAAAACTGCTTCGGCTTCTACGCTGCTACTTGCCCACCACCAGCAGCGCCGCCGCCGCCGTCGTCTAGTTCTAAGGATGAGACTGTGTTAGGGAAGGGATAGTTAGTTTTCCACATAGCGAGCAGCAGCAGATGGCAAGGGGGAGGGAGGGTATGGAGGGAGAATGCTCCCGCCGTGGTCGGATGGGCTGGTGAGTGAGAGCGAGAGCAGCGAGCCAGGGCGCATGAGCGCCCCTAAATTTTACCCGATGAGGCAGTGTGCGTGCCTCGGTGTGTGTGTGAGTGTATGCGTAGGGTGGGGTGGGAAGAGGACTTTCGACCCGGTAAGGAGGGTGGTGAGCGTCGTTTTCGTGAGCGGATGAGGTGGTTGGTATCTTCGGTCGTTCCGGTGGATGGACGGTCGGACGGACGGACGGGGATGGTGTCTGGTTTTCGTGAGCGTGTGTTTGTGTTTCTCACCATGTAGGAGTCTGATAAGCGAGTGGTGAGAACGGAAGAGAGCGCCTACTGTGTGTGTCTGTGCGCGGATTTGTAAGGAAGGAAAGTTGACGCTCCCCATATTCTCAAGTCGTCGTCAGTCGTTAGCCAAAAGTCGGACGAGATTGCTGCAAAATTAAAAACATCTTCGGTCACACGCGCGCATATAGCATACAAAAAAAAAGAAAAGAAGAAAGAATAATAACAAAAATACTTCCGACTTGATAGACTTTTACACAGATGTGTATATATTTTAGTGTGTATAGCTTATAGTTAGATACAAAGTGACCGAAAGGCAAGAGCAAGGAGCAAGAGCAAAATCGGACTATCGTCTCAAGTTATACCCCCCTCTTATATATTATTATATATTCTTTAACTTGGAAAATCAAGCTCCGGAAAAACCACCCCTTCGAGAAATGTTCTCTACATAAAATTTAGTGTAATTTTCTTCTCTTAATAAATATTTACCCACACACCCGGCGCGCGTTATCCTGCCAGAAGCAGCAGCAGTGTGGAAGCCGAGGATACCAATCCGCACCCCAGACAGCCCCGGTCCGAGCGTTCTGGGGGCCCGCTTTAGTTTTGCTACAATCGTTTCCCTCGTGTTGTTTGGTCGTCTCGGTCTAAGGGAGAAGATACCAAGGAGCTGTCGTCGTCCTCCTTACATATTATCGTAGCTTCAGAGAAAGTCGTGCCGCACATCCAACTCGACTCTCTTACGGTTCGGACCTAAAAGTACACACGGCGTACATTTTCTTAGATTCGTTGTCGAAAAAAAAAAATCAAATCAAATCAAATCCAATCCACACAAGATCACCCGGATTCGAGTTTGTGAAGTTACGGGAAAAAATCAAACAGTTTCGCGAAGTAACAAAACAAAAAAAAAATATAACAAGATTGCACCAAAACAGAACAACAAATCGTGTTGATTCCACAAAATAAGCTCAAGCGATCCAAAACAAAAAAAAAACCATCATCAGCTCAATCTGCACTCAGCCTCAAGTCAAAGTCGTACTCGAGAGATGGATCCACCAAACCGTGAATGAATGATCGCTGAACCTGCAAACAAAAGATTCGTTACGAGGATTACACAGTTACAACATCAACAACAACAACAACAACAACATCAACAACAACAGTGGTACAAAACAAAAGTGTTGCGCGCAAAAGAAAATTAAATCGAAATGGCCTTCAACCGACAGCTTGTGTTGGCCTCGAGTCTGCTGAAAAATTCCAAGGATAATTGTACCACCTCCGGCCCGCGACCACAGTCCATCGGTGCCGTCGTGGCCGGATCGCGTCGTCCTCGTCGTGGATCAGTGTTCCCACCAAGCATAGTGGTGTTCTTGCTTTGAACAAGTTCTTTCGTTGGATTTTAAGTTTTAATCAAATCATAAGAACCAAATAAACAAACGACTATATCTAGTGTGTGTGAAATGTTCTCCCGAATGGCGTATAAATATATCATAACAGAAAAGTACATCTTGTTTCATTAACGAAGAACGGTAATAAAACAAACAAAACAGTTGCGAAGAAAATAACAAATGATGCTGATAAAACCAAGAACCAGAAGACAAAATGAAAAAGATACGCAAACTGGTCAAATTGTTGCAAAATGTCATCCGAAAGAAATGAGTGAAAAATTATGTGAAACTGCAAAATGGTCAGACAACTACAATGACGATTGATGCGTGTGGCCACGCAACTGCCATGCCCTCGTCGAATCGGTCGTTGAAAGCTAGAATTAAACTCGAATAAAACTAGTTAAATAACAAACTGAAAACAAATTTTACTCCCCCCTTAAACGAAAAAGAAAAGAAAAAACAAATGAAGAAAATACAAAGAAGAATGAAAAATAGCGAAATGCTCTCACCGCCTCAAGCTGTGTGGTAGAAGAAGCAATAGCAGCAGTACAGTTTCCCCCCCAAAGTTTAGTTTGTCGCAATTTTTTACTACTGCAAAAAATCCCCACGACCAACCGAAGAAGATCAGAAGAAACAGAACGGAGAAGATCAGTGAGAGTGAAAATTTTCGACGAAAACAAACAAAGCGAACGAACGAACGAACAAAGTCTGAGTGAAGTATCTTTAAGTTTGAGCTAAAAGAAAATAAAACAAAAAATCTGATCAACAAAAAACGGAGAAAACTTGAGTGGCACTTGTGCGAAAGTGCATCGACAGCGAGCGGAAGAAAGAAGAAGAAGCAGAACAAAAAAACACTAGGACAGAGTGAAACTGCGCGAAAACTGAACTGAAACAAACTGTTATGTGCGAACAGAAGAGTTTCACAATAGAGTAGAAAAGCCCCACGAACGCTAAAACTAAGGAAAGTACCCTCGTGGAAACGAGGACTTCGCCATTAGTCCCCCCCCCTCGAAGAAGAACAAGAAGAAGAAACAACCGGATTTGACAAACCAAACCAAAAAAAATAAGTGAAGACAGCAGTGAAAGTGTGTGTGTAACAAGAACCAAAAAACAAGGAATACTCGCCCCCCAAGAAGAAGAATCACAAACAGAAAGTGAAAGTGACCCAAGTCCCCGCAAAGAAAAAAAGAACAAATCATAGAAAGTGAAAGTGAGATAAATAAAAAAACTAAAGAAGACAACAAAAGCAAACAATCGTGTGTGTTGTGCTGCATCTCTATAGCGAAAAAAAAGAGAGAGTGCGAAAGCGAAAACGAAAAAAAAAGAATCCTTTAAAACCACCCCCCGGTACGTGTGTCACATGTGTGGAATAGCAAACAACCAAACTACCTACTAGCATCTAGCTTTCGTTCACTTTTTTTTTTTATCGCTCCTAACCTCAATTCCATCCTTGTCCATCCCCACTCCCGCCACATCCAGCAGCAAATCGCTTATGTTTCCACTCATCCCCGCTCAGAGCAACCAATCGTGATACCTCATAGTACAAAGTCCCCCCGCCGCCTCCAAATCCCCGCTATTTTCACCGTCCTAAAAAATAAAAATAAATCCTTTATAACAAATCTATAACAAAATCAACCGTCGTCGTCGTCGTCGCCGTCGTATTAGTCCGCTAGGTCGTCGAAAAAGAGTGGTGGCTGCCAGCAGTGCTGCGCCGTCATCATCTTCTCGATCGTGATCGCCGTCGCCGCCGTCGTCGAATGAAAAAACGGATTAGAAAGCAGCAGCAGCGAAAGCGAAGGCGAAAAGCTGTGTGAAAGTCGAATTGTTGAACACTGACCAAACAGAACAAAAAACAAACAAGCAAAGCCAAACCAGAAGAAAGAAGAAAGTCACAAAAGCAAAGCAAAACCGAGAGACTCGAGAGAGAGAGTGTGTGGACGGTTCGCATATGGTGATGTATCATTCAAGAAAAACAACAAACAAAACAAAACCAAAATCCAAAAAAAAAATCACTCAAATTTTTTGAACGTTTTAGGGGAATTATTTGTTTGAGGTAGAATTTTCTGTTTTAGCGAGGTTAGGTTTTTTTGACCCAGGACGAAAGCAGACGATCAAAGTCGGCTGATTGGCAAAGGGACGACACAAAGGGGACGCGGGGAACAAATTCCGTTTTGGGAGCTTACTTTGATGCGAGTGCGGTGCATACATGAGGGGTCGGGTTTTTTCCCTGTTTGCTTTTGTTTTCGTTTGTAGTTGATAATAAAATCATTTTTGTTTTGCTTTTGTTTCGGTGTTTTTGCGCCCGTTTTGTTTTTTTATTTTATATCACATTTCTGTTAGTCTCGTTTGCGTCTGTTTTTCGTTTTGTTATGTGTGCGTTTCAGCTTGTGTTGAAAGTTATCTTGCGTTTTGTTATTTGAATTTCCAATTGTAAAAAGTCCCTTTTAATGAGTCCTAGAAGCTCGATTTTTTTTTTGATCGTCAAATACTTTGCGACATTTCACATTCAGCTGCAAAGCTGATAATTTTTTCAAAAAACTCTAAACTTTTCTCCAAGATGCAATAATTGAAATCGGCAAATTTGATTCACTAAGCTATTTTTTTATACTGCGTTTATTTTTCCAGGCTCATTTGCTGTAGCTTTGCGGAGCCGATATTCATTTACTATGCTCATTTAAAATGAAGTCGAATGAACTTATGAAGCCATGCCAGGACTGGCACTTGGTTGGTTGGTCACACTTGTTAAGCTGGTCTCTTAAGAGTCACTATTTTCGACTGACAGTCACTATAGTCACTTGTATCGATGAAATGGTCACTTTAGTCACCTTTTTGACGAATGCAAATGTCGAATCGAATTTTGCAACGATTTGCATGCAACATTTTTTGCACTCAAAAGAGTGTCGAAAAGTAGAACTTTTCGGCGCTGGATGCTGAAAAATAGTACTTTTAGATACTGTCATTTTAGTTATGATCACTAAAAAGTCACTTTTTTCACGCAAAAGCCAATAACAGGGCTGGTAGCGAGTCACTTTTTAGTGACTTGGTCACTTTTATCAAGCCTGTCACTATAAAGTCTCCTTTTTTAGGCCAAGTCACTAAAGTCACTTTTCCTTTTTTTTATCTAGTTCGAATATTTGTAAGGCTCAATCGTGTTAGCTTTACGGAGCCGATAATTCATTGTTCTTTGTTTGTAGCAAAATTCACTTAATGCTATGTCTAGTAGGAGTTGGGCCGAATACTCGCGGCTTACCCGAGGTTAAAGGAGTACATTGTCGAAGGATAGAAAAAGGGGAGGAGCTTGGGGACAGGGTTTCGTTGTCTCATCAGAGCGATGTCGCCAGTATGAACGGTTGTGTGGTTCTGGATTCGTCTGGAGCTCGACCGGCTATGGTGACCAGTGGGCGACGATGAGACGGGGGACAAGACAAACAAAAACTAATTAAGAGATACAAAAGACAAACGAATTAAATTCTTATACTAGACATTTGCAGAAACACATGAATCGAAAAGTCACTTTTTCTTGTAATCAGTCACTATTTTAAACTTTTTTTTAACGTGAATGTATTTCAAAAGTGATCATTGTTCTTGCAGTGTGTAGGATAGGCCCACAATTTGTTCTAATTTTTTAACAATTCGAAGTTGACGACCTTGTATAGAGTTTTTTTGACGGTTTCTCTATCTACAGGGTGTCCATTCATTTGGATAAATAAAGTTCCCTGAGTTTTCCAAGTTTTTCCATAACTTTGGCTGATTGTTTCCAGGTTTATGATAAGAAAGCTATTTATGAAATGCGTTATAAATATTTTTTTTTGTAAAACAACAACAACAACAATTAACGCAAACGTTTTTAAACCATGACAATCAGTTTTAAAGAAACAGCTTTACTTCATTTTCATCAGTCTAAGATCACAACATTTTTAATGTTCTTGAAGTATCGTACTGGCAAAAATGTGGAAACTTTTAAGAAGTCCTATTTATCTCAGAAAAACTAGATCTAGAAATCTTTAGGGAATTCCATCGATATTTTTTAATTATAGTCACTTTAACGCTCTTGGGTGATTCGTGACTTGTCCGGGGGTGAGATTTGAACTCGTGACTTTGGCGTGAGAGGTATGGATGCTAACCACTACGCCGGGGTCGCCCCCAATTCCAGAGATCTTAAGCGGAAGTCCCCGAAATTAGAGCCCAACTGATGGATTGGTTTAAAAATCTATAAGCGTTAGCTTAGACAAATTCAGGATAGTTAATTCCATAATGTGCTGAAATAAAATCGAGAACCCTTATGATGTTCCGAGAGATTCAGTACAGAGACCTTCAGATTATTTATGGAAACTTCACAAATATTTCAGGAACATCACAGAAGAAATCCATAGAATTCCAGGGAAGTTTAAAGGTGTTCACGAGAATTAAAGCAGAACCGAGATCTTCATTAGAATTGAGAGCTTTAGGGAAGCTCCGAGAACATCAAGACAGATCATAGAATTAAAGGGTGGTTAAACAAATTTCAAGGAAATTGCAGGTCTTAAAGGTCTTTCAAGAAAATTTCCAGGAATTTCCGGAAATTCGGTTTGCTCAGAGAAAATTTCTGGAACGCAAAAAAAATTATATGAACATCCGAAAAATGTGAGAGTATTTCAAGATCTAAAAAATTTGGAAAATTTAACTAAGTTGATTGGAGAACGAAGTTCCATTAACAGGGCTGGTAGCGAGTCACTTTTTAGTGACTTGGTCACTTTTTTCAAGCCAGTCACTAAAAAGTCTCTTATTTTAAGGTCAAGTCACTAAAGTCACTTTTTCTTGTAATCAGTAACTATTTTCAACTCATCATTCTTTGCTTTGTGACGTTTAATCGTCTTTCTCCATCTACAGGGTGTCTACTAATTTTTCGAAATCAAATTTCTTGAGTTTTCCAGGTTTTTCCAGAACTTTAACGGATAAATTCAAGGTTTATTATAAGAAAGCTTAGCGTTCAAAACAGCGTTGGGAAAATATAAAAAAAATCAAATCTCACCAACGCCCAAGATCACGCTTGATTTTCGTAGACAAAAATCAACAAGCAAACAACTGCGGTTGATTTTGCAAGCTGTGATATTGCAGCTCGGAATATCAAGCTAACAAAACTCACCAACTGCAAATCTCAACAAACTGTGGTGAGATTGAGTTTCATGATTTTTGCTTTACACCCGAATGCAACCGAAACTTCCATAACGGCTTGCAGCAGTCCCTTCGCGTCTGTCATCGGTGAAGATTAAAAGGAGATAGCAAACTATGCTTTCTCTTTCTAAGAAAACGATGTGCAACGGAATCAACTTTGTGTCGATTCAACTCTCAGCTTGATGTTTGCACGTTGTGAATAATCTCGTAATATCAAAGGAGCTTGCAAAATCAATATCAAGCATGATATTTTGTTCCAATATCACGAGTGATATTGCGAGCCCATGAGAGCAGAAAAATATCAATTGATTGATGATTTTGCTTTTTCTGGAAGATCAAAAACAACAGTAATTAACCTAAACGTTTTTAAGACATGGCAATCAGTTTTAAAGAAACAACTTTATAATCAAATTCGTTGAATGTTGAAGTTTAGCACTTACTTAATTTCTCACATTAATAAAGTTAAAAAAAATCTAATTAATTTGAGTAAGTTCAAGATCTAAAAATATTCAATGTCTTGTAGTTTCGAAATATTGAAAATTTTCAAAGCGCCTGAATTAAGGAAAACATTAAATGATTTATTTCAAGCTCGTAATTAACTTTATGAAACGTTAGAGATCTTCATTGCAGTCTCATTGACTTCACAACAATTGTAGGAACTTTGAAGAAGTTCTGATAAATGAAAGGAAATGCTGAGAATTTTAGTAAAGCCCCATAAACAAACTACGGTAACATAAGGGAAGATAACACACTGAACTTATTGGGAGATTACTGGAAGCTTTAAGATCCTCAAATCGGTTCTTTTAACATTCGAAAAATTTTAGGAACTTTTTTGAGGCTCATAGAATTTCAGAGCACATCACATTTGTTAAGCGAACATGAGAAATATAGAAACCTTAGCACCTTCGCACCTAAGCACCTCAGAAAAGCTAGATCTAGAGATCTTTGGGGAATTTCAGATCTTAAGAGCAGATCCCATGTCTTTAGTTCAGACCTTTAGGAGCAGTTTAAATATCTATAATCGTAAATTTTGAAAAAATTGAGAACCCTTAAGATGTTCCGAGAATTTCAGGGATGTACAGAGACCATCAAAGAATTTATGAAACTTTCAGAAATATTTCCGGAACTTCACAGAAGTCCAAAGAATTTCAGGGAAATTAAACTTCAATAGAATTGAGAGCTTTAGGGAAGCTTCGAGAACATCAAGACAGATCAGAGAATCAAATCAAATTATTTCAAGAAAATTGTAGAAACCTTAAGGAATTTCCGGAAACTTCAGCAAAGCTCCGATAGAACTTCTAGAACGTGATAAAAATTGTATGAACATCCAAAAAACGTGAGAGTATTTTAAGGGTGTTATATCATGGAGATATCAAGAACTTTAAAAAATACGAAAATTTAACTAAGTTGATTAGAGAATATCAACGAAGTTCCACAAGTCTAAAAAAATGTGAGAACTTTTAGTAAGCAGCGATAAATATCTTCAAGAAACTCCAGAGAACTTACAATTTAGATAGTTTCATTCAGTTTCAGCGAAGCTTTAGAATGATCACATTAACTTAAGCAAATTTACAGCGACTTACAAGGAATTCCGTGGAATTATGGGGTATTCCAAGAATTCTATAGTTCATCCAAAAACGTCAGGGAATTTTGAATATATATATCAAAGGATTTGCCCGCATATTTAAACAAATTTAGAGATTCTCAGGAAAGCATAGTTCAGGGAAAATAAGGAAAACTCAAGGAAAGTTATAGTTACTTCAAGGCAAATCAATTAATTTCAGTAAAATAGCAGGTTCTTAAAACATACTGATTAAGGGAGATTTCCGGTTCAATTAACCTAAACTTTGGATTTTTTTTCCAGGGAACTGGTAAGAGTTAGAAACCTGAGTTTTTTGTCAAATCTTTATTCATTCTTGCTCTACAACTGGGATTTTTTTCAAGTCCAAAAATCCAAAATGGCGTCCAATATGGCAGCTGCCCGGCGGGTACTTCCCAAAACTGCGAGCAGCCTAGAGGTCGCAAATCGTCACCTAGAAAGAAAATCGGCTCAGTTTCTTGAAGAGTATAGTTCAGAGAATGGAATGAACTAGAATCTTTGAAAAATCTCAAAATTTGACAAAATGGCGGGCATTTGAAAAAAGTCGTTTTTTTTCGGTCGATTTTTTTTACTTTGACAGGCTGTGAAAAATCGAAAATTGCACATTTCTCCTTGAGTCTATAGTTCATTCCATGAAGAAAAGTGTTTTCAATAAGGGAAGCAAAGAACGAAGTCAATTGGTTGAACCGTTCAAAAGCTAGAGAGCTCGCAGTTTTGAAAAATGTAGTTTCGAGAAAAACGCGTTTAAAGTTTGCGAAGCATTTTTTCTGTGTAATGTAATTCAAAGTACCACTCGGGAGGTCGATGCACTCAAAGGCCTGTAGCGACGTAAATATTTGCCGGATCGAAATATCCTTTTACCCACATATTCTAGACATGTTAAGCTTTGATTTCATGCAAAAAAAAAATCGATTTTTTGAAAATATTGAACCGGAAATCCCCCTTAATTCAGGGCTGTCTAGAGAACTTTAAAGAAATTCAATAATCGTTTTAATAACACCAGAAAAGTCTAGATTATTGAAGAAGTTTTAAATTAGTGTCGATAATTTAATTGAAGTTTCATGAACTCCAGAAAAATCATGAGAACTTCAGTGGAAATCATAAAACTATATTAATTATTTCGTTCTAATTCTATGAAAACTGCGGGAGCACAACAGTTCCAAACTTCACAGAAAGACATCGGTCTTCAGAAACATTTCGAGAACTTCATATAAATCAATGGAGCTTAAGAGGAGATCCTTCTTCTTCTTATTCGCATTGCAAGCTTATTGCTTAGTGCATATTAGCTTTTTGCGTGCTCTCAACTTAGTTTTCTAAATGCACTTCCACAGTTATTAATTGAGAGCTTTCGATGCCAATACCAATGCTCTATGCCCAGGGAAGTCAAGAAAATTTCCAACCCGAAAGATTCCCTCGACCGGACCGGGAATCGAACCTGCCGCCTCCGGCTTGGTAATACCGTGCATTTACTGACTATGAGGAGATTCGCGAACTTCGGGAATTTTTATGAACATTAGCAAAATGCGGGAGCATTTGAAAGAAGTTTAGTAAGCTCCGAAAATTGGAGGAATTTCAGGGAGAGGTCAGCCATTAGTCAGAAAACTAGTGAGAAATTTAAAGCAGTTACCAGATTTTCATATAACTTCAGAGACGTTAAAAATTTAATTGAGGTCTTTGCATAAGTTCAGAAGTTCACTGAAGCTTAAACATTTTAAGGACGGTACAATTAAATTCAGCGCAGTACAACAAGCTTCATGAGAACTGCAAAAACGTTGGAGTAGTTTTGAGAATTTTAGAAAAGAACAGAGAACCTCAGAGAACCTCCGTTAACACAAGAGAAGTCACATAAAGTTTAGAGAATTTAGAGAACTTCAGCGAATTGTTTCTCCTTTAGAAGAGATTTATGATCGTTAGAAAAATTAAGGCAACTTTAGGAAGTCCTATAAAGTCCAGGGAACTTTAAGAATCTGATGAGAAGTATTGTGAGCATCAGGCTAGTTTCTCAAACTTCAAAAGAACTTCAAGGCAGATTCATTAACTTCAGGAAAAATTTGGAAAGTTCTCAGAAAAGTACATCCCATATTCATTTCTGATTTCCTTTTGAATCTCACTCACTCACATTGAAAGGCTCCTAAGAATTCATTGGCATTTCTACTCACAAATTCCTTAGATTTCTTCTCATAATTTGTTTGGCAAACTCTCCTGAATTTATTTTCCGAATTCTTTTGACGATGGAGTTATTCTCAGATTTAATTGTGATCCTTCTTTTAGTATTTAAAAAAAAAATCCAAGGACTTATGCTACGAATTTGTTTTCTCCCACAAACTTTATGAAATTAACCTCAGAATGCCCTTGGAATTTTCCTTTGAAGTTCACAGGAGTTGTGCTCCTCGGAAATTCCTAAGAGTGTTCAATAAAATTTACTTTTAATTCAATTCAGGGTTACTTTTTAGTCTCTATTAAGTCACTTATTTCTTCAACATGGTCACTAAAATCACTATTTTTGACAGCAGTGATGGCTACAAGCCCTGCATCAATTAAAAAAATGCTAGAACTTTTAGCAAACACCGATATTTTCAAGAAATTTCCGAGAACTTCTAAGAAATTTAGATATTTTTAGATTGTTTCGTTTTATTCAGTTGAGTTCCGAGTACTTCGAGGACGATCAGATAACATCACAAAAATCCCGTTAACTTAAGGAAATTTGCAGCGACTTACAAGGAGTTCCTTGGAATTATGGGATATTCCGAGAATTCTATGATGGATCTGAAAACTTTAGAAGATTCAGGGAATTATAAATATATAGGGGAAAAGTTTTCTTCGGCAATACCTTAACCTATTATCGTCAGGGGGGTAAACAACGTCCTTGAGAGCTCAATTTTGGCATGTGGATACATTGTGTTTCAGAGCAACTATTGGCCAAATTTGAGTGCTCTAGGACTTTGTTTACCCCCCTGACGATAATAGGTTAAGGTATTGCCGAAGACAACATTTCCCCTATCAGAAAATTCACCGGAACATTTGATTAATTTTGAAATTAAGGTAAGCATAGGAAACTTCAGAGCTAAACTTGCCAGGGAAAATTAGTGATTTAAGGCAAAGTTCCGTGAGCGTTTATACACTTTATAAAACTTAAGGAAAATTATATAACTTAAAGGCAATTCAATCGATTCCAGTAAATTTCTGGGTTCTTTTAAAACAGACTAATATACTCAGGGCAGTCCAGAGAATTTTAAGAAAATTGAGAAATATTTCGGTCAGTTTTAAAAACATCAGGAAACTCTAGACTATTGAAGAAGCTATGAATTATTTTCGAAAATCGACAAATCTTGAGAACATCAGTGAAAATCATAGAACTATATTAATTATTTCGTTGTGGGAGCTTGCAGAAGTTCCTGAAATTTCAGAAAAACTTCGAAAACGTCACAGAGATCTTCAAGAACATTCCGAGAACTTCATAAAAGTCTATGGAACTGAAGGGAAGATCCGAGAACTTCAGGAACTTATATGGACATTTCTGGAGCATTTCAAATAAGTTTAGTAAAGCTAAAAAACAAGGGGAGAAAAAAAGTTTCGGGAAATTCAGTGTATTGTTAAAACTTTAGAGAAGATTCATGATCTCTAGGAAATTCGAAAAAGTTTAGAGAACATAAAAACAATGAAGTACCTAAAACGGGCCTCAGGCTAGTTTTATTCAAACTACAAAAGAACTTCAAGGCAGTTTCATTAACTTCAGGAAAATTTCGGGAACTGTCAAGTTGTTCTGAAGACCTCAGAATAGTCCATTACATATTCAAAGGAGATTTCTCATGAAAATTCGCTTGGAGTTCTCCCCATCATTCGCTCGTATTCTCCCGAAACTCTCATGGAATTATTTCAGAAATTCACTTGGAACGATTCTCTGAATTTTCTTAAAAATACACAAGTTAGTTGGAATACTTCTCGCAACTATCCTCCGAATCCTATTTTCTTTTAATTTTCCTAGAAATTCTCCTCCTATGGAAAGGTTTTCAGAATTTTCATCTGAATTTTCATTCAGATTTCTGTTTTAATCTCACTCCTTTCCTTGGAATTCTACTCACATGGAATGCCTTCTAAGAATTAATTCGCATTTCTCCTCACCAATTCCTTAGATTTCTTCCCTTAATTTGTTTGGCAATCTCTACTGGAATTATGTTCCGAATCTCTTGTGAGATTCTCATCGGATAAGTCTAGAACATCAAACATTCATTTGGTGTGCCATCAGAACGACTAATTTTCTTCCCTTAGGTCACATTTTAGTCACTTTTTTACAAGTATAAGCGACAATTTGGTAACTTATTTCTTCAACATGGTCACTAAAAATCAGCGTGTCAAGCCTGTTTAGAAGAGCTGCGAACAGACCACAACTATTTGAATGGTGTTGTTGGAATCACTAATATTTTGAATTTTTTTTTTAACTCCGTAATCTAGACATTCCAAGATCCAAAAATGTTTTACCAATCAAAATATCAGAATCTTGAAAAGATTCTGATTTTGTACTTGACTTTATGTGGACCGGATCTTGTAAAATATTCAATGCCAGAATTAACTAAATTATTTCTTAAGAGCTTATTTCAGGTTGGAAATTTCTTAAAAATTTTAAAATGTTTTCAAAGATTTTTTGTATTATTTTAGTCACTTTAATACATGTTAAATCATTCGTGACATGTCCGGGCATAAGATTAAAATCGTGACCACTGCTGTGTTCCTAAAATTTGAGCTAAGTAGTCGCTCCCAATATTGACTTGCGCCCTTAAAATATAAATAACGACGTGTCCGCCCGATGACGTTGTTTCAAATAGTGTATTATCTAGTGCAGTTTTTAAAACTTGCTTTTTGAATGGCTGTAACTATTTTCGATGAACATATTTCAAGCTGCCTTTTGTTTCTTTTTCATTCATAATCATGAATAAAATTGCACTAAAATGATGCCCTTGCTGAGATCCAGAGTCCACGTCCGGCCTCGTGTAATATAGATTACATTCTCATGCTAAATTATGTCGGTACTATCTGAAGTGATTCAGTACTTTCTAAAGCTTTTTTGCAGTAGTTCAGTACTTTTCAAACTGATTCCGAGATTTTCTAAAGTGTTTCAGTACATTCAGATTTTTCGGAAGTGATTAAATATTTTCTGAAGGGATTTAAAACTTTTCTGAAGTGATTCAGTTCTTGAGGAAGTGATTACAAACTCGAGAGAATCGATGCAGTACTTTTCGAAGTTTTGTGAAGTGGTTCAGTCCTTTCCGGAATTATTTAGTTCTTACGGAAGCGATTACAAATTTTCTAGTAAGGTTAAGTATGTTCCAACGATATTCAGAAATTTTCTTAAGTCAATCAATACTATCCGAAGAATTTTCGAGCTTTTCTGAAGTGATTCAGTACTTTCAGAAATGATTTCAAACTTTCCAAAAGTGATTCTGTTAATTACGAAGTGATTTAGTACTGTCGGAAGTGATAACAAACTATCTGGAATAATTCAAGACTTTTCGGAGTTATTTCAAACATTCCTGAAATGATTCAGTACTTTCCGAAGTGATTCCGAATGATTTTCCGAAGTGATCACAAGATTTTTGATATGATTTCAAACTTCTCTCCCATACCTAACCGTGAAAGAATTTTGAAAGCATCATCATGTCAAAATCTTACGCCACTAAGTAGCGCCAACTTTTGTCCGCCAATAAGGGTTTGCCCCGGTAGTGGTTAACCTCAACCGGATGAACTTTTTAACAGTTCAGTGGTACTATTCAACTTGTTTTTTTTTAATAGTTGGAGATGCTGAACGTCACATATCAGACTTACGTTTTTATACGATAGATGAGGAGATGAATGTATAGAGTTGATAGTTCCGTTAGAGTACGGTAGTGTGAAAATTGTATATAGAGAGTAGAAAACGAGCAAAGTTCAATCTTGAGGAAGGCACGAATCGGGTTGATCATCTTCTTTACCAAACTCCCCTGTTCGAGAGGGATGGTAAGGGGTATCTCTGGGGTATCGTGAACCCGATTCGTGCCTTCCTCCTTTCTTCCTGAACGTGTATATAAGGGGCGCCAGTCACTTCAAAGATTTTTTATCAATTTAACCTAAATTAGCTAACCTTTTCAAATTTTATATTTTTTCAGATTTTCCGAGATTTTACATTTTTTTAACAGGAGCGCTAGCCACTTAAAATTGAACAATTTTAATCATTTCAAACATGCATACCAGGGGCCAGGGTGTCGGCTACCTGAAAAAAACCTGGAAAATCCGGGATTGTCGGGGAATTTCATTCAAAGTCAGGGAAATATTTCTTTATAACAGAAACATAATGAACAAGTATGGCTTACTTCACTAGTTTCAACCAACTTAATTACTCGTTGTAGTTTGAGGATGGTTTTCAATTTCAAATTTTAAATAGAGTTGCGAAGTTGTGGTTGTTCAATGCTTGATGTTGCATTTTTGCAAGTGGAGCAAAAGTTACTCAAATGCTAGTTACTGCGTCTGTTAGATCCAGCTGTGTCCAACAAAAATCAATCCCTTGAGCGCATTGGAGCGCTTTTGAGTAAATGCAAGAATGATTAAAGCTGGGTTTAGACAGGACAAGTCAATTGATCAAGTCAGTCGATCTCAACTGACTTGAACGCGAATTGAACGTGTAAACCATGCCATTCAACTGACTTGATCAGCTCACTTGAATTGAAAAAAGTTGAACCAGGCTCAACTTTTCAAGCCAATTGAATTCAACTGAGTTGATCAAATGACTTGCCTAGTCTAAACCCAGCTTAAGAGCTAAGCTGGGCTTAGATAAGACAAGTCATTGATCAACTCAGTTGAATTCAATTGACTGGAAAAGTGGAACCTGGTTCAACTTTTTTTCAATTCAATTACACGTTCAAGTCAGTTGCATTCAGTTGAGTTGATCAACTGACTTGCCTTATCTAAACCCAGCGTTAAGAGAAGATAATGATTTTTTTCTGAATACTTCTAGTTCTTGTTCCTTGTGGTGTTCTTAACAGCTTGATTAGCTCAGAGAACTAACTAAATGAGAATTTAGGATAATGGTCTTGCTTGGAAGGATTTTTTTCGATCGCTTGCAGTAGCACTTTAATGATTGAATAATGTTTCAAATATACGTAGACAAGCATTACCTTGACAGCATAGAGTGGTTTTATTGAATATTCTAGGTCTTCATTGGAAACCTGGTTAGCTCGTAAAATTAGCTTCTCAGTGAAGTTTTAGTATGGTAATGTTGCTGCTATTGCAATTTAGATGGAATTAACTTACATAATTTTGGAGATGAAAGCGTGGTTTTTACTATTTCCCACCGGAGGAATCCGCCCGCGAATTATCTTTTGGTTAAGCATATTATCCGGAATAATTTTCTTACGGAGCTGGGTCTCAAAATGTGCTCAAGGCAAAACAAATATAATGGGATTAAAAACAAGTGTTTCACATGTGAAATACAGAGTGACCAGTGAACCGGAAAACCGGGAAAAGGCTGGGAATGTGAAGTCACCGGGAATGTCCCATGAATTTAGTTGACAAATATGGAAAAATATACCTCATCTTCTCTTCGAAAACAATAAGATGTCAAGGCCCTTGGACTGGTCTAGATTTACAGGATAACTACAGTCACTTTGAAGAACTATTAAGAGAATGTTAGAATTTTCTTTTCAAAGCAAATTGGAGCAGATTTAAGAAAGAATTCTTAAGATAAACCAAGGTTTTTTTAGAGAATATTTTCCAGGTAGCTTTACGAAAACCTCTAGGAGAGTTTTTACTAGATCTCCCAAGAGTGAAGAGGATTCCAGGATTCTTGAAAAATTCCAAGGAACGCGAATTTTGAGGGTACAGTTCCAAAATAATTATGCGAAGATCTATAAGGATAGTCCGAGTCCAAGCGCATTTTGAAAGGAATTTCTAGAGAATGTTAATGAAAATTCCATGCAATTTTCAGAAGAATTTAGAGGAAAACTCCATGATAATTCTGAGCAAAATTTGAAGATACTTCTTGGTGGGAGTATTTCCCATGCCAGGTGGTGTTGGCAGGGAAGAGGGATTACGAGTTTTGCTCACAAAAGCTAATAGGCCCTTTTCAATTGTTGGTGTGAGGTGAATTCTATGGAGAATTTCATGCAAATTAAAAAAAAATGAAGCTCCAGTGAATTCTTAGAAAGAGTTTAAAATTCGAAGAAAGGATGTCTTCTTCTTCTTGTTCGCATTTCAAGCTTATTGCTTAGCGCATATTAGCTTATTGCGTGCTTTCAACTTAGTGTTCTAAATGCACTTCCACAGTTATTAATTGACAGCTTTCGATGCCAATACCAATGCATGAATTTATATATTGTATGGCAAGCACAATGATACT
The DNA here is from genome assembly GCF_037179485.1 of Ochlerotatus camptorhynchus. NCBI lineage: Eukaryota > Metazoa > Arthropoda > Insecta > Diptera > Culicidae > Ochlerotatus > Ochlerotatus camptorhynchus. The sequence goes on along the minus strand of NW_027040556.1, from coordinate 2,037,476 downwards.
CTATGCCCAGGGAAGTCGAGAAAATTTCCATCCCGAAAGATTCCCTCGACCGGACCGGGAATCGAACCCGCCGCCTCCGGCTTAGTAATACCGTGCCTTTACTGACTAGGCTATGAGGCTGTAGTAGGATGTACTGTACTATTAAAAAACAATTTAAAGGGATTTCCAGAGAGAATTTCAAATTAATTTTAGAAACATTCTAGAGAGATCTCCATGAAAGGAAATTAATCTAAAGGAAAGGCTTGAGAACAATCAAATAAAAGCCTGTAAGGTTTTGAGCGACATTTTCATACACAAAGTGTGAAGAATTCGAACCTGTCGCAGATCCAAATTCAAGATCCAGCAAAGGTGCTGCTGCCTTAGAAATTATCAATTTAACAATCGGCTTCATCGCTTTCAGTTTTCTGCTTAATTAAAATACCTAAACCGCGATAATTTCCAAAATTCCGGGAGAAAAACGGGAAGATTCGGTATTTCCTATAAAGTTTCTCCATAACGGATTAGTGTATTCTTTTCAGAACACTTAAGGAATTTCCTCTAGAATGCTCTGTTAATTCACTTTATAGGGGATATGGCTCTAATGTTGGCCTATGGATCTAAGATTGGACCCATCGCTCAAAATCTGCTATTTATCAATTTTATCTAAATGAAAGCGTCATTGGGACGGTACTAATGGATATTTTTTGTAGCTATTGAAGATTTAGTCGATTGCTTGGCCCAAATTAGGGGCATTTAGGGCGACATTACATCCATTTCCCCTATTTATCTTCGTATTCTTTGCAATTCTCACGAGAATTGGCTTAGATTTCTCTCCATATATATTTTTTCGAGATCAGTCCGTGAAAAACATAAAGTTAATCGAATTTTGAGCGTTAATTCCAAAGGGATTTCAAGGATAATTCCAAGGGCATCACGAAACGACTTTCTAGATAATGATTCTGAACAAAATTTCAAGACAATTCTGAAATGAGGGTCGCTTGTACATTCAAGGGGGATAAGATATGGAAAAATTTCCAAAATCACGGACTTCATAAAAAAAAATCAAGACTTCATTTTAAAAGCTTTGGGAAATTTTCTGGCAATTTCCTTGAATATTTTTAAAATCTTTAAACACTCGAAAGAGTGACATTCTCTTTTATATTCGATTGCAAAAATAGCGCTCATTTTTCGATGATTTGACGCGACTGCTCTTGGGTTAAGTCTTTGAACTTGGCCTTCTTCTGGGTATATAAAGTTGTCCCGTCGTTCAGCGCAAAAATCTTACGATCCAAAGCTAAAAATCTAGCCGCTTCAACCCTTCGATCGAAGCGTTGGCTATCATAATACTGTTATCAGCACCTTTTCTTGATCCGAAAAAAGATCTTCAAGATCTTGAAACTTCCTCGACAGTCTAGACTTTTTTAAAGTTTTCGGTAATGAAGTTATTGAAACTGTCGTAAATATCTATGTACTTCAATAATGTTCTCTAAACGTCCCTGAAGTTTTCAGAACTTTTTAAAAAGTTTCCTCAATTTTCCTAAAGTTATTTGAACTGCCTTGAAGTTCTTTGATCTATCCTGAAGTTCCCGTAATTTTCCGGAAGGTTTTTTTTTTTCGGTTTCAAATCAAAATTATTTAATTCAAATTATTCAATTAGAATTATAATGGATTTTCTTTGGAACTACCAGAAAACTCTTCTCGTAACACTCTGCTAAGAATTTCCACGGAATTCTCCTTAAAATTCGTTTGAAACTAACCTGAAAATTCGATTCCTTTGAAATTCTGCTCAAAACATTATTTGAACTCTAGCCAAAACTCTCATCAGAGATCCTTCAGAATTCTCATCAGAAACCTGTCGGAATTCTCTTCAGAAATCCCTTGGAATTCTAATTAATTTTCTTCCATTTTTATAAAAAAAATCTCAGAATACAATTCTTTTGATATTTTGCTAGGAATTAATTTGAATTGTATATTGAATTATTTGAATTAACTATACAGAGCCAAGGATTCTCGTTCAATTTACAATACATCTTAAAACTATAGTCAAAAGGTACAACAATACACACTTTATATTCCACTATCGAATAAGCCTCCTCCATCAGAACGGGAGCCACTTCCAATTGAATGGTAGTATCGCCAACGGGGGGCAGAGCGCTTCCATTGCAGTAATGGACGCAAAACATGATCAGCACTCACACACTCATCACGAAACGATTGCTTTCCAAAGTCGACGACGCATCGACCGAAAAAACTGCTGATGAAGAACAATGAGGAGGACCAAACAATGTAAAACAGACGATCGCGTGACACCCTGGCTTCTGTCGATAGCCAAGTCTGCTTCTGTCGAGAGCCAAGTGAACACTCAATACGTTTGTTTTTGAATTTGTAGTATTTTAATAAATATTCAGGGCGAAGACTGTGCAATTTTTCTCAAATAAGCGCAAAAAGGCTGACTAAAAGTAAATTGGTACGCACAAAAAGACCTGTAATTCGTGATTAAATTAGTGTAAAAAGTCCATTAATGGTTAATTTACAGTAAGTTATTAAAACTTCAATGTTACAGCATTAGATAGTTACATTTCTCCAGTTCGAACGAAATCTCGAACGTTCCTCTTGATAGAGCCCATCAGCGCCCGCACAGTGGAAACGGACACGGAATCAGCGCATTTCTTCTATTTTGCCCGCATTTGCTGGATGTCCTTGGGGTAGTCAAGCCGCTTCGTCGAAGTCGCAGCTTTGAAATTGCCAAGTATTTTTCGATTGATCGAAATTCCGGGCAATTCGGAGGATTCATTAGCTTGGGACAAAATCGATCTTGTTGGCAGCATACCACTAAAGACCCACCTTGGAGTAGTGAAAGCTGGCCAAATCGGGCCAAAATATGACTTCTCCCCTATGCTTGCGGATGAACGGAAATACACGCTTTTTCAGGCATTCTTCGATGTAAACTTGGGATGTCATCGTCGAGGATGTGAAGAATGGTTCCGTTTTCAGGCCACAACTGCAAATCGCTTTCCAAAGCATGGCCTTCTCCACGAACTTGTCGGCAAACACGAACTTGAATCTTCCCGGCACATCCCCACGTCGCGATGTTAAACTTTTGACCGGGAAGCTGCCTAAAATCGAATTTCACGTATGCTTCGTCATCGATCAAAATGCAGCCCTTGTGTTTCGTCAAAACACGGTCGTACAAGAGCCTTGCACGCTCACGGAATTCTACTTCATGTGCCGGTTCGGATGTTTACTGACTTTGTATGACTTGTATCCTTCCCTGGCAAGGATGTTCCGCACCGTTTGGAAGTTGGCGTTTTACCTTCTGGCCACCACTCGGATCGAAAGACCGGGGTTGGTTTTAACGCACCTCAACACCTTGCTGTGCAGCGGACGACCCCTGGTTCCAGTTTTTTCGTAGGTCCGCTGATTCCTTTCCACACTCAGGGTTTCCTTTTAGGTTTTGAGCATTCGACAAACTGTTGTTTTCGGCTTCTTCAGCACTTTAGCCAGCTTGGAACCGGACCAATCCGGATTTTCCAGTTGCTTGTGCACAATATTTTTTCTTCTATCGAGTTCCATTTGACGTTATTTCTGAACGCGATCGACTACTTTGATCAAACTTGCACCAGTTGTTCTCTATATAAATATCAACAAACCACTTTCAAAGATTTTCGATTCCCAACACAAAAGGCGTGCTAGTGGCGCGCGAGGGGCGTACCAATTTACTTTTAGTCAGCCTTTAGTAATGGATGGACGTCTGAAAATTTCCTTAGGTATTTTGGTCATAGCTTTTATACGAGAAGCACCGGATTTCGGAGCTGGTTACTCGTGGAGTAATCATGAGTAAACACCATGACAGAGGCATGGGTAAGATTAAAGTTCCATGGTGATTCTATCAGACTTGAACTGATGGTAGACGCATAGATGTCCTAAAGTCGTTCTAGATTACTCTTAGACTAATAGAACGCAAATAACAATTTTGGTTTTATGCGGGTTCTGACCATGATTTAGACTTGTAGAATGCTTTAAAACCTCGATAAAACTTGCAATGTTACTTGGGAAGTCACGTGTGTCCATTTAAGGCAGCGCTGCCTAACGTGCGGCAGCATCTTTAAAAACTTTGAATTTATTTATCGAAAGATTTGACACGATTAGCCTTAAAAACCAGTATGGATTATTTTTTGTTGAAAATCCTGCCAATTGTTTTATTATTATGATTAAAATATAGTAGAAGATCTTTATAGACTTCTTATCAAATTTGCTGGAAATTCTCTTGAAAATCCCTTCACACTTTCGGAGATGAAAAAAAAAACAGTTTTTAAAAATTTCTCATACAACTGCGTGGAAGTGACTCTCGCTCTGAATTATTCTCATTGGCCACGTTGAGATGTATGTTCCCGAAATTTCACAAACTATGTACACTCAAACTGGTACAATCGAGGACTTATAATCACTTAATAAATAATCAACGAGAAAATATGCCGTGAATATTTCCAGTTCGAATTTCACCCCTTTAAATTTTTCTCGTTGCAATTCCCACTTTTTATGTTTCCTTCATTACCATTCCAATAAGATTATCCATCCCCCATCCAATGGTCATCCGCCAACATGTATGCTACCCACGACACTCAACGACTGACGACACATGCGACGCTCATTCCTCTCATTATATGCGCTCGTTGCGCTACTGTCCGCAAGAGCGCTCCACCGGTATCTCATTTTATTAATTCTGCCGTGGCATTTAGACAAACCAAAAAACGCCGTAGAAACAAAAAAAAAATAAGAAGAAAAGCAGAGGGACACTTTCGGCCTAGTTGTGAAAAAAAAACCAAAGATAACTGTTAACCATTTTGCAAAACAAAAACAAACCAAAGATGTTAACCAACCGAACTGATTATTTTCCGTTTTCGATTTTCTTGTCTCCATTTTTTTCTTCCGTTCAAGCGCACCATGTCAGTTCCACGACGTTTCTAACCGTTTCTCGCTCGTTACAGATAACCCCACAAAATATTCAACCGATTCGACTTGTACCCGAAGATAACCACAACAGCCAGGTGAGTACCACCCAATCAATCCGGCATAAAATTCGTCGGAAAATATTAGCGCACCTCAAGCAACAACGACGCGTCGCGACGGGAAAAAAACAATTAAATCCTCGTCAGTTCTTGGTGTCAAATCTGCATCGCGGCCCGAGAGCTAATGGCTGACAGACGACAGGCAGTTGATTGATTTGTTCCCTCCGGCTCTCAAGTCTCAACTGTGGGGAGCCATCATCAGTTCAGTAGACTGTTGTTTCTTGAAATTTTAGACAATCGAAAAGCCCAATCGTGACTCGTCGTTGGCGTCGGCGATTGGCACGTAGCTTCTTTCTTCGCCGCGTCTGCATTTGTTACGGTTATCGCGTTTTTGTGGAAATTATGTTTTCTTCACTGCCTCCCACTAGGTGGATTGAAGTGTGGCATGCTAAAAGAATTGAAAAGTTTTCTTCGCCCGCTAGTTTGGGGCTGTAGGTGTGCTACAGACACCACATGCATCACCTATAGCATTTCCGGCCCCATCGGAAATTAGGGGGGGAAAGTGTTTTGGTTTCCGGAATGGTTAATTCTGTTGGCAGTGCACAGTGGGCCAGGTAAACTAGATTGCAGTTCAGTTTAATTATCGCCATGCATTGCACAATGGTACCAAAGCCGTATTTAGGAAGACATAAATGTTTGCGCATCAACCATTGGGTTAAAGTAAAAGGTGTTATATATTTTTTGGCCAATTTTTGGTATGTAAGTGAAATTTGGGTGGTCCTTAAGGATATTGAGTTCGAAATATCAACTTTTTAGTTATTTGAGATAGACCAGCGCAATGTTCTACAAAGTTGCAGAACAATTCATTTGAAGCAACTTTGCTAAAGATTCAAGTTTGTATCTACATTAGTATTGAAAAGGTTACTTTGATTTCTCGCAAATGATTTGTTCTACGCACTTATAGAACATTTGATGGCGCATGTTTGTAACAGAGTTGCTATCTCTTTCTGTTAAAAAGTTATAAATGATGTTTGTTGAAAATGTTTATAACTCAAAAATGAACAAGTGGATTTGTATGCTATTGTATGCATTTTAAAGACCGTGATTTATTCATATATAAATGAACAAACAAACCGTGAACCGAGGACCTCTCGCGACAAATTTCGTTACGGTTCACTGAAAATAATCCGATGTCCGATGAATCCGATGTTTAGTAAGATGACAAATGTTGAAGAACTAACTTGTCGAAGAAATCAGAACTATTTACATCTGTTCTCGAAATCCGCGGTTTCGGCCAGGATATCTAGCCCTATGTAATGTATTTGGCGGACATCGGTTGATTCGATTTTTGGACGTTCTGGAGGAACAAATGCAAACACTTTCACTTGATTTAACTTGACTTTTATGACTTAAATGATCTTTATTTCTTGTATTTGTGAGCTTTACATATATGAATTATCAAGTGACACAGATGCGTCTTTTCGACTTTAGTTCGTTTGAAATTTTCAACTATTATTTAAAGTTCCTAGTCCTATCAAGCCTGTTTTAGAGAATGACCACCTTAGTGGGATTGGTTGCAACTAAACTAATCTACTGTGTACACCTAACCTACCATGTACAAATTGCTCGTCAATTTTTGAATATATTCTGGGAATGTCCGCCTTTTGGAGGAGGTTCATTATTTTAATGTCGAAAGGACGATCGATAATCATCCTTAAGACTCTGTTCTGAGCCACCTGGATCTTGTTCCTGTGAGTCTGAGTGGTGCTGAGTAGAAGATCGTAGGTGCTATAATTTGTTTGTAGACAGCCAGTTTGTTTACCCTTGAAAGGCGGGATCTGCGGCAAATAAGCGGATACAAAAAACCTAACCAAGGCGGAACACTATACGGTTTTCTCTTCATGCGAACGGAATAGGAGCTTTTCGTCAAACAACATCCCGAGATAGGTTACTTCGACGGACCACTCAACCCTTGTGCCATCCATGATTTCAGTACAAGAGGGAGCCGGTTTTAGTTTGAGCGATTGCCGATGGAGGAACATGATTGTTTGTGTTTTGGAGGCATTGATTTTGATTTTCCAACGTGGTGGCATAATCAGTTATTTCGCGAGGCATCCTACCCTTGACGGTTATTGCGGTATCATCTGCGAACAGGAAAAACACGCAACTGTCTCCGAGGGAAGGAATGTCGGAAGTGTAGATGCTGTAAAGCAAAGGACCCAACAGACCTGCTAGGATGGAGAACGTGTTTGAAAGACAGCCATTCAACGATACCCTGAACGACCTTTTCTGAAGGTAGTTACGGGTGCGAACAAATCAATGTTGCCAAGTTGTTTAAAGTTCTGGAAAAAGATAAGCTTGATATGAAGAAGACAATAACAGTGAATAACTTTTTACTAAGAATCTTAAGGGTGAAACATTTGCCACGTTATTTTAGTGAGGAGGAAATTATGGCATTCTTCAACGACTTTTCTCTATCGGTGAGTCAACCAAATGATTGGTATCCAATTATTGAAAGCGAGCTGTGAACGTGGTGTAAATCGTGGATCTGTCCAGAAATTCTCAGAAAATTGAGTGAAATCGATCTGATATTAAAATTTGACCAACTCAATAAACCTAAAAAGAATAAAATGAAGGCAATGTTGAAAAAAAGTGATGTACTAAACTGTCTTAGTGAAATTCAGAATGATAACGATAAACTTGAAGGTAAGGAAGCAAAACAATTGCAAAAATATTACATCAATCGCCGTATTATATACAAATATAGTAAACCGACCAATGACGAAGATGTCGTTGAAATTGAGAAAACAGGTTTGGAAGAGGCCGAGATGAACCAGCGTCTGGCTGAAAATCTCCTTAATAAAGACAACCAACCAGGTATGGAAGACAAAATTGAAGAACTTTCACGACAGATGAGTGACACTCAGTTTGTTGAAGAGCTTGGGCAAACATTTGAAGACCATCAGATCATCGTACTTCTGGCAGACCCCGGAATGGGGAAGACTAACTTGCTTCAGTTTGTAGCATTTGAAGTGCAGAAGCAAAATGTCGTTAATGTACTGTTAGTGTATTTAAGCGAGTTGTTGATGGAGCTCGAAAAAGTAGAACACATTTCAGAGTTGAAGGTGCTTAATGTGCTCAAAGTGATCCTTTCAGAGCGAAATTGCGATCTAATTGAAAATGTCCCACATGAAAGGGATGACAGAGGCTATTCCATTCTTATAGTGATGGATGGCTTCGACGAGATCCACTCCAAGTACACCGACAAGGTGATTGAGATGCTGGAACAACTCAAGTTGAAAAAGAGCATTCGAATCATTATCAGCGCCAGAAAACATATGCAAGTATTATTAGAGAGTAAATTTAATGTAAGATCTATGTTTCTTGAGCCGTTCATTGTGGAAGACCAAATCAACTATTTCAGAAAGATGTGGCACGAACCAGATCTAGATGAACATTGCTTTGCAAGCTACTCGAAACATATTTTAAACACATTTAAATCAAATATCCCTTCAAATTTAGGCGAAATTTGTGGTGCGCCACTCATGGTAAAAATGCTGGCGGAGGTTTATTTAGAAAAATTTAGAAATTACCATTCATTGAAGAAACAGAATACCAATCAGCTCGTTGACCTGACTAAAGAAAAAATGAATATTGCACAGCTATACGAACAGTTTATAAGAAGATGTTTTCACAAGAAATTTATGGAAAAATTTAAGCCCAAATTTGCTTTGAGTGACGCTGAATTGGATTGGTTGATGGGTGATTTTATTTTGAAGCATCAGTTGTTAGCTATGGAGCTGCTAAACATTGAATTACGTAAGGAATTGTTAAAAAATCAATATTATAGAGACATACATGATCAATTTAAAAAACGATGCTAACATGAATCAGATTCATCACAACTGGTTCATGTAGTCCAGCAGAAGGTTGATTTTTGCCATCGGTCTTACAGTGAATAATTTGTGGCAAAATTTCTATGCGACAACATTTTTACGTTGTCAGGAGAAATTGTCATACACATTTTGTCTACATATATTGTTGTTCGAAGATTGTTTATGACCAAGATGGAAGGAAACCAGGCATATCTCAAGATCTTAAATAATCTGTGTAAAATAAGCTGGAAGATTGCACTGTGGGCATGTGAGTGTGACTGTTTGAGTATCATTTCCTCTTTAGAAGGACATTTTAAATCATTCTCAACAAGCAACCTAACGGATATGATTCTGGTTGTTGCGAAACGTGGGTTTGTTGAAATCTTTGAATTTTTATTAAAGAATAAAGCTGACGTGAATGCAGTGGATAAAGAACAAAGGACTGCTCTTTCTTATGCAGCTCAAAAAGGACACGACCAGTTGATCAAACTATTGATTAACAACGGTGCCACTGTTAACATTTGTTCAATAACCGGTAGAACTCCACTTCATGCCGCTTCATTCAATGGTCATAAGAACGTTGCAGAACTTTTGATATCAAACAATGCTGACGTGAATGCAGTGGATGAAGATCAATGGACTGCTATTCATTTTGCAGCTCAAAATGGACACGATCAGTTGATCCAACTGTTGATTGACCAAGGATCCACTGTTAAAACTTGTTCAACTACTGGTAGAACTCCACTTCATACCGCAGCACGGAAAGGTCATAAGAACGTTGCAGAACTCTTGATATCAAACAATGCTGACGTGAATGCAGTGGATGAAGATCAATGGACTGCTATTCATTTTGCAGCTCAAAATGGACACGATCAGTTGATCCAACTGTTGATTGACCAAGGATCCACTGTTAAAACTTGTTCAACTACTGGTAGAACTCCACTTCATACCGCAGCACGGAAAGGTCATAAGAACGTTGCAGAACTCTTGATATCAAACAATGCTGACGTGAATGCAGTGGATGAAGATCAATGGACTGCTATTCATGATGCAGCTCAAAATGGACACGATCAGTTGATCCAACTGTTGATTGACAAAGGATCCGCTGTTAACACTTGTTCAATTGACGGTAGAACTCCACTTCATAGCGCAGCATTGAATGGTCATAAGAACGTTGCAGAACTCTTGATATCAAACAATGCTGTCGTGAATGCAGTGGATGAAGATCAATTGACTGCTATTCATGATGCAGCTCAAAATGGACACGATCAGTTGATCCAACTGTTGATTGACAGAGGATCCACTGTTAACATTTGTTCAATTACCGGTGTAACTCCACTTCATACCGCAGCATCAAATGGCCATAAAAAAGTTGCAGAACTCTTGATATCAAACAATGCTGACGTGAATGCAGTGGATGAAGATCAATGGACTGCTATTCATGATGCAGCTCAAAATGGACACGATCAGTTGATCCAACTGTTGATTGACAAAGGATCCGCTGTTAACACTTGTTCAATTGACGGTAGAACTCCACTTCATAGCGCAGCATTGAATGGTCATAAGAACGTTGCAGAACTCTTGATATCAAACAATGCTGTCGTGAATGCAGTGGATGAAGATCAATTGACTGCTATTCATGATGCAGCTCAAAATGGACACGATCAGTTGATCCAACTGTTGATTGACAGAGGATCCACTGTTAACATTTGTTCAATTACCGGTGTAACTCCACTTCATACCGCAGCACGGAAAGGTCATAAGAACGTTGCAGAACTCTTGATATCAAACAATGCTGACGTGAATGCAGTGGATGAAGATCAATGGACTGCTATTCATGATGCAGCTCAAAATGGACACGATCAGTTGATCCAACTGTTGATTGACAAAGGATCCGCTGTTAACACTTGTTCAATTGACGGTAGAACTCCACTTCATACCGCAGCATCAAATGGTCATAAGAACGTTGCAGAACTCTTGATATCAAACAATGCTGACGTGAATGCAGCGGATGAAGTGAAAATTACTGCTATTCATTGTGCAGCTCAAAATGGACACGATCAGTTAATCAAACTGTTGATTGACCAAGGATCCACTTTTAACACTTGTTCAACTACTGGTGATTTTTACAAGATGCAAAGGAAAGTTGAAGTTGCAAAGCTTTTATACAAGCCCATCGTGTCAGACATTGTCAAATGCTTTCTCAACGTCTAAAAATGACATGGCTGTGGACTTAGATACAGCCTTGTTACTTCGCCCTTTCCGAACCCGAACTGTTCCGGTCAAGCTGCGGGTTGTCGTTGATGTGGCTGTCTACCATGCGTCCAAACCGGGCCCAGTTTACGCGGTGGTAGCATAGAGGTAACTCTAAGACTAGCAGGTCCCGAAGAAACGTGCTCAACTTTTTGGCTCAGCTCTGGTACTATCTTCGGTCCCAAGCTAATCGATTCACCCCTCGAAACATAGGAAAAACCACTAACCCCTCATTTTATCTGTCAAACTTTCACAGCGAATCAAAACAAACATTGTGTAGTAGTAGAATTTCAACTAGAATGGGATACGTTAATCGTTTGCTTGGGACCAATAGGCTAGTCAAGTAGTGAGCCAATCGTTAGTTTGGAATTGATTGTTGGCGGTAGTCCCTGCGCGGACTTGTAACAGTCTGCCGGTTGGTGGTCTGAGCTGAGTTCGTTCAAGACTACCGGCTTGGACAAGCCGTTCTTTGTCAGGAACTTGGGTTGCCCGCCGGCTCGTCCGAGAACCAAACGGAGTACAGCCCATGCTGCGCGTGGTCGAACAGCAGACGACCGTTCTGGTTCTGCTGGTAGTTCCGCCAGGGCTCATGGCGAGCATTCAGATCTCCTACAACAACGAAGCGGGAACCGTTACGGGTGATGGTGGACAGGTCCTTCTTGAATTTAGCCGCTAGTCCACTGCTCCACTCCACGACTGTCGAGGGCAGTAGACAGTGATGAACTGGATGTATTCAGGCGACGCATCCACCTCCACACCAAGGGCCTCGATGATAGAGGTGCGGATATGGGGCAGACTGCAGTATTTTATCCCATTTCTGACGATGATCGCAACATCAGCCCCCCTCCCCCATGGCGCTGGTACGATCAAAACGAATAATGTTGTGGTCCGGCAACCGGCAACTGTCGCTGGACTTGAGGTGGATCTCGGTGAAGAGGCCCATGTCAATGGTTTTTGCTCTTAAGAAGCAAGCGTTTCAGGTGACGATATTTAGCGGTTTAGACGCCATACTAGATGATAAATTTACCGAGTACTTGGATCTGCTCGGGCTTACTGCGGCACTTACGAAGAGCACCGGTCATGTTGACGAAAATTTCCATCAGTTCAAGGGGTTGGGGGATGGAGAGCTTTGTCCAGCAGAAGATCCAGACATTTCTTGAGGGGGAACGGATTGCACCCGTGAATTCGTTGGTCCCGGAGGAGGCGGAAAGTCCTCCGCTCAAAAGCTGGGGCCGTATCCTTCCTATTGTTGGTGAACGTCTGTTTTCGGATGCGCTTTGAAACCTCGAGTTTGGAGCACTGCTTATCGGTTCCTTGGTGAGCACCACCCCACAGTTGACGAATTTGGAATTGATGGACCCCTTGGAAACTAGGGGCTCTAACAGTTCACAACAGTGCTCAATTTGTTCGTATTCTTAATTCATTAAAATAATTATATCTTTGAAAGCTCTCAAGAAAACCCCAAATTTGTATACACCATAGCAAAGGGGAAAGTTAGGACTTTTATTTAACATGTTCAAAAAAAGTTTGCCGCCATATTGGATTTATTCTTTAAAATGCGTTTTTCATGAGCTTACTTAACACCGATTTTGAAAATATGCACGCCATTATAAAGTTGAGCCTTTTTCCTCAAATTTCAAAGTTCCAATTTCGATGTAGTAATCCAATTTTTGTATGAAAATAGAAGATAATTAAACAGTGGTTTGATAAATCGCAGATGGGCCATTAAGAGCTGTTGACTTTAATGGAACTGCCCTTAAGTTCTCGAAATTTACCAAAAAATTCTCGGAATTTGCCTGAAATACTTGCATGGAACTGTATTAACTTTCTCAGAACAGAACTTAACTCTTAAGGTGACCAGTAAACCAGGAAATCAGGAAAACCAGGAATTCGAAGTCACTGGGAAAAAAACAAATCGTCACTGCACCAGAAAAACAAAAAAGATTTTGGACCTTCCAAAAAATCATTACCCTTGGACTGAGTTAGATTTTTAGGATAATTTTGAAGAACTATTTAGATTTTTAGACTTTTTTTCCAACGAAATTCTGATGATTATATCACGGACAAACAGACGTAACTTTTTGAAAAAGTTTTTCTTGAAAACATAGTATCTCAAAACATATGACCTCAGTAACGACATCTCTCGGGCTTCTCGCGGAAAACAAGCTTGTTCGCTAGCTCGCAAACAATATTGCATGAAAGTTCTATAGAATGTATAGAAACGTCAAAGTGATCCGATGCCAGCGCTGCGGCGAATAGTTCGCGGAACTGATAATATTCAAATCAACCGTTAAATGCATGAACGAAGATACACAATGAAGTGTTACGTCTGTTTGTCTGTGATTATATATTCAGTCTTCAACGGTTTAGGCTTATGGTTTTTGCCTGGGACTGCTTCGACTCCGAGGTCTTCGATGGTTTCGTAACCTAACCTAACCTAATGAATACTAGGGATAACAGCAAAGTATTTCAGAGAAAATTTCCAAACGAGTTTCGGGAAGAACTCTGAAAGAATTTTGAGTAGAACTACAAGTCAATTGTAGGACTGTTACAACAGGCGCGGATTTCACGAATTTGGCGATTTTCGCGGATTTGTCACGCATTTGAACTTTCAGTCGTGAAAATCGTAGAAACATTAAATGATGTCGCGAAAATTGCGAAATTTATTTTAATGGCTTGCTTATGATGGAGTAATGAAATTGGGTTGTTAGCGGAATCCCAAATTATCCGGGCTTGTTATGCATTCATCATCTTCTCTTGTGAATTTATTAAATGAAATTGAAGTAACGTAATAGCTGGTCCTTATGCAGGGTGTCTACTTATTTTTCTAAATTAATTGTTCATGCCGAACGTGAACACTATTTCTTGGAGATTATTTTGACCACCTTGGACAACCCCTCATGCCCATAGTGCAAAAGCAGATTCCCTTTCACTGCAGCGTCGAAAACACCACACAAGGACATGCAGCTGTTCATGGACCAGTTCGGCTGGCTCAGGCTCAGCGAACGACTAGCCAACATGAGAGCACTCGAGTAACTCCTTGTAATGTAAGTGGGTACCCAAGTAACATTGCAAGTTTTATCGAGGTTTTAAAGCTGGCTACAAGTCTAAATCGTGGTCTACAGAACCCTCATATAACCAAAATTGTTACTTGGGATAGCTCTCCATCATCTATTTGGGTTTCCCACTACCGCAGTGTACCGTGGTCGAGGTAACTGCTCAATCGCTTCACGAGGAAGGAGTTCCACTGATCTTCCGCAGTATCAACTGAACATAGCGATCGAAACAGTCGGCCAACTCCGACAGTATTCACGGACCGATGGAGCGAGACAATCTTTCCCGGCGTCAACATTGGTCCTTCGAGCCGGACATAGACACTCGGACCTGGCGTTCCATCTCCTAGATTACCATAGGAGCATGGCCGTATTGTGCGTTAACGCCATCTGCCCAACAGCGAGACCGCCTAATTCCTTCATCTTCACCGTTGGACTGGAGCTTCAGCACGAAACGGAAGACTTTAGCAAGCAGAACCCATTTCGAAAGCGTTTTCCACGGCGGAGAGAAATCGGGTGAGTGCAGTTCCTTTCATTTCAGTTGGAAATCGGTGCTCCTGGTGTGCTCTATTTCTTCAGGTTAGCGAGCGCAATCACCATCTTCGCTACAATAGCCGTCCTGCGGTAGTCTCAGCAGGTCTCGCAAGCCCACAATGTCCACGCACCAATGGTCGCGTACTACACGCTCGCTGCCAACCTTTTCGGAATTCTGTTCCTCGACGCACCACGTGTGATTGGACCGGAGGAATTCACCTTAGCGTGCCACCGACGGGACTCCAATCCGGTGAGAGTTCGGACCGTTATGTACCCTGCGTGTACCCCGTCGTCCGTAACGTCACCAGTGATCAGGAAGTCACCACTCCGGAGCGTCATCCGGATCGAATCGAACCGGCGTAACCACTCCATAGGATCAAACAAATCGGGAAAAAAATTGGAGGTTATTCCGAGAGTCGAAGTGACTTTTGTCACTAGTGAAGCGAGAAAGTTAAGTCGCGGTGACGTAACGAGAGTCACGTAACCACGACGTGATTTTTCTCACTGCACCAGTGAATTCTCAAGATTCTTGGACTAAACTAGATTTATTTTCGAATGAACTTTGAGAAGATTTAAGAAAGGATAACACCAGGGTTTTTTTTAGAGAAAATCAAAGGGAGTTTTGGAAAGAACTTTTATGATTTTAGACATTTGTGTGAGTTCAGAGTATTTTTAAAAATATTTATGTGAAAATTCCAAATCAATTGTGAAGAGGATGTCAGGATCCGTTAAAAATACCAAGTAAATCGAATTGGGTGACAAATTCCAAAGAAATTCTGATGCTAATTTAAAGAAAATTCCGAGGATAATTCCAAGGGCATCATGAAACGAATTTCTAGGGAACTTAAAGGAAACTTATAAGCAAAATTGCAGAAGAATTTAGAGGAGAACTCCATGATAACTCTGAACCAAATTTCAAGACAATTCGGAAGCGAAATACTTGGGTATTCTAGAGAAAATTAAAGCGAAGTAAGAAAAGCATTATGACAGGAATCTTCAGCGAGTTCCTAGAAAAATAAAATCCAAGCGTGAATTTCATCGTTTATTTGAGAAAAAAAAATGTTTCCTATATTGATTTTTCAAGAAAATGTCTACGTTTAGAGGCAACTGTGCATTTTAAGAAATCTTTAACGTAATGTCTGCTCAAAATACTCTTTGAACAAGGATTTTAACATCTCATTCGGATTCAGGGAGCCGCAAGAACACTTACTGAAAATTAACTCAAAAGACATTTGGGGGTTGATCAATTTCACTCTGCACGCTAACTTGAAAGTACCCATTAATGGTTGAAAAAGACCCATTTTGAAGAAAAGTGGCTAACTCATTAAATGAGTAAATTTTTTACCCATTAATGAGTATCTGTTACCCATTAATGAGTAATTGTTAATCATTAATGGGTAACAGATACTCATTAATGGGTAAAATTGTTTAATCATTAATGAGTTAAGCCACTTTTCTTCAAAATGGGTCTTTTTTTACTCATTAATGAGTACTTTCAATTTAGCGTGTGCATCGATACTTTCAAATTTTATATTTCATAAATGTTCTAAAAATAAACAAAACACCCAATATGATAAGGAATCATGCAGAATGATAGAGACCTTATAGCTACTGATTTTATTACCATTAGTTTGGCAATTAATTTTTATGGTTACTAATCAATAAGCTCAAAAGTGGACAGGTTTTGACTACGTATAACTCTGTCCATAGCGGATGGATTTTAATTCTAAACAAGCCAATCGATTGGAAATTTTTCTACGAATCAAATGTCACAAATCACAAATGTCCAACTGATCAAAATTATCACCGATTGCCTGCAAAAAGCGCTTTCCCTAACACAGATTTCAAAATAAAATTCCATCCGATCTCACTGAACGGTTCTTATTCAATCCCCGTGTGTGGTTGTGTCCGGTCGGTCGTCATCAGCAGCAGCAGCAGTGCTTTCGGCGCGTGGCGTTGAACATTGTTCTCCAGTATACAACGAAAGCCTGCCCGCAAACAGCGAGCTGCCGACATGAGTGTCCATTCACCGAAGAAGGAGGAAAAAGCCACATCGCTACTGATCGGATTCAGTTGCTCGTTGTGAGCCGCTGTGGGCCATCTATGCCAAGCGCGTCACTCTCGTTCCAAATAACATACAGCTCACTAGTCTCATCCGTGTTGAACACCCTAATAGCACAGCATTACTCAACCATCACCATCATCATTGCTGTTTAAGAGTTAATTTAAAGTTAAAAAAAAGTTCTTTGATAATGTACCCAGCAACCAACCGTTTGTGGTCAAATGCGTAACAGTATTGAAGTGGTACATGACAATTCTCGCAATCACCGAATAACACATGACCTTGTCAATCAACCAGGAACACTTCGAGTTAAGCTAAGATTTTCTCCAGGATGCTATAAAAAAGCAAAGCAAGAAGCTCATCCAATCAATTTCCCCTTTTTTAAAATCTGTTGAATAAACCAAAAATTCCGTTCGTTTTGTGCACAAAAATGCGTTACTTTGTCATCAGAAAATGCGAAATTTCCGTGATGGTAAAAAGTGGTTTCCCTAACACAGTCGCCGAATATTGATACCGAGCACGTAATCCTACGTCAAATCTACGATCGTGTCTCTTACTTTTTTTTTTAATCCGGAAAGTTTCTGTTGTCGACCTTTGAAAACCTACGAAACTCAACGAATTTTAGTTATTATTATTGTTTATGACCACATTTCACGACCATGTGCGCCCAGTGTGCGTGCCGTTTAGGCGGCAACGGAAGAAAGCTGAAACGGACACTTTCTTGAACCGTTTTAGCAAAAAGAAGACTCAACGTCAGTTTTGATTTTCCAAACTCGTAGTTTTTATTCTGCGCTGTTCTTGTTGTTTGGATCGATATCAAGAATGCACCACTTCCCCCTCCTCCCCTTGCACATCATCACATCAGTAGATAGATAGCTACTATAGAGGTTCGAAGGCCTTTTCACCCATTTCCCTCCGGATGCATGCACCGACCGACCGACCGGCCGGGAAAATTCACCACCCGGGGCCCCGGTGCATAAGTGAGCTGCAATTGCAAGCGGCCGAGGAGCAGTTGATTGGCTGATGGTTGTTGCGAGTTGAATGCATTTCTGTGAACTCGTGACTGTGGGAAGCAACTGCTAAGGTGGTGATGTGATGTTCCGTGATAGGAATGGGAAGCGATGGCCTGAAATACGGGGAGTGCATGTTTCACTCGAGTTCAATCTGAGGTTTGTTTTTTTTTTTTTTACTTTGGAGATTCTGTTGTTTCGAAAATAGTTTGAAATCACTTGGAGTTTTGCAAAATTTTGCTCTGGAGCTCCTGCTTTTGCGAGCCTATTTTCCAAATTCACATTCGAAAAGTTTCCCATACTGCCGTGAACTAATTTCCCCGAAAAAGCCTAGATCGTTCAACAAATGAGAAAAATTCTCGTTAGTTGCCGTTCCTTGCAAGCGAAAAATTCGCCCAATAAAAGTTTCCTCCGATGCGCTCGAGCATCCTTAGGCTAACGAGAAAAGCTCACGTTCATATCCGCGAACGAAATTTCGCGTTCCCAGCCAGTCCTAGTGGTCCATCGCTTCTTCACAATGGTTGAATCGCTTTCGGCGTGATGGAAATTCCCAAACGGATCCGCGAAACTCTTGCCATGGCTCTTTGAAATGCATCCAAGCAGCAAACAACGACGACGACGACGAGGAGGGGTTGCATCAAAACTTTGCATCATTATCATCCAAAGTGCAGGGCAGAGAGCTTCAATGGACGGACGAACCATCGGGTTGCATTCATCAAGTCCGGTCCGGTCGTCGTCGTCCACTTGTGCTAACAACAACAAGTTAGACGCTGCAGTTTCCACCATTTTCAATCGCGAATTGTGGAAGGGAGGGGGGGCGTTCGTGGAGCTCGCGCTCGCTCTCTATCGAGTGGCTCTCGAGCGGAAAAAGAAAATATCGACTTCCATCCATCTAGCCGCCGACTGACGAACGACGACGAACAGTGGTCTTCTCGCTCTCGCTCGCTCGGTGGCGCGAGATGCTTGCTGTGTGCATCCACAACGGCTAAACCTTTGAAGGCAAGCCAAGTGTGGCCTGTGATTTTTTTTTTTTTTTATTTAGCTCTGTTCGTCTCCTCGTACAAAAGAGTTTGTATTGAAACTCGGCAGAGTGGGGTGGGCTAGATTCCACCACCCAATCAAGTTGGTGGACGTTGGTGGACGAAGATGATCATCTGTAGCGCGAGAGCGAGCGCGGCCGGCCACGCGAACCGCTACTAATGGTTTCGGTTGAGGGAGCAGAAGCAGATTCCCCTGTAAATAGTTGCGTAGTTGGGGTTTGAAAGTATAGGTTAGTTTAGAATTTATGAACAAACTGCGAAATTACTTGGAAGTAGTTCATCCGAAAGCCGGGGAACGATTTTGATAAACTATCTTCTGAATCATCTAGGTTGTTTGGAAAATTTCAGGAGCTTCGATACCGATACCTGTCACTCTGGATTATTCAAATTTTGGAGAAACTATTTCAAGCACCTTGTCTCTTATTTGATGTTTCATATAAACAACAAAATATGGTGAAAAAATAAATACTGGTAGGGATGATTTCAGCAATAGGTGATTTTGTCTTTAAGGCAAACGGATGGCTTCGGCAATACCTTAACCTATTATCGTCAGGGGGGTAAACAACGTCCTTGAGAGCGGGATTACGAGTAGAATTCCATAGAATTTTGAAGGAACTTAGAAGGAATTTCGACAAACTTAATAACACTGTCTTTAATGGTCACCTAAGGCTGGACATATCTTAAAAGCTTATCCAATCAATCAATCAGAGAAGTCTAACTAGAGCTTCATTTGAATATCGATAATAATTCCAAAAGAACATAATTCTGAACATAATTTCAATCAAATCTTTGCAGAATGTCCAGCTAGGGTAAAGATAATTTTAAAGAATATCCGGCTTGGTCCCAAGAGAAATTTGAAAATATTATTTCCGAAAAAAAAAACTCGGAGCAGCGTTCCAGGATATTCTAAATAAATTTCCAATTATAAGGAGAGTTTCATGAGAACTCCAGTAGCGTACAATTGATAGCTGGATGGTAATACTCGTTTTACAGATAAGTGCGGAATTTCTGCGTATTTTATGAATTAACGATTTTTCTCATACTGGAAAAACTAAAAAGGATTGCCAACCGGAAAGTTCCGATCAAATTTTATACCTCAGATTTTAACATCAAAAGAAAGATTTGAGTGCTTCCACCTTTATTCAACCGCAGCACTTTTTTTATTTGTCCCAAGGGGCAAGACTACCCGAGTAGGAGCCCGTAACTATCCGATAACATATGAACATCTTATTGTGGTATGACCAGCAAATCCAAATACGTAAAGCAACCAACGATACAGACAAAACGGTTGCTACGACTACCATGACAAACTCACTCTGCAACATAGCTCGATCGGAGTGGTAGAACGATAATTATATATTACTTACCTGCTTTGTTGCAATATACACGGATGAGGACATAGCCTGATCTGAATTGAGAAAAGACATAAAGCTGGGCTTAGACAGGGCAAGTCAATTGATCAAGTCAGTTGAATTCACGTGTAAACCACGCGAATTGAACGTGTAAACCACGCCATTCAACTGACTTGAAACTCACTTAAATTGAAAAAAGTTGAACCACGCTCAACTTTTCAAGCCCATTCAACTGAGCTGATCATTTGACTTGCCTAGTCTAAACCCAGCTTAACAAATAAAAAAAAATCCCATCAACACACGTGAAGCAGCTTGCCAACAATTTGCTCGTTTCCTTCTACCGCCCCGAGAGAGGTGTGTCGCACGGGCTGCTTGTCCTGAAAAAAAGGAAGAATATTATATCATTATTGATTTCCACTTCTGACATAGCGGCGTTTGTTGAGCGCTTGTCATTTTGTTATTTGGGAGATATTTTTAATTTCTTGGGTATGACACCTTATGTTGGTATGTACATAATCAGGGTGTCTACTACCTGGAAATTTACAGGGAATTTTATTTTTTCTGGGAAAACCTGGAATATTCAGGGAATTTTGGTTCAACTCAGGGAATTTTCCAATTATCACTTCATTCGTAATTCAAAAGAAGTTTTTCGGTCAGTTTCTCGAAACGTTTCTTAAGGACACTGTACTTGACAAGCATCTGACAGCTAAGACAACGTGTGTGAACGAGACAAGTTCATTCAGAGAGTCTTGTCACGCTCGCTCTTCGCTGATTTGTGTGTGGATGATCAAAATCGTCGTAAAAAGTAAACAGCCGAAAAAGAGAGACTAGCAACCGTCAAAAGGAAGCATACGAAGCATGTATTGTATAAGAATAAGCATGCCAGACAGCAGGCCTACATAGAATTTTTTTGAGCTTCAGAGAGGGTCGGAGATCTACTGAGAAATTTGTTGAGCTTCAGGGTAGTTCGTAGATCTTGAGAACAGAACTACAAACAAATTAAAAGTAATTAACAGAAATTCATAAAAACAAAATCACAAGAGAGGTCGTAGATCTTCAGATAAATGTTCAAAGAAATTTTCAAAACTTCAAGCATGCAAAAATAATTACTATAAGCGAAATTTTGCAAATCTTCAGGGAAATTCGCATAACTTCAGACAAGTCCAAGAGTCTATAGTGATATATAAAGTATTTCACAAAAGTTTGGAGATCCTCGAAACATTATTCAACATCAGAAAAGTTCGTAGATCTTCAGAATAATGCTACAGAACTTTGAAAAAAATTACAGGACTTCTGAAAAAATCGCAACAATCTCAGAAATGTTAATGGATCTTCAGTAAAAATTGCAGAACTTCAAGGAAGCTCGGCGAGTTAAAAAAAATATTTACACGATTTCAGGAAAATTTGTAGATCTTGAGAGAGACATTTAAAACTAATTTAAAGCTCAAATATTTTCAGATCAATTTTGACAACTTTAGGTAATCTTCAATTTTCAAATCTTCAGGGTAACCCGAGAGGAATTTACAAAACATCAGAGAAGTTTGCAGGTCTACTGAGAAATTTATTGAGCCTCAAGTTTTTTTGTAGATCTTGGGAATAGAGCTACGGAGCTTAAGACAACTTTGCATAAATTTAAAGATATGTGCAGAAATTTGACAGAAAGTTTCACACAAATGTGAGATCTTCAGAAAAATTCGTTAAATGTCAGAAAAGCACCTAAATTCCAAAAACAAATTGCAGCGAAGTACAAAAGTACAATATTTTGCAGAACTCCATGGAAGTCGGAAATAGATAGATCTAAAGAACTTCAGAGAAGTCCGTAGACCTTAAGAGAAGTCTGTAGAACGTCAGAAAGTTCGTACGTTTTTAGGAAAAATTTGCAAAACTTCAGCAAAACTCACAGATCTTCGGGAAAGTTCGTCGATCTTTAAATAAATAATCCACAAAGAAATTTAAAGAACTTTAGGAAAGTTCGGAGATCTACTGTAAAATTTATTGAACTTCAGGGCAGTTCGTAGATCTTTGGAGCAGAAATACAGTACTTCAAAAAAACTTTACAGGATTTGAAATAAATTTTAGGAACTTCAGAAAAGTTCAGAGGGTAGATCGAAAATCTACTCAAAAATTAGCAGCTGTTTAAATAAATTTTCAGAATTTTACTGCGGTTCTTGGATTTTGAAAGACATTTACAGAACTTCAGGTAAGTTCGCTGATCTTTAGAGATATTTGCACAGCTTCAGAAAAATTAGAAAAACTTCAGATTACTTCCTAAAACTTCCGGAAAGCTCAAAAATTTCTAGATAATCTTTTAATTCTTTAGAAAATTGTATTGATGTTCAGAGATATTTGCAGATATTCATTGAATCATGAAAATCTGCAGAGAAAATTACAGAACTTTCGAGAAGTTTGTAGATTATTAGAAATTTTGTGAACATCAGAGATAATTGTAAATCTTCAAGGATCTTAAATCTTCAGGGATTCAGGAAATTTGTAGATTTTTAGGAAAATTTGCAGAACTTCTGAAGAACACACAGAACTCCAAAGAAATCTGTAGAACTACCGATAAATTTGCAGATCTTCAGGAAAATTTGTTGATCTTTAAGGATATTTTACCTGAGGACAGAAACAAAACTTCAGGGACGTCAGAAGGTTTGAAGACCTTGCAGAATTGAGATATTAACAGAAATTTTCAGAACTCAAGGAATTATGTATATCTAGTGAGAACTTTTCCCACTAGCTTGTCTAAAGTTGGTATCGATATCCTGGCGAAGTTTAGAAATCCATTTTCATCTTCATATCGCAGCTCTTGATGGACAAGTTGAGCCAGATCCCTGCCGGTGTTACTCCTGAGTAACCATTTCCTACTCCACAAAGTTCACCTTCTTTTTCTCATTTTATTTAAAATAATAAAAGCAAATCAGTTATCAAATTTTGATATATCGTTTTATCGAAATAGTATAGTCAGGTTTCTAACTTGTATTTATATTCTTGGATTAACAAAAATACCAAAAAAGAATGTAATATTGATTGACGTAATGCATGTTACTGTATGAATAACTAATGTGATTGCAAAAACCAAATACAGTATTACACCCATGGATATAATTTCTTTTCGCAAATTATGTGTAGGATAAATGCACCAATAGTGGTGGTACTTTAGTGTAATGTGTTCCTATGGTGGCTTATAGAACCTCTCTAAGCCGCTATAGAAGTACATTGTACTAACGTACCTCCACTATTGGTGCATTTACTAAACATAACATGTACAAATTAATGTAATATTCAATAACTTTTTTGCTGTGCCGACTTATAAGTACCAACGCCCAAAGTTTGAACAATCGAAAATAACATAAATCAATAAGTACATAAAACGGATTCCAGATGGATAAATAGATAAAATAATAATGTGTATAATTTGTATGCACCTGGAATTTTTTTTCATCCGACCTGGAAAAACCTGGAAAACTCAGGGAATTTGAATGCTTGGATTGTGTAGACACCCTAATAATGTAAACAATCACTTCAATCGACGATTTGTCTTAACTGCTAACTCACCCACGCAAACAAACACCATCATCAGGTAGGGGAATCTTTCTCCTAGTAGCTGGTGTTGTTAGTTTCTGTGAGTGAGCTAGCAGTTGTCACAAATCATCGATTAAAGTGATTGTTTACAATATCAGATACGTCGATTTGAATAGTTACGCTTGAATTTATTCTGAATAACAAACTTTAGTTGTTACGTATAATGATCATGGATTACTTGATCGCCAACACTTTTCCCTAATCCTTAATTCCGATAACCCTTTGAAGGTGAGCAATCCCGGCGTGAATTCATCAGCTGCTTGTTCTTTTGGGCTGACATAGTTGAGAACCACCAATCCACTATCGATAGCATCGTGCACAAAGTGATAACGTGTGTCCACGTGTTTTGTCCTGGGATTGTAGCTTCCGTTCTTGGCTGTTGGAGAAAGCAGATTGATTATCGCAAAGAATTTGGATAGTCATTTCTCCAAAGATTTGCTTCAGTCGGTTTCTCTTGTTAACGCCATGTATTCTGCTTCATATGGTAATAAGGCTACCGTTGGCTGTTTCTTAACGTTCCATGATATAGCTCCACCCTGAAGCATGAAAACATAGCCTGTCGTTGATCGCCACGTATCCACACCTCGGCCCGGGTTACTGCTAAAGGGTGTCCACGATGAAATTGCCACACTATGAAATTGCTCTAACTTTTTAACCGTTGGGTAGAATTTAATGAAAATTTGAGTGGATTTAGCTCATAGTGCATTATTTACATCCTGCAAGTTTTAAAGTCCTGTGATCAAAACTCGCAGAAATGGAGTCGAAAGAACAGCTCGTGCGTGATAAAATCTTGCGCATTCATCACGAGAACAAGGATCTCTCGCATCGTTCCATCGCTAAAACGTTGGGAATCGCGAATTCCACGGTGTCGCGAGTGATTAAGCGGTTCGAGGAACGGTTGACCACCGATCGGAAGCCCAGAAGTGAAGGAAAAAGTATTCCGTACAACACCAAAAATCACAACCGCGAAGTTGGGGCCTTCAACCGAAATCCGAACGCCTCCGTTAGGGATGTGGCTAAGAAGCTGCACCTAAGCCGAAGTTTTGTCCAGAAGGCCAAAACTAAGGCTGGGCTTCGAACGTTCAAGGTACAAAAGGCCCCTAATCGCGACGAGAAGCAGAACAAGTCCGCCAAAACCCGTGCCAGGAAGTTGTACCTCAACATGCTGACGAAAGTTGAATGCTGCATCATGGACGACGAAACATATGTGAAGGCCGACTTCAAACAGATCCCCGGCAACCTGTTTTTCACGGCCAAGGATAAGTTTAGCGTTCCGGAGCATGTCCGCACTCAGAAGATGTCCAAATTTGCGAAGAAATTCCTGGTTTGGCAAGCCTTCTGCACGTGCGGGAAGCGGAGTGCACCTTTCGTGACCCAGGACACGATGAACGGACAGGTGTACATAAAAGAGTGCCTCCAGAAGCGGCTGCTTCCTCTCCTGAAGGCCCACAACGTCCCAACAATCTTCTGGTCGGATTTGGCCTCTACTGCCACTACTCCAAGGACGTGCTGAAGTGGTATGCGGACAATAAGGTCAATTTCGTGCCGAAAATGTTCAACCCTCCCAACACTCCGGAGCTCCGCCCCATCGAGAAGTACTGGGCGATTATGAAGCAGCACCTTCTTAAACGACCTAAGGTAGTGAAGACAGTCGAGGAACTGAAGAAAGTATGGGTTTACATGCAAAAAACGGTTGATTCACAGGTTGTGCAGAATCTTATGGCCGGGGTTAAGGCCAAGGTGCGGGCATTTGCGTATGGACTGTAAATAAAATACGAGTAAAATGGTAAAATGGAGTTTAATAGTTATTTCTTAATCCCTGAAAATTTGATGGCAATCGGATGAAAACTCGAATTTTGCGAATCAATTTTGTGTGTGGCAATTTCATCGTGGACACCCTTTAAACTGACATACAACGTTGACTGCATAGGATATATCGGGAGGCGTATCCTACGCAATGTACTGTAGGTATCCGACAGCTTCCTTGTAAGGCACATTCTTCATCAGTTAGTATCCTGCACAGTTTGTGGGGACATTGATTTATCCAACCTCTCGCTTGCGTCAAACGGTGTTGAATGACAGTTCGCTATATGAAACTTGTCCAATGCGTTCTCGGTGTAATTCTGCTGGTCCAACGGTAGTTCACCACGTTATCGATCCCTGTTTGGAATCGCAAATGAACTTCTTCAAGCGTTTCTTCAATTTCGAATCGTTTATAAAAATAAGAAATTCGTCCACATATATTGTGATGAACAACATTCTATCTCCGTTGATCTTGAAATACAAACAGGGATCCACCTTTGACTGCTCCAGTCCGAATTCCCGCAACGTCTTATCCAAGTGCTGGTTCCAGACTCAACTGGAATGCTTCAAGCCGTAGAGTGCTCTTTGAAGCCTGCATACCTTAGCCGGATCCTTGATGAAGCCCTCTGGTTGATGCATATGAATCACTTCGTCGTTGAGCTTGCCTTGAAGGAACACTGTCACCGCATCCATTTGGTCGACCTAATAGTCGAATATCGAACTAGAGAAGCATAAACTTCATCGTAGTCGATACCCGGATCGCTGCGAGCATCCTTTGATCACCTAGCGGGCTTTGTACCGCTCAATCTTGCCGTCAGGTCTCCGTTTGGTTTTGATGGCTTTGCCTCCGTCTGGTAGATCTTCCAGCATCCACGTCTCGTTATTCTCCAGCGAAGCGCAATCTCTTCACGCATTGCTGCCATCCACAACTCTCGGTCAGGTCCAAGGGGCAAGACAGCTCCTAATCATGAGCAATTTCAGAGTTGCTTTTGAGGCACCTCGAGTTACTCACATTGCTCAGTGAGCAAGATCACTGTCATTTGCTTTCTCACTTTTCGCATCACAGCAACATATGGAGGCGCGAAGCCGAAAAACTGCTTTCAAGTAAAACAACAACAAAAATCGGGAACTTCCGGCCTACAACTCCAGGCGAATATGGTTGCGATTCTGAACTTTCAGTCCTAAATTTCCTTCGGTTTCCAGCTCCCGGGATCGCTCCTCGAATGGTCTACGGATTTTTTTTTATTAATTTATTTGATAAGGCTCAACCGAATTAACTTTACAGAGCCGAGGATTCTTGGTCACTTTACAATACATCTTAAAACTATAGTCAAAAGGTACAACACAATAAACACTTTATCTTCCGCTATCCAAAAAGCCTCCTCCATCAGAACTGGAGCCGCTTCCAGTAGTTTCATTGTATGGCAAATTGTTGTACGCCAACGAGGGTCAGAGCACGTCCATTGCAGCAATGGACGCAAAATGTGGTCAGCACTCACACACTCATCACGAAACGGTTGCTTTCCAAAGTCGACGACGCATCGACCGAAAGAACTGCTGATGAAGAACAATGAGGAGGACCACACAATGGTTGCTGCCGAGAAAACAGACGATCACGTAGCACACATCGAGAGTGGCCTGCTTTTGTCGACAGTCGAGTGAACACTGGTCTACGGATTTAAAAAAATCAAAACGTGTGTAGGCTGAGGACGAAAATCGACTCGTTTTTTTTTTTGCCGTTGGATTTGATCGTACTGACGGAAACGGGACTGGATGACCGGATCTATGCATCGCATCTTCGGATCACTTTATTCCGTCTTCTCCCCTGCACAGTCAAAAATCGCGCGGTGAAGACGTTCTGGCTGCGGTCTCAACTAGACTAACCAGCTATCTAAGTCCCTCGCCTATTTCCAGTCTGCTGGAACAGCTCTGGATTGTCGTGGAATTTCCACAAAACAACAACAGTATTGGCGCTATCTACCTGCCGACTGCACGATCATCCGTGAGCATCATCGTTAGGTCTCGATTGAGTCCCCGATCTCCCGCACTACTATTTGGCGACTACAACCAAGCTGGTTTACAGTGGCGCTTTACCGACAGCGGCACACCATTCATTGACCCACTGCTATTGCATATGCCTGTTGCTTGCTGTACTCTTTTGGATGGATTTAAATTACACGGGTTTAGTCAACTAAACACTTTTCCCAACCGAAACGGACGTTTGCTAGACCTTGTCCTGGCAAATGATTTCGCATTACCGGCCACTGATCAGTCTATAAGTTAACCATCGCGCTCTCGTCGTGTCCTTCAGGTTACCTACTCCAAATTCAAATAGACCAATCTACATTCTCTCAATTCTCATTTCTCTTCATCGACTCTCTCTTTCGTAAGTAACTCGGCTGCAAAAACATTTCCTGTCGTCTTTGTCGTATTAGATGCTAGATTGTTGCGTCTTCCATCGATCTGGGTGTCCAAAATATCCGGAAATTATCTTAACATGGCCGTGGTGACGATCCAAAGAGAAAGTTTATGAAGAGAATCGAACAATGCAGAAAGGGCCCATTAAAAAGTGACGCGAGAACTTTATTTTGTTTACAAACAAGACTGACGCCCAACATATCGACAGTGAGCATGCATAAGGGCGTAAACGCGATGATCGATTCTCTTCGTTGATTCTCTCTTTTATTAATAACTCGGTAGAATTGACGTTTCTCGGTGCGTTTGCTGCGATAGTCAATACAACCAGTTACAACTCTGCATTGAACAAATTCTAGAAAATTGTTTCGCTTAGCTGTAGCAATGCAAAAAGAAAATCGATAAAGAGAATCGATCATCTCGTATACGCCCTTATGCATGCTCACTGTCGATAAGAAGGCGGTAAACGGAGAAAGCCGAGGAGTAAACAGACAGTAAATCGATGAACGTCGATTTAATTTTAAGGTACATTGAGTTACTCGCGAGTTACTCGCAGCAAAAACGGAACGCAGAGTAAAGCTGTCTCACCCCTTGGTCAGGTCTATTTCAGTGCCTCATTGTAAGTAACTGGATCAGTGTTGCGACTTATCACAATCACGATCGTCAAGCAGCTGATGGTAGTAACGCTTGGTACATTCCTATCAATGTGCTTGTCACAGCACTCTCCATGATCATCCATCAAGTTGACGAAAGAAGTAAAAAGCAACTGGTGAATGTCGTCTTCGGTGGTGATCCATCACCGATCTGGTCATTCCCGACAATTCACGACACTCATCTGTGCTCGTTTTGAAGCAGTTGCTGCTTTGCTTGCTTATGTGAGTGTGTTGGTGAGTGAGTCCAACAGCCTGCCGAGACAAACTTGGAATGCGTAGGCATTGTTTTCGTTTTCTTCTGTCGTTTCGCTTTTTCTCATCATCGTACTGCAGAAGTCTTCACTGTTTTCGTTGTGCGTTTCATCATCAGCAGCGAGTGTTACGTTTTGCCTGTGAGCAGCGACCACTACTGCTGATTGTTGTTTGCCATGGCTTTACCTCTCACTGCGTGACAAAACGTTCTGTCAGCGATAGTCAGTTGATGCGTCGACAAGTGTGGAGTGAGTGTCATGATATTTTCCATCACTCATCTGCTCGATATGGTCTGGTGTACCTTGCTCAGTACCGCATGTAGTGTTCATATTCGACTGTTGGGTTTGGGAAGAAGTTTGCCAGTATACGTACATCATCAGTATACTTGCCTGGACACCTGCGCTTCCTACCGCTACCCTTGAACTCATGCTCCTGTAAAGCCGGTTTAACTTATTTGCGGTGGGAGCTCGATTTCTGCAACGGCATCTTCGAACTCGCTTTCGGAACTGCTGCTGTTGTCATTGGTTGCTTCTTCATGTTCCGTTGGCACTGCTACTCACTTCTATAGCCGCTTCAGAAAATTCAATCTCCAGGAATTCAACCGCTTAACCGGATTTCGTTAAACAGACCGTTGTTAATTATTTTCACATCACGACTGAACCAAATATCTCCGTTCGCCAGGTAGTGCACTCTGTAACCTTTGGTATCCTCTGCATATCATACACATTTGGTCGATTTTGGATCCAGCTTCAATCACTTTTGTTTCGGTATGTTCAGGAAACGTTGTATAAGTTACATGATATTCTTCGAGCCATCCTTCCTAGACAGCAGGAAATATTCAAAAGATCTTCATGTAGACGAAGATATTATTAATGTTCTCTGGACATTTTTCCAAGACTTCAGGTTAATCAAGTTCTGAGGATCTCCAACTTTTTAACATTCAAATATTCTTTCAAGACTGTAGGTTGTTCAGGAAGTATTCAAAAGTTTTCCAGCTAATTAAATCTAATGCTAATGACCTTCGAAGTCTGGTATCTTAAAAACCTTATAAAATGAAATTATAACCTGATTTTTCATATTTTTTGTCAAATGTCTAGATTTTTCAAAATTTTTACATTTTAGTTTTTTTACTATCTTATCTACAAGAATTTTTCCCTCGAAAAATATAGTAAGTCACAGAATCTAGATAAGTTTCCCAAGATCTTGAATTACGAAATTTGAATTCCAGGAGCTTCAAAGCATAGCAAAACGTTTTTTTTAATACCTACAATTTATTTTGAAAAAATTTCATCATTTTTCAGGCATATCTATTTTGTGTAATTTTTAATGAAACATATTATAATTATAGAAATTCTTATATTATTTGTTTTTAATATTCATGTACAAGAAATTTAAGAAATAACTGTCTAGGAAGGATCTCAATTTTATCGTAGTCTTAGAATTATGACAATAGATCTAATTGTGTTGGCTTTTATGAACATGTATATTTAAAGAATTTATGCTTACAACCTGTATCAGATATAGATTTGTTTTTAGTTACAAAATCATAAAATCCAATGGGTGTGGAATCTCAAAACTATTTTTATTTTAATATTCAGAATGTTAAGAATTGTGCATCGACATATATCTTAAACATTTTCCTAAGTCCTAAATGTATGAAATTTATTTAGTGTGTACTTTACCTTGTTTCAAAGCCAGCACTTTATAAAATTATAAAATTCAAACTCTTAGAATTTAATTTTGGTTCCTATGTCTGAGATTTTACTGAGAATGAAATATTCAATATCTAAATAAACACCTAATAACAAAATTCATGGAATTACATAACTCTGAGAATTTTCTTAAGTTTGAGATGCTTAGTTTTATGACATACGGACGCTATGTGATTTCATTACAAAAAGCATGAACAAACGATCATTGCTTGTCCAAAATCTGTAAGCTTTAAAGGCCCCCCCAATCGAGGTCCCAATCGTTGTTATGAAGTAAATATAATCAAACTTATTGTTTCACCATTAAACTAATATTAAGGCTCAATGTCATATTATTGGTCACACCCAACAAAAAGTTGTCTTGACGCAATTTGATTGAATAATATCTTCGCGAATTTTTATTAAACCGTTGTTTAGCAAAATAAAATGAATACAACAGCCCCCCCCTAGGTCCCCTCCAGATAAATTTTCTAGCTACGCCAATGGGAATGAATATATGTTCTGAATAACAAACTCTAGTTGCTACGTAAAGGCTGACTAAAAGTAAAGTGGTACGCCCCTCGCGCGCCCCTAGCACGCCTCTAGTGTTGGGAATCGAAAATCTTGGACAGTGGTTTGTTTACACTTCTGTTGATGAATTTAAGCAAAGGTAAAACTGGCCATGCGACACCTAGTTTTCAGATTTGCAATTACAAAACTGATGATGTACTAAAAAATATTCCCTACGATTTGACAGGTAGCAAAACGTCATTATCATGTTTCGCATCATTTCCATCTGCTGGTCGACCGTCACGTAAATTCATCAATAGAGAAAAACTGGTGCAAGTTTGATCAAAGTAGTCGATCGTGTTCAGGAATAACGTCAAATGGGACTCGAAAGAAGAAAAAACATTGTGCACAAACACCTGGAAAATCCTGAGTGGTCCGGCTCCAAGCTGTCTGAAATGCTGAAGATGCCGAAAACAACAGTTTATCGAGTGCTCAAAACCTACTAGGAAACCCTGAGTGTTGAAAGGAATCAGCGGACCTACAAAAAAAAGTGGTGCGTTAAAGCCAACACTGGTCTTTCGATCCGAGAGGTGGCCATAAGGTACAACGTCAACTTTCAAACGGTGCGGAACATCCTTGCCAGGGAAGGATACAAGTCGTACAAAGCCAGTAAACATCCGAACCGGCACATGAAGCAGAATTCCGTGGCCAAAAAGTGTTTGTTTTGACGAAACACAAAGGCTGCACTTTGATCGATGACGAAACATACGTCAAACTCGATTTCGCAGATTCCCGGTCAAAAGTTTTACATCGCGACTGGACGTGGTGATGTGCCGGGAAGATTCAAGTTCGTGTTTGCCGTCAAGTTCGCTAAGAAGGCCATGATTTGGCAAGCGATTTGAAGTTGTGGCCTGAAAACGGAACCATTCGTCACATCCTCGACGATGACGTCCCAAGTTTACATCGAAGAATGCCTGAAAAAGCGTGTATTGCCGTTCATCCGCAAGCATAGGGGCACAGTCATATTTTGGCTCGATTTGGCCAGCTTTCACTACTCCAAGGTGGGTCTGGAGTGGTATGCTGACAACAAGATCGATTTTGTCCCCAAGCTAATGAATCTTCCGAATTGCCCGAAATTTCGACCAATTGAAAAATACTGAGCAATTTCAAAGCAGTGACGGTCGGAGGACATCCAGCAAATGCGGGCAAAATGGAAGAAATGCGCTGATTCCGTGTTCGATTCCACTGTGCGGGCGCTGATGGGCTCCATCAAGAGGAAAGTTCGATATTTCGTTTGAAATGGAGAAATGTAAGCATCTAATGCTGTAACATTGAAGTTTTAATAAAAGAACTGTAAAGCAACCATTAATGGACTTTTTAAACTTATTGAATCACGGTCTTTTTGTGCGTATCAATTTACTTTTAGTCAGCCTTTATTATGATGATGGATTACGTGATTGCTAACAGTATGCTTGTGGTACAAAAGCTTTTTTTGATATTACTCAGTTATCGAAATATTTTGTTAAATATCAAATAAATACCAAAAGAGCTAAATGTGATCTTTCAGTTTTTAGACGATAACACATAAAAGAGTAATTAGATTGGTATTATAAGACCTCTAAAATATCAAATTACGGTAATGGGACCCTCGCATCTTTTTAGTGTGAAGGAGCATGACATTGATCCCACGAACTTCTTCTCCGAAAGCAAAAACGGTCTTCCCTAGGTCACCGATCCCCTCGTACAAGCATCAGCAGAAAAACGGTAATGTAGATCGCCTCGGTAGGATTTAGCCTTCGATTATATGTATTCAAAATTCACTAAAGCACTCTAAAGTTCCTAAAAATATCGTTCAACTAGACTAAGATTAATTGGACCGTCGATTTCTACGGTACAACCGCCATTTAATTAATCAGATTATTTAACCAGCAAAGTCAGTAGTTCACAACTTTGCCCTTATAGACAATTGGAACACTAACGCCAACAAACGCCCCAGGAATGTTTCGATTGAACCAGGAAATCGAGCGCTCATCTTCGAGTTGAACCCGTGTCACCGCAAGCTGAAAATTGGCAAACTACAAGACATCTTCAAACAATCACACACGGAAATGAAATAAGGCTCGGTGCTGGTGCTGCTGCTGGTTTGGCGTGCTTTCCTTCTCAACCTACATACTCGACGACGGCGACGTTCGGGGAAGACCTGAAATAAGGCACGTTCCGTTGCTGCAGCTAGCAGGTAGCTAGCTAATCGTTTTGTATAATTTATTTCTTGTCATCGCGCCAGTTGTGCCAGTACTTGTGTGCGATTTTTGACCGAAACCGAGCGACGTGTCGACAAGAGGCAATTCGAATTTGAGTGTAAAGACCCGTATAAATGTGGCACTGCACTGCATACCTATCGACACGCTTCCATTCCGTGGCATTCTGGAATATATATTTTTTTTTTTCGTCGGCTGCCATGCACGAACATCTGTGTGCGCGGTGGTGCCAAGTTCCGTTTTTCGAATTTTAATTTTTCACGGAAGGTAAGAGGAGGAAGGTGGGTGTGAAACCTTTTGGCAGCCCCAGGCAAGACAGTACGATCCGGACGCCTTCCCGAGGTGGTAGGCAGTTCCACATCGTGCCAAGATGATGAACTTTTGTGAAGTGTAGATGGCGTGACCGATCAAGGAGAACTGTTCCAAATTTCGATGATGGGTCGGTGATTAATGTTTCACATGTCGTATACCATTCGAACTTGTTACCAACGCTACGCATCGTTTTGTGATGCTCACATGGCATGAAATCAACGCACACGTATCACCTGAACCACTTTGTCCAGGCTGGGGGTCTTAATTATGACCACGTGTTCCGAGATACTCCGCCCGACGATAATGGTACGCTAATTAAGTCCGGATCTTTGCTCTGCACCGGGGAAACCCCGAGACACTATGGTTACGGGATTCACCAGAGGTACACGTGTAATGTATACACAGTCAGTTACAGTTCGCTTGGTCTAGATCGACCCACCTGTGAGGGAGGTCACTCAAGTGTGCGCGGTGGTGGATGCTTTGTGGACCGCGAAACACCAACCGGAAGGATTCACCCTTCGGTGCACATCTTGTCACGTGCCACGGTCGTCCGATCGGGGTCTCAACCGGGCACTGCTGCTGACAGTGACTAATCTCCTTCCGAAGCAAATCGGTCACGATTTCCAATTGGTGATTGGATTGAGTCCTCTGGCCATCGCGGCAGATAATATTTAAAAATTCCAATTTCCCAATGTTCCGATTCAGGGTGACTAGTCATCGTCCGAGTCGCCACCATAAACTTAATTTACTTCCGTTTGCAATTTCCGTGGCTGAGCAAGAGGCTCTCGATCTCTCCCCCCCTGTGCCTGCTCGCTTCGGACAGGTTGTTATTGAGTTTAATTTTAAATTATACTTTCCTCTTTTGATTGGGAGCGGGGAGAGAAATAAAAAAGAACCTTACCGTAAATGCCATTGTCATTCAAACGAGACGGTATACGAAAGTCACCAGAACGACGCCCTGGTCGAGGGGGGGAGAAGCGGATATGGAGAGTGGACAGAATGAGACACTTTTTCCACGTTCGGAAGTTGATGGTTGAGGTGCGGAATGATGGATGTGGTTCAGGTGGTAGGGTGGTTCTAAAACTGGATCCCCAATTCCCAGTGGTGAATATATGGATATTATTCCACTACTGTTTCAATATGAAATCAAGTACCAATCTCAATCTCATCAACATGGACGACAATCCAAATCCCTCGAGAGAAAAAAAATCCCCCCATTCAATCACCGTGAGCAAATCTATTGTTACTATTACGACAACCGAATCGCAGCCAACGTTCCGGAGTTCCGCCCCACCCAGATTGAAATGGACGCGACGCAACGATGGACTCTCGAAAACTTATCTGAATAAATACTTCCTCATATCCGGTGTTTGTGAACAACGCGACGTCGACGTCGACGACGACGACGACGACGATGGCGACGGCTACCGGGTTCGTTCCGTTCATCGCCATCAATGAACACATCTCCCTCATTCATCGGAACGATTCTATAGATTCCAAGCAAGGTCGTAGCCAGCCATATTCAAACTGTCACGTTCTTTGAAGCATCACACAAGCTACATCCCTGCCCAACGAACGGGTGGCTCTTACGAAATCACTCAGATTATTGTCGCTTTCTCTCGTTCTGTTTGCACTGCCATTCAAAATCCACCACACAAGTTTTTCCAGCGTTTTGTTTACACCGGGCAGGTACACCTATATATTTCGGTTTTCTCAATTTGAAATAATGATTCTATTTTGTACTCATTCCCTCCGTCATCGCTGTTTGTGTGGCGCGATTCTTTCCAGTTCAGTCAGTTTGTTCCATCTATTTAAATGATCGTGTCGCGTCCCCTTGAAAACCAAATCATAGAATCGCGTTCATTGCTAGAATTGGACCTTATTTAGCCTCATCTCGTCACTTGTCTTTTTTTTTGTAGCTGCGTCGCTACAAGCTATTCGCGTGTGTTGTTTCCACTTGCACAGCAATCGGTAGCAGCTTTGGGATTCTTTCGACGGTAGTTCCGGTCCGGTTGTTGACGGCTAGGGTGGCTCTCGAAGATTTACTTTAAAGAGAATTAAGAACATTTTATGGGTCGTTTAACAGTACGGGATTTTTCGTTGGGGATTTTTTTGGAAAATTCAGTTAAGTGGTGGTGGCCTACCACCCATTGTAGCACGGAAACTAAGTCTGATAGCAGTGGGCCTCCTTCTCGGTTTGTCTTGATCAAGCTTAATAACCTCTGCAGGTCTGGTAGCGAGTCGCTTTTTAGTGACTTGGTCACTTTTTTCAAGCCAGTCACTTAAAAGTCTCTTTTTTTAAGGCCAAGTCACTAAAGTCACTTTTTCTTGTAATCAGTCACCATTTTCAACTTTTTAAGCGCGAATTTATTTCAAGATTGATTATTTTTTGCTTCGTTTGTCGCCTTTCTCTATCTACAGGGTGTCTACTAATTTTTATAAATAGAATTACCTGAGTTTTACAGGTTTTTCCAGTACTTTAACGAATAAATTCCAGGTATATAATAAGAAAGCTATTTTCTAAATGCGTTAAAAACATGCTTTTTTTTGGTAGATCAAAAACAATAGCAATTTACCCGAACTTTTTTAAGACAAGTTTTAAAGAAACAGCTTTCCAATCAAATCCATTAAATGTTGAAGTTTAACACTTACTTAATTTCACACTTAACAAAGTTCAAAAAAAAAGTAAGTCTAAGATATTCCATGTTCAAGATATTGAAAATTTACAAAGTCCAAGCGAAAAAATGATTTATTTTAAATTCGTAATTTTAGGAACTTTGAAGAAGTTCTGAGTAATGAAAAGAAATGCTGAGAATTTCACTAAAGCTCCATAAACAAACTGCAGGAACATAAGGGAAGTTAATACGCTGAAAATATGGGGAACTTACTGGAAGCTTCAAGAACCTCAAAGCGGTTCTTTTAGCATCCAAAAATTTTCAGGAACTTTTATAAAATTCCTAGAATTTCAGAGAACTTCACAGGTGTCAAGCAAACTTGAGAAATATAGAAAAAATGAGGGGTATTGTGCAAATTTTTAGGAAGTTCTAAGTACCTCAGAAAAGCTAGATCTAGATATTTTTGATTCGTTTTCTATAATCGTAAATTTAGAAAAAAATGATGTGCTAAAAAAATCGATAACCCTTAAGATGTTCCGAGAATTTCAGGGAAGCACAGAGCTCTTCAGAGAATTTATGAAAACTTAAGAAATATTTCAGAAACTTCACAGAAGTCCAGAGAATTTCAGGGAAATTTAAAGGAGTTTACAGGAATTCCATAAAATTGAGAGCTGTAGGGAAGCTTCGAGAACATCAAGACAGATTAGAGAATCAAAAGGCAGTTCAAATAATTTCATGGAAATTGTAGATACCTTAAAGATGTTGCGAGAAACTCAGGGAATTAACGGAAACTTCAGCAAAGCTTCGAGAGAATTTCTGGAACGTGATAAAAATTATATCAACATCCGGAGAACGTGAGAGTATTTTAAGCGTGTTATCACAGGAGTGGAACTTCGGATCAGAAAGTGGCTCCACTTGTCATTTGCGAAGACTAGCGCACCTAGCGATAGAAGGCATCTTCTGCCTGCAGTTAAGATAGGCAGCATGCAGCCCGTGTGGAACGCTACCACAACACATCGCTTGTTTAACCTTGCAAATTAAGAGAACTTCAGGTAACCAAAGATAAGTTCAGGGAAAATTAGTGAGCGTTTATAATGCTCGTAATACTTTAGAAAAATTGTCGAAACTTCAAGGCAACGTTAGAAACATTGAGGAAACTTTAGGGAGTCCTATAAAGTTCAGAGAAGTTAAAAAATTGGATGAGAAGTATTGTGAGCATCCGGCTAGTTTCTCAAACTACAAAAGAACTTCAAGGCAGTTTCATTAACTTCAGGAAAAAATTGGGAACTTCCAAGTAGTTCTGAAGACCTCAGAATGGTCCATTCTGATTTCCATTGAAATATTCCTCAACATGTCAATAGAGCTATCCTCCTTATTCAAATTTCTTTTAGTTTTCCTCGGAGTAACCTTGAAATTATCCACAATAAGAAACCAATTAGGAAAAAATTCTCCGAATATTCATTGAATTTATTTCAGATTTCCTTTTGAATCTCACTCTTTCCCTTGAAATTCTACTCACATTGAAAGTCTCCTAAGAATTCAGTGGCATTTCTCCTCAGAAATGCCTTAGATTTCTTCTCATAGTTTGTTTGGCATAACCTCCTGAATTTATTTTCCGAATTCTTTTGAAGATGTTCTGGAGTTATTCTCAGATTTAATTGTAGTACTCCTTTTAGTATTTTCAAAAAGATTCCAGGGACATATGCTCCGGATTAATTTTCTCCCACAACTTTATAAAATAATCCTCAGAAGGCCCTTGGAATTTTTCTCTGAAGGAGTTGTGCTCCTCAGAAATTTTCAGAGTTTTCATTAAAATTTGCTTTTTATTCAATTCAGGGTTTCTTGAAATTCTACTCAAAACTTTCAGGCTTCAAAAGAAATCTAAAATTCATCAGAACTACCTTAAAAGCAGATTGCATTTGATGTTTTTCTTAAAGCTTTTTTTACCCAGAACTTCCTTGAAATGAGGTCCTTAGAAATTATAATAAAATTCCAAGAGCTTTTAAACTGTGTATAGATTTTGATTACAGATTCTTGAAAATTTCTTGAATTATTATGGCTTTTAAGTCCAGAACTAGTTCGAATTTCAAGCCTCTGTTTTTTTAAGTCATTTGTTACTGAATATTAGTCCACTGCGGATCTATAAAGTTCAAAGTGTGAATGTAAATAACGAGAAACATTAAATGCTTGTATTTTAAAATTCATTATTTTCTTTAAATATCCTTAGTTAGAAAATTATTGAATTCTCTGATCCTTCCAGGTATTTTGGAAAAAATAAAATTTCCTGACGATTCCCGGTTTTCCAGGTTTTTGCAGTTAGTAGACACCCTGGCTAATACCGTAGGTTTGGCCATAAACATTCTATTGAATCTTGCGTTTTAAAGATTCATATCATATATAAGTGTAAGGGTAGGTGGATAGTTCCGTAAGAGTACGGCAGTATTAAAATTGAATAGAAGTTGAAAATGAGCGAAGGGCCATTAATGCGACAGTACAAAATCGAACGCACACCTTTTGCCTAACCCGTATGATGTACGCGGAGATTTGAAGTATGTCTTCAAACCTACAGACAAAAGGTGTGCGTCCGCCCCTGCTCATTACTTTCTGCGGCTGTGGAATAGTTATAGCGACATTTCATCACTATCTCTGGAAGATTTTGAACATCCATAAAAGTAGTCAATTCGCGTAAAAATCCTAGTTTTATTAAGACTTCCTTGAGGTTTTGAATCTTTCCTGAAGTTCATTAATTTTTCTATTGTTCCGGAATTTTTAATCATATTTATAAAATTTTCTGAAGACCTCGCATTGTTTCTGAAACATCGCAAATTCATGAAATTATTGAAATATTCCATAATTCCTTTGAATTCCTTGAAATATCCTGCAATTTTCCTTAAATTAATGAAACTGATATGAAGATCTCTAATCATCTACGAAGTTCTGGGGACTTTCCAAAATATAATGAAACTACTAAAAAATATATATACTTCTCTTGAAGGTCTCTAGACGTTCTTGAAGATTTCTGAACATTTTAAAAGATCTCGCGATTTTCTTGAACATAATTTGATTGTCGCTGAAGTTCCTTCATTTTTTTTATAGTTCTTTAAACTGCATTGAATACCATGGAACTTCCTTAAAATGATCTCACATTTTCCTGATGCTCATGTAAGATCTCTTATGTTTCTGAAATTTAAAAAAAGGTCTTGGTACTTTGATGAAGCTTTGGAGATTTCTTGGAACATCTTAAACATTCTTCAATTTCCATATTAGTTTATTTTTTTTTTCATTCCTGAAGTACTCTCTATTCTATTGAAGTTCTTGTTACTACCCTGAACTAAATAAAACTGTTAAAAAAAATCTCGAAGTTCTTCTGAATTTTCTTGAATTGACCGGAATTTATCGGAGCTTACGCATACAAACTTCCCTGAAAGTCTGGAATTTCTTTAATCTCCAAGTTATGAAGTGCCGTTAATATCTCTGAAATTCCGTAACGCTCTCTAGTTTAACTTCTTTGAGGTACTTTAAAGTTCTTCAAAATGTTAATTTTCCTCAAGTTATCTTCACATCTCTGAAATTATGTTGGCTTCCCTAATGTTTTCAGAATATCCATGAATTTCTCAAATTTTCTTAAAAGTTCCTGCAGTTTCCTGAAGCTGTTGGAATGACTTTAAAAATCCTGAAGTTCACAAAAATTTCCAAATATTTTGCGGAACTTTCCTTTTGTTCCCGCAGTTTGCCTATGAAACTTCCTGAAATTCTCAGTACTTCTTTTCATTCCTCATTTTGTGTAAAAAAAGACCTGAGTGTACTCGGAACTTTACTGAATATAATGAAACAATCAAAAATATCAAAATTTCATAAGGTTCTCTGGAATTTCTTGAAAATATCGGTGTTTGCTAAAAGCTCTCGCCTTTTTTTTATTAATGGTACTTCGTTGGTGTTCTCTAATCAACTTAGCTAAATTTTCGAATTTTCTATAGATCTTGAAATTTCCATGATATAACACCCTTGAAATACTCACATTTTCCGGAATATAATTTTTCTTGCGTTCCAGAAATTTTCTCTGAGCAAACCGAAGTTTCCGGAAATTCCGGTTTCTGCAATTTCCTTGAAATTTTCTGAACGGCCCTTTGATTCTCTGATCTGTTTTCATGTTCTCGGATGGTGAGGGGACACCCCTAGAGAAGCGAGCTAGGACAACTTTTAAGGAAGGTACAAATCGGTTTTTTCATCTCTCTTTGCCAAACTCCCCCTTTGGAGAGGGATGGTGAGGGGACACCCCTCACCATCCCTCTCCAAAGGGGGAGTTTGGTAAAGAGAGATGAAAAAACCGATTTGTACCTTCCTTAAAAGTTGTCCTAGCTCGCTTCTCTAATATCTATATACAATCTTCACACTGCCGTACTCTAACGGAACTATCAACTCTATGA
The DNA here is from genome assembly GCF_037179485.1 of Ochlerotatus camptorhynchus. NCBI lineage: Eukaryota > Metazoa > Arthropoda > Insecta > Diptera > Culicidae > Ochlerotatus > Ochlerotatus camptorhynchus. The sequence continues at coordinate 1,996,794 of NW_027040556.1, read as the reverse complement.
TTTCATCTACTCCATCTATCGTATAAAAATTACCACTACAGTCTGTTATTTGAAATTAGCATCTTCAACTATGTAAATCGTTGACTTCACGTAGAAGTAATACTAAAAACATATAGTCAAAGTGGTCTACTTATATTAAAATCAAAAACATCACACACACCATTAAACAGTCTGCAACATCTATCGAGAGGATTGCTATAACCGTAAGCAGTACGATGTCCGGGAGTCCACAGAAAGTAATATTTGCGGAGACGGCGAGCTGGAGTGTGGAAATTGATGTTCCCGAGCAAACAACTGCAGTCAATATGATTACTAAACATGTCAAATATGAACATCCTCGGCGATTTGTTAGTGTTTGCAGTCCAATAAGCGCACATCTATGCTCGTACGGAGGTAAGCTATCTGGATTTGTCCATGGCAGACATCGTAATGCAAACTTTATACACTGGATTCTCTCGATGCGCAGTACATGAACAGCATGATATGGAGCACAAATTTGTACTCCATACTCAAGAACACGGCGGATCATAGAGCAGTACGGCGCTTTCAGGGCGTACACGTCGTCGAATTGTGCAGTATTGCGGCGCAAAAATCCTAGCATGGAGTTGGCCTTTGCAACTGTCATGGATATGTGCTCGCTAAATCGTAGTTTGCTGTCCAATATGAGTCCAAGATCCTTAATGGCATTAACCCTTTCCAGTGGCGATTAATGCATAGAGTAATCAAAAATGATCGGAGAGTGAGAGCGGGTAAGGGTAATCACTTTGCATTTGGCAGCATTGGCTTGCATTCCAATTAATTAATTAATTTGTCTTTATTAGGGAGGCTTTCAGCCTTGGGCTGGTTCGCCTCCAAGTGCTTGCATTCCATTCATCTGATACCAGGATGAAAATAGCTCTATATCAGCTTGTAGTGCGCAACAATCCACGATCGATTTGATCACACCGTACAGCTTAAGATCATCCGCATATAGCAACTTACAGGAACTTAGCATATCACACGCGTCGTTAAAAATCAGAACAAAAATAAGAGGTCCTAGGTGACTCCCTTGTGGAACACCCGATGGTATATGGAATACCTCGGATCTGGAATCACGTACCTTAACAAAAGCCTTCCTGGATGATAAGTATGATTTCAACCAACAAACGATCCACGGTGGAAGACCAAGTCGGTTTAGCTTCATAATGGCTAGGTTGTGAGGGACTTTGTCAAAAGCCTTAGAGAAGTCGATGTAAACGGAGTCCACTTTGAATTGTTCAAAAATAGAACAAAATATAGGCCGATCCAGAAGAATGATCAATCTTGAAATAAAATTACCATTAAAAAAGTTTGAAGTAGTGACTTATTACATGAAAAAGTGACTTTAGTGACTTGGCGTTAAAAATAGAGACTTTTTAGTGACTGGCTTAAAAAAGTGACCAAGTCACTAAAAAGTAACTCGCTACCAGTCCTGCACTTGTAATTCACCTCAGAATTTACTTAATATATCCCATGGAACTATCTAAGGAATATTTTTTTTAGTTCCGCTAAGAACTGCCAAAAATTCATCGAAATGCTGCTGGGATTCGCATTTAAATTATCTGAAAAAAACACCGGAATATCCACTTGAAGTTAGCTCAGAATTTTCTGAGGATATTCCTAAGAAATCCGTTGGAATTATTCTCATTGAATATATTTTGGAATTACCGTTGAATATTATTGCCCCTTTCGTTGGAATTCAACTCACAACTATGAAATTCTCACCTAAAAAATAACTTGCAGTTCTTCTTAGATTCCTCCACAAAATTTGTCAGAATCCTCTTGGAATTTTTAACCGAATTCATTTGAGGTTCGATAGGAATTATACTCATATTTAATTGTAATCTTCCCTATATGAATTCTCCGAAGAATGAAAATATGCTCCGGATTTCTTTTGTCCCAGAATCTTCTTTAAATTATCCTCAGAATGTCCTTAGATTTCTCTTTGGCATTAACTTGAAGTTCTCCTCTGAATGACCATGGTGTAATCTTCCTTCCCGTTCAAATTTTCTCATAATTTCTTAAGAATTAACGTCAAAAGCTGTTATAAATTTTTATTAAAATTTGTATAGAATCCTATTCAAGGTTGCATTGGAATTCTACTCAGAATTACCTAAAAAACTAGAGTTCTAGGACATTGACGAAAATAATCCAAGGGTTAGATTTTGTGGACAAAAATTAAGTATAAAAATTTAAACTAATCAGGTAGATGAAGTTGGTGAAATTTTAGAGATGTGAATTTAAATTTAATTTAAACCAATCAGTAGATTAACTATATGAGTCATTCCAGCTCAAGTGGGTACAGCACCTGTGGTCGATGTCACCTATTTGAACCAAACTTGGCCAAAATGCTTAATTTAGCATTCTGAAAAACACCTTTTTTGATTTTGCTCTGTGAAAATAACATACAAATTTTATTGTGCCATCGGTTGAAGGAATTCAAGAAAAATAAAAGATATTAACTAGCATTGATTTACCACCAGAAAAGCTCAAAACTACCTCTCAATCATCTGGTCATATCTCAAACCCTATTTGTCCAAATCATTTGCCCTTGGAAACACATGTAGTAGTTTTTCAAATTGTGGTGAAAAATTGAGTCCAAAATATTAAGAAATAAAAAATCCCGCCCATGGTGGAAATAGGCAATTTTTTGACAATTTGAATACCTGCCGGTAATCAGCCTGTTTACTGTAGTTACTATGACAAAACCAAAATGTGGTTACACCTATTAGAATTTACATTAAAAAAAACCTTCAAATTGTCGATCTAAGATCACGTTTAGCTTATTTGGTTGTGGAGTAATCGCTTCCGAAAGTTGAAATTTTTTTAAAATCTTGGAAATCCAGGGTTGTAGCCCAGAAGGATCTAGGCACTTTAAAGCAAAATAAAAAACGCGTTTGTTCAAAATGCCAAAACAAGAATTTTGGCCAAGTTTGGCTTAAATCGGTAAAATCGACCACAACTTTTTTTAATTCTGCACCGACTGGAGCTGGAATGCCCCATATGTAAAAACAAAAGCCACTTATTGATGAAGTGTTTGAATTTAGTTACAATAAGGTTCTTATATTTATTGTAACGAAATAAATATTTGACATGAGAATTTGAGACAGTATTTAAAGTTCCAGAGAAGCTTAACAGAGCTTAACAGGATTATATTTTAATTCAAGTATTTCTTTCAAAAGAATTTCTCCTTATAAAGTTCATTACAGAATTTTTCCAAAATAAATTCGAGTGTATCTCTGGGAGTGCCTTGAATTTTCCTAATAACAGGGCAGAAATTCTCTGCAGAACACTAGCAAAATCATGAAACTCGTCCTTAGATTCTCTTTGAATTAAAAACTTTTTTTTTAAATAATTCACCTCCTTAGAATCTCCCATGCTGTTCACCTCTGAGTTCTCATAATTTTTTATCTGAATTGTCTTGGAGTTCTCCTCTAAGTTCTATTGTAAATTCACATAGAGTTCTTCTTAATTTTATCTAGAAATGCTTTCCAAGTGGTTCCTAGTCCAAGTTGTACACAAGAAATTGTTCACAGGGCTACTTAAAAAACACTGATCTCTCACAATTGACTTGGAGCTCTAATCATAACCCTCGTATAATTCATCCCTAGAACTTTTTGTCCGAAGTACCTTGGTAAGGCCTGTACTCGAAAAAAATGCACCAGACAAAAGTGTTCGCCAAAAATTTATTTTAAGTCGGATTTTCTTAAATTTTTCAGGGAATGAACTAATACATATGGATTATGTTTCGGCATAATTACTTTATTCAATTTCTTTTCCATCGCTGAAAGCCCGCACCTTTCCCTTAAGACCCCTCATTACATTTTGTGCAATGGTGGAGCCGACCTTTTTGTTCACTTTCACTCATTCTTTCTTCAATTACAGCTCGTTCTTAAACATCTTGGACGATTTTCGAACTTTGGCTTTCATTATGGCCCAAATTCTTTCCACCGGACTAATCTCTGGTGAATTTGAGGGGGTTAACGGTTTTTGGTACAAAAACAACGTTATTGTCTCTGTACCAATCCAACGTCGATCGCGCGTAATGGCATGATGCCAGGTCCGGCCAAAATAATGTCTCGCCTCCGTGAGACCACAGGAAGGGTAACAGATGCTTCTAGAGGCACTCGGTGCGGTAAATTTTGCTGTTGATGGTACCCATTGTGATGTACGGTTTACTCAGTTTACCGCATTGGCATATGGCCTACCAGAGCAAGTATTTTTTGGCGAATTTGTCCACTTTCTTCTTCCTTATGTCTTCCGGAACATAAAACCGTGATTTGGCAACGTAGAACTCCAGCCCCGGTATCTGCTTTGCGTCTGCCTTGATGTAGGTTTCGTCATCCATAACCACACATATCGGTTTCGTTAACCAATCTCGATACAGCTTCCTTGCGCGGGATTTGGCCGCCGTGTTTTGTTGATCAAGCCGGTTCGATGCCTTCCGGACCTTGAATACACGAAGCCCAGCTCGTTTCATGGTTTGCTGAACGAACCAGGCGGAACACTTTGCCTTCAGAGCCGCGTCGCGAATCGAAAGGTTCGGATTACGCTTGAAATAATCCAACACCTTCCGGACCTTCACAGGGTCAGCTGTCTTCGATTTTCTTCCACTTCCAGCCCGCCGCTCGGTCGTCTGGGAGTCCTTAAACGATTTTACCACCCGACACATCTCATGGTCGCAGTTGGATTTTATATGACTGCGCGCAAAATTCTCCGGCGATTTTCTTCTAGTTTCGATGACATCTCAATAACTACTGAACCGATTGTTATAAAATTTTGCACATTTTTTAAACAATTCACTCCAAACTAGTTATACCCAGATTTTCATCAATTTTTACTCACAAATAAAAAAGTTACACACGGATAAAAATGGTGTATTTTTTTCGAGTACAAGCCTTTTACATATCTCTAGAATCTATTCTAAAATCTGTTCAAAACTGCTTTGGAAAAAAAGTTCTTTTAATAGTTCTTCAAAGTAACTGTGTCCTGAACATTTAGTCTTGAGATTTCTTAAAAAGAGGAAGAAGCACATTTTTTCAATTTGGCATCGAAGTTAACGAGTTTATCCCAGTGACATCGAATTTCCGGTATTTTCCGGTTATCCCGATTTCCCGGTTACCCTGATTATTTAATTTTGCAGTTGAAACTGGACTCCTTGAAGGTGCGAAATCGCAAATAAAAGTGTGCTGATTGGTTTCTTCTGCGCACTTTTTCGTTCGTTAGTTGAATGAACTTCCAACTAAGAACTAAGCATACTGTAGCACTGTAACAATTTTTATTAATTTTTTTAACGAATTTTACATTGCAATTCAAGCGGGAATGGCGAAAAAAGTGACTTTAGTGACTTTTTGTCGAAAATAGGGACTTTTTGGTGACCACCTTAAAAAAAAAGTGACAAAGGCACTATCAGCCCTGAACCAGCTTCATATATGAGAATATATCAAGCTGAACATTGCATTAGGTCCTAAGTATCATTGATCGATTTTCTTCAGTCGACTTTCTCTTTCGTTAATAACTTGATCACAGAACCGTTTCTTGATGTGTTTGTCGTATTAGATGCTAAATAAAAGCTTCTTTTATCGATCTGTGTGCTGAAAATACCTGGGAATGTATCTACATGGCCGTGGGGATGCAAAGAGAAAGTCGACGAAGAGAATCTGTCAATGTTACTTAGGACCTAATGTAATGTTCAGCTTGATATATTGTATATTTGTCGATTCGTTTTTAGAGTCGGTAAAATAGAAGTCGATAAAGTAGAATATTGCAGAACATTGAACTATGATGTACAATGCTATTGATATCACCATGTGAGGCACATTTGCCGTGATTTGCCATATTTTACAATGCAACAGCATTCTACAACTCAAAAACCAGATTTGGAATTTTTCGGAGATTTAAAGAATTTCCCGATCAATTCTTGAGGGAAATCGTTCTACCGGCAGACGGCGTGCACTGAAAAAATACCACGGCTTCAAATCATTTTCCGGATCATCAAAAGCCTGTCGCGTATCTTTTAGGAAATCATCGGTCAGCCAGCTACATTGGAAACAGCCATAAGAGTATGATCATTAGCCGCGTCACCTGCCAGAAGGGGTAGAGAAAAAAAACAATAATTTACCTACCAAAGCAAGCCAGATAACTGTAACGAAACGACAAATGTACACACGACTTCCGGTTGCGGACATCGTCGCGATGGATGACTACAGGCTGAAACTGCCCATAAACGGCGGCGCTCTAATGTTCTACCTATATGATGGGTGCGGTGTTCAAAGAATTTGTATCGCACGGAATATTTCAAAGAGCTCGCCTTTTTGTGTGTGTTTGTATGTGATCGCGCTGTTTACCTCTCCCGCCGTATTAATCTGCTGTGCTAAATCTTGCTCGGGCTATTGTTGCATCAAAGCTAAAGAGCTTGACGACGGTCGACGACGACGATACGAGGCGAGGGGGACGACAATAACGCAATCGCGACAATAATAATGACAGAGAGCCGCTGCCTACGGGCATTAAGTAGCGGCCGAGAGTGGCCATTTTCACCGGACATAATGGAAAATTCCAATCCAAAGTACAAAAAGATTAGAGCGAGAGCCATTTTGCGTCGTTGCTTGGAGGCGTCGTCACGAGCAAGTGATTTTTCGCTTCCAATTTGAATAGACCTGGAGCTGGCAAGGGCCATCGGAGGCTGGAGGATCAGGGGAGGCTGGACAGTTGCTCCATTGTTGGCGATGGAGGTTTATTTTTTGTTTTGCGCAAGAATTGCTACGGCTCCAATGGTGCAACTTGGCGGCAAACCGGAGGAACCATATTTAGAAATCATCGCACCACTCTATTGTCTGCGCAGCAGAACGGATGTCTGAATTGGCCAATGTTTGAAAAACATAAAAAAAAAATTGCTTGCTTGCTAAAGCATTGCAACTAATTAGCAATCTTTTGTATGTCGGTGCTGATGATGATGGCTCTGGGTAGTGTTTTCCCCGTGGCTGAGTTTTCATTTTCCACGGTTTTATTGAACAATGAGCGATTGCCGGCTCCTGTGGCCCGACCGACCTCCAGCATCCACTTTTCATGGACGACCGCAATACAAAAGTCGTCGTCGCCATGTGCTAAGGGAGATGTGGATCTATCTTTTTTTTTGGGGTCGATGGAGGGATATTGTCTCTAATGAAGAAAGCAGGACGTCCAGAGCCGAGTGTTCGTCGAACAAACTATCATCCGTGTGCCGATGCGGGAGAACGGCCGTGCATGGCATGGAGATGATTGATCTTTACAAGTCGAAAGAAGGATATGAAAACTGTCATTCCAAACAACCACGGTGGTCTTATCGTGTTGGATGCTACTATGTTGATTACAATCTACTTGCTCGAGTGCAGAATGCATTAGCCTGATTGCAAAATATTGGCTATCGATGAGTGCAACGGGCCAAAGGAAGCGCTCTTCGTCGATCCATGAGCAGTTCGAAAATGGGTGGATTTGGCAGGGCTTATCAGTGCCATCCATAAACGTAAAGCCCAGGAACCGTGCTTTCGATTGAACCCGCCAATAGTTGAGTAAAACAAACGGAATAAACAAGAAGCGGAAGCAGTTCCGGAAGTGCACTTACCACTTCATTTCCGTTTCTTGTGAGTAGCAGAGCGCCGTTTTCCCCCTTTTCTATGGAAATCACACACTAGCCTCGTCGAGCGAGAAAAAAAGGGGGGAAAGCCTCAAAAGGTGAGTGAAGTTGTTTCCGGTTCTGGGCTCGGAACAAACACGACGGTGACGCCTTCAGGAAATGCGCCTAATGAAAGTCTCACGCCTTCCGAATGGCACGGCTAGAATTTTCTTTTCGGGCTTCTGAATGGAACCATCGACTGTGAGGGAACCTGGGTTGCGTGATTTGCGCCGTGCATAATGAATGCAAATTGCGAGAGCTCCGTTCCGCAGGTGACTCGTGGGAACAAGTGCACGATGAATACAAATTCACAAACTTGAGAAACGTATCATTGAACTATTTTCTCAAATTAGTCAACCCATAAACACTTCCTTTCCGTCGGGACGACGATTGTAGGCAGTAGTCCCCCTCCTGTTGAGGTAAAAGTTATGGCAAAACCGCACGAAACGGTAACGCACCCATAGTCAGACAGTCAGGGAAGCGTAACGGAACTACCCTCCCGAACAACACGATTCCTTGCTAGGAAGGGTGGGCGAAGGAATTTCCCAGGATTTCTTCAGGTTTTTATTGTTTTAATACACGCCCGGATCGACGACGGGGACGCATATATCACCCAGCAAAATTCCCATGCCCAGAGTGTGGGAGAATTCCTTCGGAATCATCGTACCTGAACGCGCCGGGAATAACAAAAGCCATGCTATATGTGTGTGAGAGAAACGCTCGGTATCTTTAGTATTGGCCATTAATCAATTTTGGCGAGAATTAATTAAAGTTCGGAAATTGTCACGACCTCAAACCCCTTTTTTTCTCTTTCTCGAAGAAGAAGTTTGCTTCTGTCGCTTATCGATAGCCCACCGGCAGTCAGTGTGGGCCAAGAAGAATACAGGCAAGAACATGATGGGAAAAAGTATTGCTCATATGCGTATGTGGGAATGTGAGCGGGTGTGTGTGTTCGTATGGGAAAGCCTCGGCAAAAGTTTTATCGGATTAGGGAGAAGGTTATTGGTGGCTCTTATTTTCCCTAATACAGGCCAAACTTTGTGAGAAACTTTAATTGATTTGATCTTCGATGATCCGCAAAAATTCTCCAACAAAGGGCGAAGGTTGTCTTTTGAAGAATAATCGAATCGCATTTGAAAGGATTTTGAAGTCGTACGCAAGAAAATCAAGATTTTATAACATAATCGCATGATTTTATTGTAATGGTCGCCCAGCTGGACTTTATTCATAAAAGAGCTAAAATTTAGTTTCATGAAAATATTTTTAAAAAATCTGTCCGTGAGCTGATTTATTGCATATTTCGCATGCCTTTTAGGCAATAATGTCAGCGTTTCTCAATCTATGGATCGCGAGCTGTCTTTAGGTGGGTCGTGGAAAATAGACAACTTGGTCAGAAGCATTGACTTTCAATGGCATTTTAGCGATTAATGGGATAATCATAATATTAATGGCTGTTCTATTATTTAAAATTTGGATGGTTTTGTTGTTTTCAGGTCAATTGAGAGATTTCAAGGCCATTTTGGCAATTTTATCTAGATGAACGCGTCATTTGGATGGTACTAATGGCAAATTCTGGTCGCTATTGAAAATTTAGTCGATTGCTGAATATATGTATGGACCCAAATAATAAATTCATATCGAACACTGGCGCGGTAACCATAGCACGGTGATAGAGGAAATGCTTCGCCAACCCGAGCGTCTGTTCACCATGGAGGTGCGGCTCAAACAGCGTCTGACTGGCATCCAGCGGCTGAATAAGAAATGCTCTTCCCCGGAAGCTACACTTAAGATGGCAGCCCCATCACGGCGGATAGGAGACCTTAGGCCAACCACCTACTGTCTCTGAAACCTTTACAATTGTTACAGAAACCAACAGAGAAAGACATCGAACTGATATAACGGCAACGACTTTTAGCGCAAAACAACGGACACGAATTGGATCATGGAATGTATTGACGTTAGCCCAGCAGGGTAAACTGGCACAACTCGCCAACGAGGCGCAACGCATGAAGCTAGAAATCCTGGGACTGAGTGAAGTTCGTTGGCCAAACTTTGGAGAACACAAACTGCCCTCGGGACAGGTACTACTATACTCTGGTATTCGAGGTGAAAACGCTCCCCGCCATCGTGGAGTTGGTCTCCTACTTAGCGTCAAGGCAAGTTAGAACACGGGTTCGTAACCTTACCATAATCCAATGTTATGCGCCAGCCGATGCTGCCGCGCTACAGGACAAGGAGAATTTTTACAGTCAACTGAATGCCGTCGTGGACAGGGTGACATCAAGATCTACAATGGCGACTTCAATGCGAAGATCGGCTCCGACAACACGGACTATGAGCGTGTCATGGGACGCCATGGTCTCGGCGAAATGAGCGTGAACGGTGAGCTGTTTGCAGAATTTGGTGGCAATAACGACATGGTGATCGGTGCCTCGCTCTTCCCCCATCGGCCAGTACACAAAGTTACGTGGGTTTCCCGTGATGGACATACCGAAAATCAGATCGACCACATCTGCATCAGCCGAAAATGGAGACGGAGCCTTCTTGATATCCGGAATAAACGCAGCGCCGACATCGCATCTGACCATCACCTTCTAATCGGTGAAATCCGCCTACGCATGGCGCGGATCCAGCGACGGGAGGAGAGACTCGGGCGGCGGTTCAGCACACGCCGACTTGAAGATCCAGTGGTAAAAAGGTCTTTTGTTGAAGAACTTGAGACTCGAGCTGCGGACGTTCCAGAAGGTGGCAGCGTAGAAGAACAATGGACGGCCATCAAGAATGCCTTTATAGAAACAAGCGAGAACAACTTGGGTGAGCTGCGCACCCAGAGGAAAGAGTGGATCACAGATGAAACCTGGCGGAAGATTGAGGAGCGTAGAGAAGCAAAATCCGCGATAGAGCGGGCGAGAACCAGAAGAGCCAAGAACGAAGCCCGTCAACGGTACTCGGCTCTAGAGAAGGAAGTCAAGCGCTCTTGCAGACGGGACAAGCGAGCGTGGGTGAACTCCCTGGCCGACGAAGGGGAGAAAGCCGCAAATACTGGCGATATACGCCTCCTCTACGATATCTCACGACGCCTGAGTAGAGCAAGGATGAACCCGAGGATGCCAGTGAAGGACACGACTGGACAATTGCTTACCGACCCCACTGACCAGCTGAAACGCTGGTTTGTGCACTTCGAACAACTTCTTCAAGTTTCGACGGCCAACCAGCCATCAACATCTCGGCATGATCCGCCTAGGGTGCGGCGCATCACTCGCGTCAATTCCGAGGCCCCATCACTGCAGGAGATTGAAGCAGCTATCCGAAGCATGAAATCCAACAAGGCTCCAGGGGACGATCGCATATCAGCAGAGATGCTCATAGCTGACCCCATGCCATCCGCACAAATGTTGCATCAACTATTCTGTAATATCTGGGACACCGCGACTTTTCCGGCCGACTGGAAGCAGAGCGTCTTAGTGAAGGTCCCAAAGAAGGGGGATCTGACTGTGTGCGACAATTGGCGAGGCATCATGTTAATGTGTATTGTTCTAAAAGTTCTGCGCAAAGTTATCCTGAATCGGATACAGGAGAAGATCGACGCGATTCTCCGACGGCAGCAGGCAGGATTCCGTGCCGGAAGATCTTATGACGCTCCGCATCATCCTGGAGCAGCTCAATGAATTCCATGAGTCCCTTTATTTGGTATTCATTGACTACGAAAAAGCTTTCGACCGTCTCAATCACAAGAATCTGTGGGGCGCCCTGAGACGCAAGGGAGTCCCGGATAAAATCGTCAACCTCATCGAAGCGCAGTATGAGGCTTTCACGTGCAGAGTTCTGCATAACGGAGCCTTGTCCGACCCTATCCGGGTAGTCGCTGGTGTGAGACAAGGATGTATACTATCACCGCTACTGTTTCTCATCGTAATCGACGAGATCATGGTAGGTGCAATTGGCCGTGTACCGAACCGTGGGCTGCTTTGGCAGCCTATCACCATGGAGCATCTCAACGACTTCGATTTGGCTGATGATGTTGCTCTACCTTTTATGCAGAGTAAGCTCAATGACCTAGCCGAACGCTCCTCTGCGGCGGGTCTCACCATCAACGTCAACAAGATCAAATCGTTGGATATCAACACGGGCAAACCTTCCAACTTTACGGTAGCGGGGCAAGCTTTGGAGAAGGTCGAAAGTTTCCAATATCTTGGCAGCCAAATAGCGTCTGACGGCGGGACCAAGAGCGACATAGGTGCACGAATCAAGAAGGCTAGGGCTGCCTTTGTGAGTTTACGAAACGCGGAGATCCAACCAGATAAGTTAACGCACCAAAATCCGAATTTTCCACTCGAACGTGAAATCTGTGTTGTTATACGCCAGCGAGACGTGAAGTGTATCAGCAGAGAACACTCAAAAGCTGCAGGTCTTCATCAACCAATGGCTGCGGTATATAATTCGTGCCTGGTGACCTCACAACTGGATCTCGAATGCCGAGCTCCATCGTCGATGTCATCAGAAGCCGATAGCAACAGAAATTCGAGAGCGAAAGTGGAGGTGGGTCGGCCACACACTTCGACCGGGCGGAAACGAAATTTGCAAGCAAGCGCTGGATTGGAATCCGGCAGGACATCGCAGCAGAGGCAGACCCAGGGGCTCATGGCGGCGGAGCCTCAATAAGGAAACTAAGCAAGTCAATATGAATCTGACCTGGGCCCAGGTCAAGGCAAAAGCGAGCAGCCACCCAGGATGGAAGTCTTTCACGTTGGCCCTTTGCACCGCTGGTGGTGCACAGGATCCTTAAGTAAAGTAAGTACCCTGGGCACTGCGGTATCCCTGGAAATAGCGAAGCCGACAGCCTGGCAGGGTCTGGACCAGCTGGCCCCCTGCTTCACCGACGAAGTGCCACTACAGGACATAAAGCGATGGATAGTCAGCAAAATGTGGGAAGCCTGGGAAGCAGAGTGGTGCCAATCCCAATCCCTCCTCATCTGAAGAATCCAAGGAACGACGAGCAAGTGGACGGATATGTCGAAACTACGGGACCAGAAGGTGGTTTCTCGTCTTAGGACAGGCCATACAAGGATCTCACATAGTTTTGGTGGAACGCAGTTCCACAGAATGTGCTACGTTTGCGGGAGCAGTACGAACTTCCCAACAGCATTAAGGACATACTGGGCGACGAACCTTCCACTTTAGCGACAGTTATTTATTTCCTCAAGGACGCTGGGCTATACAACAACATTTAGGCCCTTTTAACTTTCTTTTGGCTGTCGGGACATCTCTGCCGGACGGGGATTACCCCTCCTACGGTGGAACTCCGATCTCTTTCAGAACCCTACATAACTTTGTTGTACCAGATTGCTTTTTTTTTCGTTGCCTGTATTGTTAGTCTTTTACTGGACTCTGTTTTAATTGCTTCTATTTGAGTACATGTGAATTGTAGGCCAACTCCGTTACAAAATTTGCAGACAGAACCCCCTCTGGGGCCCCCTATTTTATAGAGATGAAATAACCAACACACACACACACATTAATTCCCTAGTAACGTTGGAGGTTTTATAAAGGTTTTAAAGCACTCTTGAAGTTTAAACCCCGGTCTACACGACTACGATAAAACCAAAAAAGTAACTTGTGTTACCATGATCAATCCTGAATTCCTGCCTCTTCCAGTAGCATAAATTCCCTTCCTATGATAAATCCTGAGATGCGGGCGATATTTCGAGCTGAGTTTGGATCTTAGGATTTGTTGAACTTTACTCTTTTGGCCCTATCTAGACAGATTGAACCATCAATCTTTGTTTATTTTTAAATAAATTCCGTACCCAAACAGTCCCCATTTGCCCTTGATTAACAAGCCATTTGACATGTGCATGTTTGGTAGCAACGAAAAAACCGGTCAAGGTCTCCCATTTTACAACTGAAACAAAACAGCAGATTGAAACACGCAGGGAAAGCAATCAATAAATCCCCGTTCCGCCAAATTTTACGCACCACATTTACACCGATTATGCTTTGGAAAATTACCCAAACAACATCAACCCTCCCCGCCACCCCTCGCACGACACCGTGGCAATCATTTTTATAAATCATTAACTTGTAAAAACTCCATTCTGCCGCCGTTTTGTTTAGTTAGAGTACATTAAGCACTTTCACGATTTTCCGACTCGACAGTGTCCCACCACCGCCTCAGTGCCGGCATCGAAACGGAAGGAAGGGTGCAGCCAGCGCTCACCCCTCCGATACCGACTTGCTTCGGGAGCTGCTCCTGATAACACGCAGTAATAGTGATGGGACATGGTAGTAACCTCAGTCAGTCAGCCAGCAGCCGTAGCAGAATTGCCGGTTGGTCATTGATCAGTCAAATGCAACCGGTGGTAGTGGCAGACGTCATCGTCACCAGTTGCATTTGGTTGATTTGGTAATTATGGTTGTAATCGGGATGAATGTTTGATCGCCGCAAATTAGCAGGGAGGTGTGGCTCGGGCGATTTCGATTAGAGTGGTGGGACGATTGATTTATGGGAAAAAAAGGGGTCGATTCAAGGTCAATCGGTTGACTTCTGTTCTCTTCAAGCCTAAGAGTTGTCTCCTGATTACCTTTGTTTTAAGTACTTCCCCGCCAGTGTGAGGCGTGGCGCTAACATTCATTTGGTGTGAAGCTTTTTATCTTTGATCGGTAGATGACGAGATTGTGCTAAAGCGTTGGCACAGTTCTGAGAGTGACCAGTCTCATTGATGTGTTGTCTTCGTTGAAAGACAATTTGATTCGACATTTTTTCAGTAGGTGGCACTAGTGTGTAAATTGTGGGTTTCCTTTATCTTGAAATCCTGATCAGAGAGAAAGTTGTTGTCTTTGGCAAAGTTGTTCAACAGATGGAGGTCTTTTGACTGCCAAATAATTTAAATCTGAATTCTCTCAACAGGTGGCAAGAATTCAATTTAAAAAAAAGAAAAATCCTTAGATCCTAATCGGAAATAAACTAGCTGACTTTGGCAAGGTTGTTCATTTATAAATAATTTAGTCAAAACTTCCCTTACCACGACCTAAATTTCCTCGCTAAATATCCTGACCAGGTTTCTGTCTTTGAAAAAAAAAATCCCACTGGACATAAAATCAACCGGTACCGAAATTGCAGCTGCCAACCCCCGAAACTTATCCTCTTTCGATTAGACGATTCGAAATCCTCCATCAAAGAAACTAATCAATAATCTCTACCCCTCGACGCCCGTACCGCCTCAAACCACATTAGCATTCAACGTCGAAATAATCCCGATGCAGCAAAAATCGAAACAAAACCACCGCCACTCTGAAAGGAAACTCCGAGGAACATGGCAAAAAATGGGACTCCTTCTTGACCTCACCTTTTCTTCGTGTCCGATGGATTCCGGTGGTGGCGGGGGTGAGGGACAACTCGTTCTCAAGATGAGTAATTGAACCCCGCCCTGGTCCCTGGCCTTGGTCGTCATTCGCTCTTCTCCGTTCGATGTGAAATGAAGAAGAAAATTAAAATCCTTACGGTCCGGCGAAAAACTTGTGTGATTGGGAAAAAGGGGTTGCGGTTGAGTTCTTCTTTATTTATTTTTTTTTCTCTCTACCGAATAAAAACTTTACCGATTTTGTGTCCCGTCATCAGTTTGGAAGAATGAGCAATTGTACGTATTTTTCGTCCAAATTTCAAACTGAAGGTACTTAGAGTTCGGGTGGCGTCTTTCATTCGCTTGGCAAAGTTGGTCCTTTTCGAGGAACCAGCAGCAAAGTTGTGGCTCAAATCCGGCCGCTTATGAACCCGAAGGGGGAGGAAAGTTTTTGCGCACCGGTCCGAGCGAAATTATTGACAAGTTGAAGTGTGATGGCAAGACAAAGGTAAATTTCTCCTTGTTTGCTTTATTTGCTTAGGCTGCTCGGAGTGGAAGCGGAAGGGAAGGCACAAATAAGATGCTCTTTTTCGGTGTGTGGGAACGAAGATGCTGGTGGCTTTTGTTTGATCGTGGAGGATGCGACTCGTCGCAATTAGGGCGGCATTCCGATCGATCATAATCAAGGTGACACCGTGTACAGCGCTCAAGATGTTCCTTCACAAAATGAACCACAAAACTTTTGACATTGCTTTGAAACTTATCCTGCTCCGAGCAGATGATGTAATAAACCGTGAAACCATAAAAACATTGTGATTTGACAGTGATTACCATTTGTCGTCCCTGGGGGGGAGAGACACACACCGGGACATTTACGATCAAACTTATTTAAATTCGCTTTTAAAGTTCCACATCGAATCCGGTTGTTCTTTCATCTTCCTGTCAAGATGTTTCCACTTCAACACCAACGACGACGACGACGCCGCCGCCGGCAAAGCGTAACGAGATAATTAATCCATCTTAACGCTCTTTCTCTGAAGTCTGCGGAAGTCGGGAAACTCGCGAAGATTGCAGTTGAACGTGTTAAACATGGAACGGTTTGTCCGTAATCCGGAATTAATTACAACACAAGAAACACGGCAAACTCCAACAAGTGCGGAATCGTCACTTGTGCAGACTACTTTCTTCAGGGTAGGTTTACTCGAGGGGTTGTTGAGTCAATGTTTTTCTTTGGGCCTTTGAGTTTCTTCAAGTGACACAAGAAATTTTCCTCAAGCAATGCGGAAATGAACCGGCAGCAGCTGGGGAAGGCGAACAAAAGAGCAGCAACAAGTCTCGGTAGGAAGTTGGGGTTTGAGTTTCGCCTAGGCATTCCGTTGGTTTCCTTTGGAATTGATAGAGGAACTAGCCGAGCTGAAGGATTTAATAAGATTTACTACATCAATCTCTGGCTGATGAGAAAATATAAATCTACTTAAAATATCGAAACGGTTTTATCGATGTCCCAAAGGTCTTAAAAATGCATAAATGTCCTTCGATAGACCAAACTGATCAAGAAAATGTATAAAGCCAAAACGTAATTCAAAGAGCACACTGTTTTAATAAAAAAGTCAAAATTTCAAACAGAGTACTAAATTTACATGAATGGAAAAAAAATCGAAACGACCCTAACAAAGGTATTCATTAGGATGGCGTGAAAACGTTAATTAATCAAAAATCCTCAAGTGGTTGATGCTTATTTTTAATATAATGTTCATCTCGGAATAGCAAGTGGTCTTGAAATAAAGTAACAGCAATTGGAATTACCTCCAGGGAAGTTAAGTGAATTAATCAGGCGAAGCTTAAATAGCTAGAATTAAGGTGGATCAAATGGTTTGAAAATGTAAAATAAACTTAAAAGCTGCTCAAAATTGCACGTAAATGGCCATAAATTGATAAATCAAAGCAAACTTAGTATATCAATCAGTGACAAATAGTCTAAACATTTCCATAATGGACTTAAATTAAACAACATGGCCATAAACTGAGCCAATACATCTTAAAACGACCAAAATGGCCTTCATGTGACCAAAATTGCTTTGAAAAAGAAAACTTCTCCACACGTTCCTGAGGTAGTTCTGAACGTTTTCAGCGTGGCTCCAAACGCTTCGGACTCTTAAGTGTTTATATGCTTAGTAAAAGCTATGAAAACAAAAATTTGGTGTGCGCAGAAATCGAATCAAACGGATTCTTTCAAACGAACGGGTTCTTTTTTTTCTGCAGAATCAACCCGTCCACAAGATTAGATTCCAGCTCAGTACCTCTATGGAATCTCCATTGGGAGCGTCACGAATGTATGTCGAGCTCGTTTGGAATTTCTGCTAGGAACCTCTGAAGTCTCCGCCGAAAATGTCGAGAATATCAACCAGGAACATCAAAAACGTCCGTCGAGAACGTCTAGGATCTCTGTCGGGAACGTGTAGAATCTTCATAGGGAGCGTCTAGAATTTACGCCAGGAACATTTGGCATCTCCATCAAGAACGTCTGACATCCTTATCGGGAACGTTTGAAACCTTCGTCGGGAATATCTAGAAGATCCATCGAGATTTTCTGGAATCTTGTCACGAACCTCTAGAATCTTCATCAGGAACATCTCCAATCGATTAGGTCTAGAATCACCGTCAATACCGTTTGGGATTTAAATTAGTAACATATAGAGACTTCATTGGAAATGACAAAAATCTGAGCCGGGAACATCTAAAACCTCCATCGGGAACGTCTAGAATCTTCGTCAGTAACATCTAGAATACCTGTCGAGAACAACTGGAATCTCCGTCGGGAACATCTGGAATCTTCGTTGGGAACGTCTAAATTCCCGTCGAGGATCTCAGTCAGAAATATCTAAAACATCCGTAGGGAACATCTAGAATCTCCGTCGGAAACGTGTAGAATCTTCATTGGGAACGTCTAGAATGCCCGTCAGGAACATTTCGAATCCCCCTCAGGAACCTTTGGAATCCATGTCAAAAATGTTTGGAACTCCAAGCGGGGGAACGTCCGAAACCTTCATCGGGAACGGCTGGAATCTTCGTTCAGATCGTCTGGAATTAAAGATGAGAACGTCTGGAGTAATTATCGAGAACGCATGGGATCTAATCTACTCCGAAAATGTTTGTAGTTTTCGTCGGGAACGTTTGGAATCATCTTCGGGAACATCTGGAATCCAAGTCAGGATCGTCTGAAATCCCTATCGGGAACGTCTGAAGCCTTCGTCGGGAATATCTGGCATATCCATCGCAATCGTATGGAATCTCTGTCACGAACCTCTAGAATCTCCATCAAGAACCTCTCCAATTGGTAAGGTATGGAATCCCCGTCAAGATCGTTTGGAATCTGGAGACTCCATTGAAAATGATGAAATTCTCGGTCGGGAACATCTAAAACCTCCATCAGAAACGTCTGGAATCTTCGTCAGCAACATCTAGAATACCTGTCGAGAGCATCTGGAATATTTGTTGGGAACGTCTGGAATCCCTGTCGAGGATCTCAGCCAGGAATATCTAAAACATCCGTCGGGAACATCTAGAATCTCCGTCGGAAACGTGTAGAATCTTCATTGTGAACGTTAAAAATGCCCGTAAGGAACATTTCGAATCTCCCTCAGGAACCTCTGGAATCCATGTCGAAAATGTCTGGAACCCCAGGCGGGAACGTCCGCAACCTTCGTCGGGAACGGCTGGAATCTTCGTTCAGATCGTCTTGAATCAAAGTTGAGAACGTCTGGAGTAATTGTCGAGAACGCCCGTAATCCTCGTTGTTAACGTCCGGAATCCACTCCGGAAATGTTTACAGTCTCTGTCGGGACCGTTTGACATCTCCTTCGGGAACATTTGGAATCATCCTCGGGAACATCTGGATTCCAAGTCAGGAACGTCTGGAATCCCTATCAGCAACGTCTGAAGCCTTCGCCGGGAATATCTGGAATATCCATCGCGATCGGCTGGAATCTCTATCACGAACCTCTAGAATCTCCATCAGGAACCTCTCCAATCGGTAAGGTTTGGAATTCTCGTTTAGATCGTTTGGAATTTCTGATTGTAACATCTGGCGACTCCGTTGAAAATGACGAAAATCTCGGTCCGGAACATCTAGAAGCTCCATCGGGAACGTCTGGAATCTTCGTCAGTAACATCTAGAATACCTGCCGAGAGCAACTGGAATCTCCGTCGGGAACGTCTGGAATCTTCGTTGGGAACGTCTGGAATCCCCGTCTCAGTCAGGAACATCTAAAATCTCCGTCGGGAACATCTAGAATCTCCATTGGGAACGTCTAGCATTCCCGTCAGGAACATTTGGAATCTCGATCAAGCACCTCTGGAATCCTGTCGAATCCTGTTGAAAATCCTTCGTAGGGAACGGCTGGAATCTTGGTTCAGATCGTCTCGAATCAATGTTGGGAACGTCTGGAGTAATTGTCGGGAAAGTTTGGAATCATTTTCGGGATCATCTCGAGCCAGGAACATTTGGAATCCCTATCAAGAACGTCTGACACCTTCGTCGGGAATATTTGGAATATCCATCGAGATCGTCTGGAATCTCTATCACGAACCTCTAGAATCTCCGTCAGGAGCATCTCCAATTGGCAAGGTCTGAAATCCCCGTCAATAACGTTTGGAATTTCTGGTAGTAACATCTAGAGACTCCATTGGAAATTACGAAAACCTGAGCCGGGAACATCTAAAACCTCCATCTGGAACGCCTGGAATCTTCGTCAGTAACATCTAGAATACCTGTTGGGAGCAACTGGAATCCCCGTCGAGAACGGTTGGAATCTCCATCAGGAACGTCTGGAATCCCTGTCAAAAAGGTCTGTCATGCTCGGCGGGAACGTCCGAAACTTCCGCCAGGATAGTCTGGTATCTCCGTTCATAACATTTCCCGAATAAAAGTTGGGGAAAGTCTGCAATGATTGTCGGGAACGCCTGAAATCTCCGTTGAGATCGTCCAGAATTCACTCCGAAATTGATTGCAATCTCTGTCGGAAAAGACTAGTCTCTTTGTCAACATCGGCTCGAATCAAAGATTGGAACGTTTGGAGTAACTGTTTGAAACGCCTGGAATCCTCGTTGATAACGACCGGAATCCGCTCCGGAAATGTTTGCAGTCTCTGTCGGGAACGTTTGAAATCTCCGTTGGGAACGTTTGGAATCATCTTAGGGAATGTCTGGATTCCAAGCCATAAAAGTCTGGAATCACTATCGGGAAGATCTGAAATATCCATAGAGATTGTCTGAAATCTCTGCCAGGAATCTTTGGAATTTTCGTCAGGAACGTCTCCAATCGGTAAGGTCTGGAATCCCGGTCAAGAACGTTTGGAATTTCAGATAGTAACCTCTGGAGACTCCGTTGGAAATGACGAGAATCTCAGCTGGGAACGTCTAAAACCTCCATCGGGAACGTCTGGAATCTTCGTCAGTTACGTCTAGAATACCTGTCGGGAGTAACTGGAATCCCCGGTGGAAAAGTCTGGAATCTTCGTCCAGATCGGCTCAAATTAAATATTGGAACGTCTGGAGTAATAGTTTGAAACGCCTGGATTCCTGGTTGATAACGACCGAAATCCGGTCCGGAAATGTTTGCAGTCGCTGTCGGGAACGTTTGAAACCTCCGTCGGGAACGTTTGGAATCATCTTAAGGAATGTCTGGATTCCAAGCCAGAAAAGTCTGTAATCTCTATCGGGTAGATCTGAAATATCCATAGAGATTGTCTGGAATCTCTGCCAGGTATCTTAAGAATTTTCGCCAGGAACGTCTTCAATCGGGGAGGTCTGGAATCCCGGTCAAGAACGTTTGGAATTTCTGATAGTAACATTTGAAGACTCCGTTGGAAATGACGAGAATCTCAGCTGGGAACGTCTAAAACCACCATCGGGAACGTCTGGAATCTTCGTCAGTAACATCTAGAATACCTAACGGGAGCAACTGGAATCTTCGTCCAGATCGGCTCAAATTAAAGATTGGAACGTCTGGAGTAACTGTTTGAAACGCCTGGAATCCTGGTTGATAACGACCAGAATCCATTCCGGAAATGTTTGCAGTCGCTGTCGGGAACGTTTGAAATCTCCGTTTGGAATCATCTTAGGGAATATCTGCATTGCAAGCCAAGAACGTTTGCAATCCCTATCGGAAAGATCTCTCGATCTCTCGATGTGTTTTCCGTCGATCTTGTTTTCCGTACTGAAGTACCAATGCTACCGACGTCAAGGAGGCAGCTCCCACCCTGAACCCAAGCTAACCGACCCATCAACTCATGGACCGAGGACCAACGGCTTTACTTCCCTTCCGAAGGAAGGCGTGACCAGAGAGATTTTATGCCTCAGAAAATCCCGACGGCGCCGACTGGGATTGAACGGCCCATTGGGGTGAAAGAGGCAATCACGCTTACCACTACACCACCGGCGCCAGAAATATCCATAGAGATTGTCTGAAATCTCTGGCAGGAATCTTTAGAATCTCCGTCAGGAACATCTCCAATCAGTAAGGTCTGGATTCCCGGTCAAGAACGTTTGAAATTTCTGGTAGCAACCTCTGGAGACTCCGTTGGAAATGACGAGAATCTCAACCGGGAACGTCTGAAATCTCTGTCAGAAATATCTAGAATGCCTGTCGGGAGCATCTGGAGTCTGGAATTCGCGTCGAGAACGTTTGGAAACTCCATTAGAAACGTACTGAATATCTGTCCAAAAATTTCTGGAACCTCCGTTCAGATCATTTCGCATAAAAGTTGAAAAAGACTGGAATAACTGTCGGGAACACCTGGAATCCCCGTTGAGAGTGTCCAGAATCCGTTTGCAATCTCTGTCAGGAACGTCTGGAATCATTTTTCGGAACATCTGAACTCTTCATCTGATCTCCAATCCAAGTCGGTATCGTCTGGAATCCCCGTTGGGATCGTCAGCAATCCACGCCAGAAATGTCTTAAATCTTCCCAGGGATCGTCTGGATTCTCCATCGGGAACTTCTGTAATTCTCGAACTGGAACTGTCTTGAAACCTGCGTGTGTTTTTGTTTTTCTCTGAAAAATGCTCTTGATTTGGGGTTGACAGCTTCAAGAACGATTGAACGATGATTGCGGAGTAAAAAGTATTTGGTACCCGAGTAAAAAATTGAAATTTTTATAACTATGAATTTTCTCCATGGACTCCGCCGGAAAATCCTAGAAACTATCTTCAAACTTGCTTGAAATTGTGTAAAGTTTGCTTTTTAAATTGTACTCCAAAATTGTCTGATTGATTGATTAACTTTTAAGCAATTTTCAGTCGTAGGTGATCATTAAGGGTAGTGTCAGAATGGTATCCATAGCATCATTAAGATTATCGAAATTCCTTTAGAGTTGCTCTAGAACTCCCTGGAATTCTACTCGGGATTATGCGGTACGGTTTTGTGGAATCTACCTCTAGTTCTCCTGACATTTTTTAAGGTTTCTTAAAATCACCTGGAAAGTCAAATTGCTCAAGAATTGTCCTCAGAATTCCTTGAGAGAGTGAATTATAGAGGACTAAAATTTTCCTCAAAACTCATTTGGCATTCTCTTAAAAATTCTCCAGACAATTCTTCGATGTGTCAGAATCCTAAAATTATATCTTAAGTCACGATTTACGATTTTGTTTTATTTTCAAAATACGACCATATTCAAAAAATAAAGTCTGAAATCTCGAAAAGTTCACTATAGCGCAGTTCCACGCCAAATGACGAATTGGAAAAACTCGACATTCTCCGATGTTATATGTTTTGGTAATGTTTTGGACACTTAAATCGCAGAACAAGAACTTTTGGTCAAATTTTTGAAATTTTTGCGTGTGTCTTCAGATATTTCAGAACTCCTCTTCGAATGGTTCAAAAAATTGATTCCGAAAATTCCTGAAACTTTATGTCAAGAGATCTCTGAATGCCCAAAAGATTGCTTGTCATAATCTCGGAGCTTCCCATTGGAAGACTCCCTATTTGTTGCAAGAATTCGGAACTCAAGGATATTTCTAAACACTGCCTTGGACAGTTCCGAGAATTTGCATTCAGAAGATTCCAGAGCATTCCAGACAATGCCTTCGGAAGATTCCAGAACAAGTAATAGGATGTTCCCATAACAAGGCTTTGAAGTATTTTGAAATATTCATTCGGCAGACTTTTCCAAAACATGTCTTTGGAAGATCTCAGAACTTACCCATATGGTCTTAAAAATCTCTTAAAGAAGTTTGATCAACTTGTTTTCGAATGGTACCAGACATTCTTAAAGATTGACTTCGAAGGATCCCAGAACTTGTCTTCAAATGGTTCCAAGACTTCCTGCTTGAAGTTCCCAGAACTTAGGAGGTTTCCAATAAATTTCCTTCAGATCTTACCAGAGCTGAACACGCTTTCAGATCATTCTAAGGCTTATCTTTCGAGGATTCGAGAATTTAAAAGCTTGCTTCTGGATTTCCTCACAAGCTGGTTTCCAAAGATCTCAGAATTTGCCTCTGAAAGATCCCAGAACTTTGGAAGATTCCCTTCAGATTATTCCAGGGCTTCCCTTCCAATGATTCCAGAACTTATCTCCAGATGTTCTTAAAAACTGCTTTTGTAAGTTTCAAGAAATTGAATTTCAAAGATTTCAGAACTTGTCTTCGGATGGCTCCAGAACTTGTCCAGAATATTCCCAAAGCTTGACTTTAATGGATTGATGAAGTGTCACCCTAAGATTTTTCGTGACTAGGAATTCAAACCGATTTACCCAACGACCATTAAAACAAACGTCAATTCAATTGATTCGAAAACAAACATCATGAAAAGAACTTTACAGTTACTAAACCTTTACTCGAGGTTAATTCTGTTCCACTTGCAGCACAGTTTTTGTTCCGTAGATTTTTTTTGTAACGAAATTATTGGTTTGAAACATGTGCCAAAATCACTTATGTAAAATTTGGAAACTGAACTGAAACAAGATTATTTTCCTGATTCCCAAACTTTTCAATTTTGCCGACTTTCTCCTGGATTTTCCTGGTGAAAATAAATTAATCCATCCATACCCTGAAACCACATAAAGATCGTCAGATTTGGCTGAATTAAAAAAATGAATTTCATCATTGTGAAAGAAGTTGACAAAATTCATGGGTAAACACGAACAGTTACTGTAAATGCGACATGATTGTAACTAGAACTAAATTTTGGGACATCGTTTTTTCAGTCTAACAGTGTATCAAAACATCGTATCGTTTTGATCCACCGTTAGACTGATTTGCCGATGTCCTAAAAATTACGAACAGTAATGTTTTAGCTAATCCAACTGTAAAAATCTCCGAGACAATTGGAAACCACTCAACAGTATGTCATTAAGACTTAAATCTCCAGCACAGCATAATTCAAAAGATAAAAAAAACGTTCATCGGTGCAGAACTCTACCTTTGTCGAACCATTTCTACCCTCCATTCTTCCACTTCAGGAAAACGCAGCGAAGGCTGAAGAAAAGACAAACCCCCAAAACTTCCCGCCCCCCTTCCGCCCTGCTATTACACCCGAATCGCTTAACACCGTCGTCGTCCCCTTTTCCCCTCGGAAAATCTTTCCGGCAGCAACTTTCCTTAAGAAAACCGTAAAGCAGAGGCAGGGCGAAGGCGAACAACTTGACTACCGGATTATTAGGTACGCATTTATTGTTATTGAGGGTAGAATTTCTTGCTCGACCCCACTTGAGTGAGGGTGAAACGTCTTGAATAAATTGCGGCTAAAAGATGCTCTTGTCACTTGCTGCTACTGTGGAAGGAAGCAACAAGTTCCTTGGAGGGTTCGCCCGATCTGCTTGGGAAATTCCATTGGGTTAATGGTATTGACATTACACGGATTGTTGCTCCTCGGATTACATCGATTCTAAAAGGGGACGGTATGGGGGGAAGGTTTCGGGTAATTTACTAGTTCAAGGGGAAACGATTGAACACTTTCAAGGTGGTGACAAAATCGACACTTACTGTCATTATGGGTAATCGAATCACTTGAACACAGTGCAAACTTTACCACCCGGACTTGTTCCAGACACACGCGACCCTTCCCGTCCGGTCGTCATAACCCATCACAAATGAAACGTTTTACTGCTTCGCGTAATTCTTCTAACCCGGCTCCCTCGCCCAAAGACCGACAACATCGTCAATTATGTATACGACGGCGGCGATGGCGGTGGCACCGCGATTAGATTTCCCCACCTCCCGGAAAATGCGCAACACTTTGGCGTTAATACTTTGTTTGCCACAGGTTTCTTCAGAGAAAGCGCGGAGTTATGATGGTAGGAGCTGCTACCTTTTCATTATCACCTCATTATGAATTCTCTTGGTACTACCTTTTAATTTTATTGCAACCATTGAAGCTAACTGGCACGCTGTTTTCTTGATTTGTAGAGTGGCACACGCCAAAAAAAATGCTACTCTAGGGCACACGCCTTCCGCCCTGTGGCACAAGCCAAGCTCTTCGCGACGACGCGACGACGACGAACGGCAGATGTTCAATTCGCGCATCATCTCATCGTAAGCCAAAGGAACCCCTATATGCAGTGCCTACACCTTTCACTATCGTAATCTACGGACGCATTTGTCACTACGCTATGCTGCGCTGTGAGTTCAAACAGAGAGGGGTCGATCGACCCCTCTGCTCGAACAAGACCAAGAACTCACCTCGACTCGGTTGGCGGTGCTTCTTACCTTGCCTAGTTCCAGTTTGACAGGGAGGAACTTGTGTACCGATTCTAATTCCGACTTCTTTGTGCTCTTCCGGATCGGAAAGAGATCGGTTCACCACTCACCAACACTACCATAATCGTTCCCCTTCTTTTCTTATTTGATGAAGTTCGTTAGCTGATCGTTCGTTCGAAGGAAGGTTTTCCCGGAGGGAGACTTTACGTCATCGATGCAGCTGCTGGGTTTCGTTTTTTTTTTTTTGCGAATCACTTATACACCTCTAGCAGTATAGGGAGACCCCTGGTTGGACTCTTGTAGACTGTATGACGAATTTGCTAGCAAAGAAAAGACGAAAAAAGAGACACCGGTTTGCCGAGCCCTAGAGGCAGCACCATGGGTGATCATTAGGCTAGGACTGGTGGTGGTAGGGGTGTTCAGATAGCTAAATTAATTTGCTGTTATGAGAATTGTTTTAAGATTTCGTTATTGGTCATTTGAAGGCGATCTCCTGGGAAAGTAAAGTCTTCCGATGAAATTCTGAGGAATATCTAAGCAAGAGCAGGGATTCTCGCTAAAGTCGAATATGTCGCCAGGCCAACCCAGCAAACGTTTAACAAGCTTCTGAATAAGCTCATTTTAAGCAACTATTAATCGTTAAAATTATGAAGTCACCTAGAGAAAGACAAATCAAATTCGCATCGTCTTTAGGGATGGAGAATATACCCAAATTACACACATCTGTCACACAAAGTTGCAGCAACTAGATAGTCACTAAAATGAATCCTATAGCAGTTACTTCAACCGGTTTTTGAAAAGTGTGGTACTAGGGTAGAATATTATGGAAATTCAGAAGGACTTCTAAGCCAATTTAAAAGAACGTCAGAGGAGTGTTGAGTTTTCACGGTCCATAGTCCAGATGTTATTTGGCTCAATTTCTTCAATACTTCAAGACTTCAGTAACAATTCTGGAGGACCAGCAGGATAAATCCGATGATCTGCAGTGTATACAGAGGTGTTGCAGGGTAAGTTCAAAGTACTCTGTAGGTCAAAATTTTAGCAACTTCAACACTTCAAATGAAAAAGAAATTTTCCAAGCAATGCCCATGATGTGCTTCAAATGATAAAACAACTCACATAATCCTAAAACATGACTTTAAATCGGCTAACGACTTAACGACTTTTTTGCCTTTGAATTTGAGGTAGTACTTCAAACTCCCTAACCCATCAAGTGAGCTAGGCAAAGGAGTGTGCATTTGATTAGGGTAAACGCTCCTATAGTTGCGGTACGTTAGAAGCGTTAGGTTCCTATAGTTGTGTATGGAGACTCCATACACAACTATAGGAACCTAACGCTTCTAACGTACCGCCACTATAGGAGCGTTTCCCCTAGTACCATCAAATTTGGCCATTCGCTCAATTTCAACTTCTGTCCAATTTTCACTCTTCCGTACTCTAACGGACCAATCTATCCTCTTCAGAACTTTATCTAGCTAATCAATTATCGCACTGAAGCTTCATGTTGATATTTGTATAGCATGTGCTCCCAACTATGACTAAAATAACCTTAACCAGGCCGAAACAAGACTTAGAAAGGTTTAAATTTTCCAAATTGGTATGAAATGGCCAAAGTGTCCTCAATGGATGATCTTACAAACTCCAAAGCTCTACTCATGTAGGCTGGCTCGATAGGCTTGAAATTCCAAGTACCATTTTTGGTTTGGTTTTGAAGAGGTTTATAAGAATTAAAATGAACTGGAAGACCCTAATAAAACTGGAATTATTTCCTGGGATGTGCCGAGTATTATATTCATTAGTACAAATTCCTCTTACAAATCGGTCCATTGAGACTAACAGTTTGTCAGCATTGCTATGCGCTCAAGTTCGACTAGTGTGGCTCTAACCTCAACAACTTCAACAAACAAGTCATTCGGAGTCGTCCAAAACGCACCTCACGGCAATTCGTCCTCTCACTTGAGTTCGCTTTTAAGCCAGGATTACACGGTTCAAGTGAGTTGATTCAACTTACCCTGGTCGATCCGGTGTGTCGTCGTTCAAGTGACTTGAAAGAAAATTAAAAAAGTGTGTCTTAAATTTCAGCACAAGCTAGTTCTAGATAGAGCTGGAATTAGGGCCTAAAAGCTTTTATAAACAATGACATTTCTCGATGATTTCTAGGAATTCAAGGCGCGTCAACGCAAACCAACGTAACCATCGGGTAGGGGAAGACTTCCCCTACCTGCTGGTGATATTGATTTGCTTGGGCGAGCCTTGAGTTTCTAGAAATCATCGAGGGAAGTCATTGTCAAGCTGTTTCGCCCTAATTCCGGCTCAATCTAGAAGTGTCCAATGAAAATTATTCTTAAGTTCTGAGATGTGTTATACAGCTGTGGTTCACTATGGATTCATTTGAATTTCGACTCTAGATGTCAGTGAATGGACTTCTTCCTATCTTTAAAAAAAATCAAGACGCTTGAACTGGACAAAATTTTCAGGATATAGGGGAAATGGATGTAATGTCGGCCTAAATGCCCCTAATTTGGATCCATAAATAAATTCAGCAATCGACTAAATTTTCAAAAGCGACCAAAAATAGCGTTCATCTAGATAAAATTGATAAATAGCTGATTTTTAGCGATGGGCCGAATCTTAGATCCATTGGCCATTTCCCCTATTCACTTCGAAGAACTAATAAAAGATTTTTTTTTTTTTATTTTTTTTAAAGCAGTCGTGAACAAACTTTAAAATGAATTCTTAAGATACACTCCCGATCAAAAGTTTTGGGTCAGTCCTAAAAAATCATGCAAATGTTTTTGTTCATATCGCTGCCATTTTACGTCCAATTTTAATTCTTCAAAGGTCATTTAAAACGTATTAAATTAAACTTATTTCACACAAATGTTTTTCAAATTTAGTACACTAAACCTTTACCTTAAATTATAACATTTTTCAAAAATTTGGCGACCAAATTTAGATTTTAAATTAATAAAATAGTAATTCATGTCATCGATCATAAGTTTGGGATCACACACAAAAAGGTAGCTCTGAGTAGAATTCCAAGGCAACCCTGAATAGGATTCAAAAGAAATTTGAATGAAACTTCATCACAGTTTTTGACGTTAATTCTTAAGGAATTATGAGAAAATTTGAACAGAAGATTATACCAAGATAATAGTGAGGAGAACTCCAAAGTATATGTTTTTCTTCAAATGTCTAGTATAAGAATTTAATTCCTTTTGTCTTTTGTCTCTCTTTATTAGTTTTTGTTTGTCTTGTCCCCCCGTCTCGATGAGTCTCATCGTCGCCCACTGGTCACCCACCATAGCCGGTCGAACTCCGGACGAAGCTAGAACAGCACTACCGTTCATACTGGCGACAACGCTCTGATGAGACAACGAAACCCTACCCCAAGCTCCTCCCCTGATCCTATCCTTCGAAAATGTACCCTTCTAACCTCGAGTAAGCCGCGAGTAATCGGCCCAACTTCTACTAGACATAGAATTAAGTGAATTTTGTTACACACAGTGAACAATGAATTATCGGCTCCGTAAAGCTAACGCGATTGAGCCTTCCAAATAAACGAACTAGATAAAAAAAAAAAAAAACTCCAAAGTAATACAAAAGAGAAATCCAAGTATGATTTGAAGATAATTTCAAGAATATTTTAAGAGAAAATCAACCCAGAGCATATTTCCACGGGAGTTTTTGGAGAATTCCTAGAGGGTTCACATGTCGTCTTCTTGTTGGACGATCCACCTTGCTCGCTGCGTGTCTCTTCTTCTTGTTCCTGTTGGATCGCTTTCGAGAACCAATTTCACTGGGTCGTCGTCCGGCAATCTTACGACGCGCCCAGCCCACCATAGGTCCAAGAGTCTGATGGGTCGATAGGTAGGGTCCAGGTGTGGGAGCTGCCTCCCTGGCGTCGGTAGCATTCAGTACGTGAAACTGATCGACGGAAAACAAATCAAAAGAAAAACAATATTCCGGTCTATTTATATTTTAGATAATTCAAATGAGGGTTTCATAGGAGCAGCATTTCAAAGGTTTTTTTTTGGGATTTTGAAGCAGAGCTAAAAAAACTACAAGGGACATCCCTATGGGGTTGTACGCAATGGTGACGAGGACTACGTGGTCTTATATAATAAATCTTATTTGTTAACTGCAGCAAAAGTTTGTGTTTTGTGTAGGAATAGGAATTTCAGCGGGGTTTTCTCTGTTTATACTCTTTAGTAAGACGCGCTTGACATGGATGGCCCACAGCGACTCACGAAGAGCTACTGATTCCGATCGGTTTCTTCCTCCTTCTATGGATGCTCATGTGGGCTGCAGCTCGCTGCTTGCGGGTCTGACTTTCGTTATGTACTGGAGAACGTCATTGAAAAAAACATCGTTTGGTGAGACCGGATGGAATTCAATTTTGAAATCTGTGTTTGGGAAATCGCTTTTCGCAGGCAATCGGTGATAATTTTAACTATCAACAGCAACAGCAACAATTGCACCTTCGTGCAATTTTCAATAGTGACATTTAAAAAAAAAAAGATCAAGTCTTATATTCAACAGATGCGTAGAAATATTTCTGATCGATTGGTGATAAAATTTTTGAAATTGGTCCAGGGGCAGCTGAGTTATTAACGTTCAAAATCTTCCGTAATTTTGTTACATGTTCCATTTTCGGTTTTCACAACAAGTTCAGCTTCGAACCTGTTCGGATACGGTTGTGTATAAGTTTATTTCTGTTTTGTGCGTGCGTTCGCCAGATTAGCGCTGGCACTCTGCCTCCCGGACGGTTATACGTGTGTGATTGGTGGTTTTCTCGCTTTCCGAGAAGTTTTGGAATCGAAAAAGAAAACGTGATGCATCATGTTTGCAGGCATCAGAAGAAGTGTCGCTATCTGCGTTGTTTGTTTTTTTTCTTCGCTTGTGCTCCCGGTACAGAAATTTGTGGCGTCGCGTGTGATAGTTTTTGATTTCAGTTTGTTTACGCGTTGTATGATTTTGTGAGCGGTCGCTTCGTGTTCGCGTCATGGAGCAATCGACTACATTCGACCAGAGGATTGATCCCCGTAGGGCGGGTCTATGATCGGAGCTACTACACCAAGCGTGACATAGCTGCTTGCAAGGGATTCAGTTGGACTGATTTGGTGAGATTGTTCCATTTTTCTACTTTTGTCTATTTAAACTTAATTTCTATGAATGCGTATCGTTTGGAATCATTTGATTCGGATGAGACTCTTAACTTTTATTTGTTTACATTGTGTTTCAATTGGTATTCTTAAGAACTTCATAAAATAAGGTTTCAATATTTAAATTGAGCAGATCGACTAGCCTGGTGGCTGCCGCTTTTGCTTACTGAGTAGAAGACCGTCGGGGATCCACATTGTAAAGATTCCCTATTTTCAGCTTTTTTACAGGCTGGAGTTGTTGTTTGAACCATTTTGTTTATCAATTTAATTTATCTGTATAACAATTATTCACAAGCATTCTTCCAGGTCAATTCAAGAATAGTTTGATGATGATAAATCTTCCTAATATTCACATTACAGTTATGACCCGATCCTGTCAATCTCTCCGCGCATCAGACTGTTATTTTTCAATAATTCCACATAATTGTAATTTCATACCTTCCTCCTTCAAGATGAATGTTTAAGATACGCATACTTTGCTAGCTGACAAAATGGGGTCATTGCTGTATAATTATTCTCTTTTTGCAGCCTTCATTCAGACTGGATCTATTGATTTAAATTATTTGAGTTTTCTTCCAGCTCTTTGATGACGGAACATCACTAGATTTATACTGTAATGATTCACTCTTACAGCTTTCACCCTGGTTTTGTCTGTTGATTTGATTTGTTTGAATTGGTTTTCAGCTCTTTGGTGTTGGCAGTCGCGGGCGATCAATTTTGCTCATGCTCATGCTCTATGTTCATTTTCAGCATTTCGATGATGGAACGTCTTCAGATTTATATTATAAGGGGGCTTATTACGGATGTCACATCACGGTGAAAAGTTGTCACTTGTCGTCACGGTGAAGTGATTCACATTTGATTTGTACGGTAATCACGGCTCTTATTCTGAGTATCACTTTCTTATCACCGTGTAGTGACACCCGTAATAAGGCCCAATGATACACCATTTGGTTTTGGCTTCGGGCAAATCCAAGTATAATGCATGATAACACTAATTCATTTAAAACCATGGTCGCATCACTTATCAAGGTGAATCCTGATCCAACGAACCCAACTTACAAACAAAATCTCCTTTTCTGTGTCTTTTGTTGGAAATTTCAGGGTTACATCTTCCTTATTGGGAGCTGAGGAGACATAGAGCTGCATCATATTGTATGTAAAATAATTATTATTTTCATTGCGGAATACCAGTTTTTTTATCCATATAAATGTATTTTCATTATTACGTATTTTAATGTTCTGATATATTTCATTTCTCCATTACATATGTTTACTATATATATATAAATAAATACTGGGTTGGGAGGGAGCATCAGGGTATCATTTGACCTGAAACTGGACGATTGGAGTGGTATGACAACCGGAGTCTAGGAGGGAATAAACACTATCATTTTCTTTATCCTACCGATTCGATTGTGATGGTGTGAATTCTACTCCAACAGTTTCAGTGAGATTGACGCGCCCTTCTTAACAAACCATCCTGTAGGAAGCTTAATAAGTATTGCGAATTGCGTTATTCGATTTGTTGGATCGTATCGTTGGAAGGAGATTCTTAAATTCCCGTGGATTTCGCGTAAGTGTCTCTGCTTACGGGTCCACCCCACCGTTTTTGGCCCTTCATACAGCGATATTGTGAATTCAGATCGGTAGCTCAAATTGATCTTGCTATTAAGTGGAGCTGCATACAAGACAAGATCTTCGAAGGGATGGTGGCTACCTTACATACATACATACATACATGTTCCATTTTCGGTTTTCACAAAGTGTAAATCACAGACGTAGTCCTACGTCAAAAAATATTCCCAAGATAATTCCTTGAGAATTTCAGGAGAATATTAAGTAAATGCTGTGGTAAACTTTAAGTGAATGTTCAGGACGATTCTTCGGGGAATTCCCGGGAGTAACAACAAGAATTATTAATAATGTGATGAGCATTGCAGACTGAATTCAAATAGTGTTCTAAAGAAGATTTTCATGAATTATATGGCGAAATACCAGCGAGTCATCTAAGAAGAGATTATTCTAAACATTTATTTATCAGAATGTGGTACAGAAATCCTACAGTATCAAGATGATTCAAACATTGATATTTTTTTGAGATACTTGTGTGGGTTTGTGTAACAGCTCGGATGATTACATCCGCAATCCTTCGCTCGTTTACATTCGGTCTTACTTTGTACATACCATGGCTATGCTACACAGCCCTATTTAACTCTACAACTTACGGCTTGTCCATCTGGCCGTCGCCCAACCCTTCATAAGCTCACCAGATCACACAGCGCGAGGCTTCATCCTCTTTCGTGTCTTGGCAGTGGTGAAGTTATGACGTGCATTCTGGCATAACGGAAAACCTACGGCAAAATGGCTGATCTCTGGCAGCGGAAATTGCACAATGCTGGACACAGAAAAATAAATTATGATCCGGGATTTAAAAATAAACTCAATAAACCCTTTGAATATTTTTCCAATTTGATGGCA
Organism: Ochlerotatus camptorhynchus; assembly: GCF_037179485.1. Taxonomy (NCBI): domain Eukaryota; kingdom Metazoa; phylum Arthropoda; class Insecta; order Diptera; family Culicidae; genus Ochlerotatus; species Ochlerotatus camptorhynchus. The sequence continues at coordinate 1,963,441 of NW_027040556.1, read as the reverse complement.
GCTAGACTCAAAAAGTTTTATTTTAAAGTTAGTATTCAGAACATGAAGAAATTTCTAAGATTCTGGAACTTGAGAGGTTATCAAGAACCAAAACTAATAGAAATATGCCAAATGCTGAACAAAAAAATGTGTGTTTTAAAGCAAGACTACAACTGAGGTGCAAATCAACAAAATTGTGTGACGAAATAGTGTCAGGTTTTGAAAGTTTTTATGTTGGCCATTTATGAATGAATGTGAACTACTTTTGGACCATTTGATTAAGATTTGCTGTAAGATTCGTTTGGTGCAATTATTAGACAGGTATACCTCGATATAACGTAACTGTCACTTTTACTTCCAGCGTCGATTTCTCACAAGCAACAATTCAATTACGCAAAGTAACAATATTATCGGACAGGTGAGACAACCCTCTATCTAATCGTAATGTTAGTGTGTGTGTGTTTGAATTGTTGTTTGCGAGAAATTGACGATGAAACGCAAAAGTGACAGTTACGTTCTATCGAGGTATACCTGTAGTAGTTTATCTTGTGTAAATGTTTGAAAATTTATCAAACTTTTTGGCTGCAATCAACAAATCACTTACTTACCTGCTATGACTATCGATAGAACAGAGAGAGACAAGTCGATAGTGAGATTATGAAAGAGCGTACCTGTACGATTTGTTTACGTTCGCCTGTGAATGTGGTAGTGGTCACATCGTAAGACGCCGCCAATAAACTATGGGCAATTTGTGTAACAGGACTGCGAACAACTCGAGTGAAGCCAAATTTCTCTCTAATTTCACAGCTCCACCTATTGCTCTGCGATTAAGCTTGGTACATGTCGCGTTGCGTTGCAGAAACTAGAGAAAGCTTTCTAGATAACTAAATCAATTGTTAATTGATCATTGTGGGAAATGAATAATTTTTTAATTGAAATTGTAACATAGAATGTTACATGGTTGGAGCTTAAATATATTATGGAGCTGATGTTTTCGGCATTTTCAAGAACTGGATCTCATTGCAGGGGGTTGATTTGTATGACAAGTTTGTACTATAAGAACTGCTCATACCGATTATTCGCAAAATCCTCATCAAAGATTGATTATTTGCGTATAAATTCAATTTGGCAAGGCATTTTTGTCCAGCACCTTCCGGACGTATTAAACAGGTCCAAACATGTCAAAATCGGTTCGTGAAATTTCAATGTTTGGCCATTTTGTATGGAAAAATAGTGAATTTTCATGAACTTTAACGGCAAATAACTCATCAATACTGCAGAGGTCGCCAATCTTCCCACTCGCAATAAAACATCCAGAACACACGACCGATGAGACAACTCAAAATTGAGCAGGATTTCAGTTAAAATCGTAGAAAGTGGGATTACTCACTGAGTGAGGAAAGTTTTACATATTTTAAGTTATGAATATACTTCTTAATCACAGAAACTTAATAATAAGTATGACTGACTGACCTCGCTAGTTTCAAAAAACTTAATTAGTCGGTGTAGTTTGAGGATGGTGGTTCATTTAAAATTGTTTATTAGAGCTGTAATAGATAATAGATGTTTCACCCAGAATCTTCAAAAATTGTACTGCCTGATTTTCATTGTTTTAGAACCGAGCTACTCTTTAGCACACCTTCAAGGAACAGGATGAGTGAAGTAAATAAATATAGAAAGATCAACATCAACGATAGAAGTGAACAAGGTCAGTTACGTTATGGAATACCTGTATTTTGGAAGATATACTGAACAGCTACTGATATAGTAGGTATCAACGGTTTTACATATTGAGAATTAACATTAACTGAACATACCAAACTCGTTTTGGAGGCTAAAAAACCTATAATTAAAGCACATTTCAGCAACCAGTCGTTTGGGAAGTCACCTTAAAATGCAACGTCATTTATGTACTTTGTAAACCTGGTTCTAGCTGAGAAAATAAACTTCTGAGCCAAGTTTTGATTTGGTGATGTTGTTGATATTGCTGTTGAGATGGAATTTACTTACATAATTTTAGAGGTTAAAGCGCTGGTTTTAAAACTTCCAATCGCAAAAATCCGGCAGTGAATTAGCGTTTGGTTAAGCGTATAATCCGGAATAATTTTCTTGCAAAGCTGAGTATCAACGTGCTCAAAGAAAAAGAAAACTATGATGGGATTAAAGACAAGTGTTTCATTTGCAAGAGGAATAAGGAACTGAGTGAATTTCTGCCCCTGGCGTGGAATTCGGAAACAGTTAGAAAAGAACTTCTAAGTGTGAGCAAATTTCCAAATAATTCTTCTCGTATCATGGGGTAAATCGAGGTAATAAACGGTTCGCGGAACTTTATGAAAACTTTATGTGGTTATGCAAACCTTTTCTTGTAGATTGATAGCTATATGGTTGCAGGTAAGAACCCGCTTTCTGCTTGAACTGATTACCAGGTGCTTGACATGTTTAAAATTTGTGAATTTAGACAAATGCGGTGCCTTCCCGTTTTTACAAAACGTAATTTTTGTCCTTTTTGCATGCTTTGAAATGAATTGAACGCTTTATTCAATTTGAGATTGTACTGGACCATTCTTCATGGGTTCAGAATGTTCAGAAAACACTAACTAGTACATATCTTAGGAAAGCAATAGCTGATGATCCCAAAACCGGATAGGTACTGTATCTAGATGTTTTGAAAATCGACTGGATAATCAGGGAATATGATTATCTTAATTTTGTCCACACCCTGTACATGGACATATTTCGATGCAGTAGACACTGCCCGAGCCTTGGTAGATCTAGTAGATTATCCAATTATCTGGACTCTATGACAATTTGGGAAACATATAAAATCTAGTATACACCTGATTTTATCGTTAAAAGTCTCTATTGGATCTACTTGGAAATATATCTATACTACACATAATGTGCCAGTTTTAGTTGAAGTAGTTCATCATCTGGACCCAAGATGATTTGGACCTTCTGCTCATGCATGATCCACAAAGACACTATGAACCTGTTTGGGCAAATTTGTAGCTCGTACATTTCTAGAAGGCTTATAATATTTTTTAAATGTTCGACCATTCGACCATATGAAAACCCTTAAAATCGCGATTAGAGCCATATTTAAGGAGATAAATTGATTTAAAGGTTTGGGAAATCCACCAGCCAACAAATAAAGGATTTTGAAATATTTTATACTAGGAAATCCAGGTATAAAAAATTCGACCATCTGAACACCCCCTAAATCGCGATTAGAGCCATATTTTAGAAGATAAATCAATTTAAAGGTGTGGGAAATCCACCAGCCATCAAATAAAGGATTTTGAAATATTTTATACTGGGAAATCCGGGTATAACAATTTCGACCATCTGAACACCCCGTAAATCGCGATTAGAGCCATATTTAAGGACATAAATCGATTTGAAGGGTTGAGAAATCCACCAGCCAACAAATAAAGGATTTTTAAATATTGTATACTAGGAAATCCAGGTATAAAAAATTCGACCATCTGAACACCCTCCAAATCGCGATTAGAGCCATATTTAAGGAGATAAATAGATTTAAAGGTTTGGGAAATCTACCAGCCAAGAAATAAAGGATTTTGGAATATTGTATACTGGGAAATCCAGGTATAACAATTTCGACCATCTGATCACCCTCCTCCCGGAACTTCTAAATTGAGCTTGATAACGTAAAAAAGTGTTGAAGTATTTTTTGTAATTCATGTTCCTAATTCCTTGTTGTTAGAGCTATCGCAAATTAACAGAAGACCCTACCCAATGTAGTATTTTAAAATGTAATTGACAACATAATTTGAAAAATTAAGATGATAAATAATCTGGATAAAACTAAATCCAAAATCTGTTAAATTTCTACAAGGTTCAAAAGCTTGAAAACAATCGAAGTCCCAAAATTTTAACTAATCTCCAAATCCAAGACAGGATCTAGCGAGAGATCTTATAGCAAATTGCAAATTTATACTAGATTTCACTTTAGGAGACCACACGAATTTCAAACAAGGTAAAATATTTTTGTTTTTGAAAATTCGTGTTACACTATGTTGTTAGTTGTTAATCTAGCTGTGCTTGATCTTGCAAAACAAACTTCAGACGAATACGTACAGATAGGAAATCGATGATTGCCTTTTCTGGATAACTAAAAACTTAATGTTCATGATTTTATTTCCGAAAGATGATAATTTTTAGAACACATTTTGATCACTGTTTCAAATGATGTTGGGTCACTAATATATTAATTGTATTACTGAACACTGCTATCAGCCCTGGGTAACGACTCTTCTACCTCTTTTAGACACATAGATCGATGAAACAAGCTCTTATCTAGAATATCATACTACAAACACTACAGAAAACACTTAGAGCCAAGTTTTTAATTTCACTGTACTCTAAACTGGTTTCTCCTTCTTCTTCTTCTTCCTACTCGCTTATCGCCTATTAGCTTATTGCATGCTCTCAACGTAGTGTTCTAGTTCTAGATGCACTTCCACAGTTATTAATTAAGAGCTTGCGATGCCTGTACCATTTTTGCATTAACATAATTATGTGGCAAGTACAATCATACTCTATCCTATGCCCAGGGAAGTTGAGAAATTTTCCAATCCGAAAAATTCCTAGATCGGACCGGGAATCGATCTCAGCCACAATTCAGCATGGTCGTGCGCCTTTACTGACTGAGCTAAGGGAGGCCCCAATGAACCATTTGCATTGCTCTCTTTTACAATAATTGATAAACCAAGTTGATCAAATCCAAGCCATCCTGCACATCCCTAGTGCAATCTCTTCACGAAGCCATCGGCATATCCAGTCGGTTCGTTTTCTAGCTACCCTCAAATTGTCCACACATCAAACCAACGCAACGGAGAAGATAAGACCCAGAACCGACCGAAAACCGTAAAGCCAAGGACGGTACCACCGTAGGTAGGATAGTTTGTATGACTAACTTTCCACGACGCTATTGTCGTTCGCTTTACCGGTGGGGTGTGAGTTCTCCCTTCCTTAAGTTCCGGAATCCCACTCGCGTCGCGTGTTCACCTATATTGATGTGCTGCTCGTAGTCCGGGAGTGCCTTCAGTCAGATGGTTTCATTCTTCTGGTTGTGTACCTCTTTTTCCGTTTCTAACTCGCAGGTAACGAGCAGCACTTTTTTCCCCTTGTTTTGATAGGGTCCTCTGTCATTGTCCAGACGGAAATTGAGTTCGAACTCGTACTGTGCGGGAAGAAGTGAGGAAGTTTCGTACTGCGAGTGACCCGAGCTCGAAGAGATTCAAAAATTTAAAACACACTCAAAATGTTGATCGACACCTGACGTCAGCAGACGTTTCGACAGGTCAAACCACCCTCCCGAGGGTGTTTCGAGCAAATTTTCAACCAGATTTACCATTTCCACTGACTCGGACCGACGAAGACCCTGCAGTTTTCATTCGCTGCTACATAGAATTCCTGCAGGAAAATAACAACGTGAATTAGCGCGAGCGCAGAAATGAGGGTCCCTTTCGAATGCAAACAACACACTGCGTCTGCGTCAATGTATTAAGTCGGCCGGTGAGATATGGCATGAGCACGGGCACGACAGAAGAGGCTTTTCGTCAAGGGTGATGGGACACCCAAGGACTCAGGACTTCTACGACGACGCGTGACAGCTGGACGAAAACCAAACACATCTGACGGCTGCTCGGGTCCTGTGTCTTTGTTCACTGGCAGCAGTAATAATAATAATTGTGCGCCCCTTCTCTGGAGGACGCATCGGAGAAATAGGGGGAAAACCGTTGATGGTGCCAGATGTGCGCGCTGCTGCCGCTGACGCTGCCGATGGTCTTGATCTGGCTAGGTTCCAGACACGAATGACGACGCTAGCCAAGTCTCTTTCACTTCAGTCAAGACGTTCTTCTTGAGTTTCGACTTGGGATAGGACATGGTTCTTCCCCTCTCCAGTCTGGAGTTACGTCACCGTTTTCTTGTACGACGGGATTTCCCCTCTCAAGGCACTCAATACACTCAAGAACGGCTCTAGCTTCTTACGTCATGTTCTTTTCTTTGTGTGAGGTGGATCTTGAGGCGTTCCCCATGGAGTGTCTTTTGCTACGTGGAGGTGTTGGTGTGAGTTGCTTTCTTGTAGGAAAACTTTTCCTTCTTTCCTGTGGAAAAGAAAACTCCGCAAGAAGAAGTGTTCCTAGTGATTCCTATAGGAATTCCGGAGGTAAGGAAACGAACCTCTTTTTGTGGTGCACCATATGTGTGTCTTTGGAAGTTGTTTTCGGGAAGGAAGAGGTCGTTTAACTTTGCGGAGGCGCTTGTTTGTTTACCTTTTACCTTTGGGAGGAAAGTCGGTCGGTAGGTTGAAGGGATCTTAAATGCTCCTCTCAAGATTGTTCGATGCAAGCGCGATGAATTATAGGTAAACATATTTTTTGTCCGACAGGAACTAGGAACTAGGAAATTGACGAACAGATGGTTGATTCCGGCTTTTTTGTTTTCTTCCTCTGGGATCAGGCTTTATGGTTGATTTGTTGATGTTGCAACAAGATCGCCAACTGATAGCTCTTCGGTTGTCTGTCATTAGGAAAACGGATCTGGACTGTGTTCGGACAATGCTTAAGTTCGGGCACGTGAAGATGGATGATTGAGCGGTTGTCCGTTGTTTGAACATTATTCACGGATGGGTGGGTTTAATGTTTGACTAATTGATAACTTCTTCAAAACATTCGAAGCATTCTGCTTCGGACTGGGAGAATAAGTTTTGATGATCTTAAAATTTTAACTAATAGCGAATTTGTTTATTATCGAATCATTTCAGTGCGAAACCGAACTTTTTGTCAGTGCGAACCTCAACCTGAGGTAGGTTTTAAAAACAAACGACGTTTTTTTTAATTAAAGACGTTTGTCAGAAAACAAGCAGAGCCGATCTGAATAATAAACAAATTCGCTATAAGTATACAAATCTTCATAATTAAATGAAGTGTGAGATCTTATTTTAAGAATGAAATTCATGAAATATTATCAATATTCTGGAATTGAGCAAAACATTTATGATGATAGGGTTGGTAGCGAGTCACTTTTTAGTGACTTGGTCACTTTTTTCAAGCCAGTCACTAAAAAGTCTCCTTTTTTAAGCCCGAGGCACTAAAGTCACTTTTTCTTGTAATTAGTCACTATTTTCAACTTTTTTAGCATGATTTTTTTTTCAAGATTGATCATTCTTTGCTTTGTGACGTTTAATCGTCTTTCTCTATCTATACTCTGTACATAGATAGAGAAAGACTATTTTTTCTTAATAATTTCTTAAGTTTTCCAGATTTCTCCAGAACTTTAATGATTAAATTCCAAACTTATAATAAGAAAGCTATTTTTAAAATGCGTTCAAAATATGCTTATTTGGAAGATCAAAAACAACAGTAATCAACTCAAACATGGCAATTAATTTTAAAGAAACAGCTTTATAATCAAATCCATTGAATGTTGAAGTTTAGCACTTTCTTAATTTCTCACTTTAAAAAAGTTTAAAAAAAAAACGTACTTAATTTTAGTAAGTCCAAGATCTAAAAATATTCAATTTCTTGAAATTTCGTATTCCAAGTACAACTTCAAGATATGCAAAATTTTCAAAGTGTCTGAATTAAGGAAAACAAATATATTATTTATTTCAAGTTCGTAATTCACTTTATGGAAAATTAGAGATCGTCATTGCAGTCCCATTAACTTCACAAAAATTGTAGGAATTTTGGAGAAGTTCTGATGAATGAATAAAAATGCTGAAAATTTTCGTGAAGCTCCATAAATAAACTGCGGGAACCTAACGAAAGTTAACACGCTGAAAATATGGGGAACTTACTGGAAGCATTAAGAACCTCAAAGCGGTTCCTTATATATAAGTTCCTAGAATTTCAGAGAACTTCACAGGTGTCATGTGAACTTGAGAAATATAGAAAACTTGACGGGTATTGTGTAAAATTTTAAGAAGTTCTAAGCACCTCAGAAAAGGTAGATCAAGAGATCTTTGTGGAATAAAGTTTAGTAAAGTTTTCTTTATTAGGGAGGCTTTCAGCCTGAGGCTGGCCTCCGGCTCTTTGGGGAATGTTAGATCTTAAAAGCAATTTCCGTAACTTTAGCCCAGACTTTTGGGGCAGTTTAAAGATCTATAATCGTAAATTTAGAAACATTCAGGATAGTTCCATGATGCGCTGAAAAAAAAAATGAGAACCCTTAAGATGTTCCGAGAATTTAAGGAAGTACAGAGTCCTTCAGAGAATTTATGAAAACTTCAAAAATATTTCAGGAACTTCACAGAAGTCCAGATAATTTCAGGGAATTTAAAGGTGCTACCGGGAATTCCATTTATTTTCGAGCAGAACCGAGATCTTCAATAGAATTGAGAGCTTTAGGAAAGCACCGAAAACATCAAGACAGATCAGAGAATCAAAGAGAATTCCCGGAAACTACTGCACAGCTCCGAGAGAATTTCTGAAAAGTGATAAAAATTAAATGAACATCCGGAAACGTCAACATTAGAGAAGTCACATAAAGTTTAAAGAAGTTTAGAGAACTTCAGTGAATTGTTAGATCCATGATCATTGAAAATTTAAGAAACTTTAGGAAGTCCTAAAAAGTTCAGGGAAGTTTAAGAATTTGATGAGAAGTATTGTTAGGCTCAGACTAGTTTTTTAAACTACAAAAGAACTTCAAGGCAGTTTCATTAACTTCAGGAAAAAATTGGGAACCTTTTAAGTAGTTCTGAAAACCTCAAAAGAATTGTCCATTCCATATTCAACGGAGATTTCCATTGAAATATTCCTCAAAATTTTGGTAAAGTTATGCTCCGAATTCAATTTTCTTTTAGTTTTCCTTGGAATTACCTTGAAATTCTCCACAAAAAGAAACCCTTTGGAAATATTCTCCGAAGATTCATTTAATTCATTTCAGATTTCCTTTTCAATATCACTCCTTCCCTTGGAATTCTACTCACATTGAAAGTCTCCTAAGAATTCATTGGCTTTGGCCTCAAAAATTCCTTAGATTTATTCTCATAATTTGTTTGGCAAACTCTTCTGAATTTATTTCCGAATTCCTTTGATGATGTCGTGGAGTTATTCTCAAATTTAATTGTAATCCTCCTTTTGGTATTTTCAAAAACTTTCCAAGGATTTATGCTCCAGATTCGTTCTCTCCCACAAACTTTATGAAAATATGCTCAGAATGCCCTTGAAATTTTCCTCTGAAGATCACCAGAGTTGTGCTCCTCAGAAACTCAAAGTTTTCACTAAAATTTACTCTTAGGTCACTTTTTAGTCATAATTTACACAACTATAAGTCACTATTTGGTCACTTATTTCATCAACATGGTCACTAAAATCACTATTTTTAACAGCAGTGATTGCTACCAGCCCTGTGATGACAGACTTGGAAACATTCTCAAGATTCCGAGTTTGAAATTAAGCAAGATTCGGAGACTTGGGTAATTTTTGGAGTATTGAGTTGGGACTTCGGAAAACTTTCCTGTTTCTGGCACTAAAAATTATCTTGATTTCAGACCACTATTTTGCACTCGGAAAGAGAGTCAATATTCGAGATTTGGCAGAAATTTCATTATTCTGAGCCTTTGAAAACTATTCTAGTTATCAGGCTTAAACAAATTCTCGAGATCTTGGACTTGGATATTGTTGCAAAAGTTCGACTTAAAGATTCTAATATCAGGGTGGCCAGTGAAGTTTCATTTTGAAATTCTCAGCTTTCCCGGTTAAATATAAAGATGTTCCCGGTTGTTCAAATTCAGTAAAAAAAAAACGAATGTAAGTGTTGAAACGATTCCAGAAATATTTCGAATCAATTTGAATTTTTTCAAACTCGAGTCTTATAATTTCAAAGCACTAGAATTAACAAAGTAACAGAGTCAATTTTTAAGGCCACTAGCCAAAAGCAAGCCACAAAACGGAAGATTTTGGAGCATGAAAATGTTTTAACATACCGTGATCTGTTCTAAACGAAATCTTTAAAAAAAATTAGAAAATTTTCAAAATTCGGAAGCTTTGAGATTTTTTAAGAGTCTGGCACTATGACATTTTTTCGGGATTTAACTTTTAAAAACCTCAGAAGAATTCTCAGAAGAATTCCAAGAGAGTTGTGAGGAGAACTTTAAGGAGAATTCCTAGGTAATTTTGAGGGGAATTGAACCGGGATTGTCAGGAGAATAGCAGGTGAAATTTTGGGAGAATTATAATTATAATTTAACGGTTGTTCTGATGATAATTAAAAAGGAATACTGAGGAAGATACAGAAGAGAATTTCTAGGAAGTTCCGAGAAATATTTCAAAGGAATCGTATTCTGAGGCTTAGTCAAAAAAAAAGTGAGGAGACCTTAGAAAAAAATCATTAAAAATCAAAAGAGAATTCCAATGAATTCTGATGAGAACTGCGAAAGATTCCTGAGGAGAGTTTTGTGAAAATATTTAAGAAGAATTGAAAGTAAAGTTTTTGAATAGTTTAATAGGAATTCCATCGTAATTACGAGAAAAATTACAAGAGAATTTTCTGATAAGTTTGAGGAAATTTTCATGATAATTATAAGTAGAATTCAAAGGAAATTCTGGGATTATTATCATGGCAATTCTGCTTGATAATTTTTTGAATATTTCCCTTAACCTAAGGATTATTCTCAAACTATTTAAAAACAAGATGTTAAGAATATTGCAAGAATCATTCTCGCGTAACATTTGAAAAGGTTCTATCCTCGTTGATCGATGCTCTTCATCGACTTTCTCTTTGGTTTACCGCGGCAACAAATTTCTCGCTAAGCTCGCAGCACAGTTCGATAGAAGATGATGTTAGCTTGCGACTGAATCAACACACTGAATGGGAAATTCATTTGCAGGCGGGTTATTCGTGGAAGAGAAAATCGATTAATAGAATCGCCTAACAATGATAGGCCCTTTTCTCGTTTTGCGCAACCATTCTTACATAATTTACGTTCCCAATTATGTTAAAATTACTTAAACTTTTATCATTAAAATATTTCAAAGTTACATGCTTCCGAATTTGAGACAAAGCTAATATTTATTATTCTGTGGGCTGTGACCCACAGGTTCCTTCATATGACCTAAAATATGTTGGCACTTTACTAGCCATTTTGGTATTTTAGTATCAACTTTTACCATGGTGATTTAAATTTGTGTTTGGAAGGATTTGAAACTACTAAATATGTAATATTGATATTATTTTGGCACATCATTACAAAAGAGCAGTTCGCAATGTGGATGACTAAAACAGTTATAAATATAACTTAACCTTCAAATTATTGATGAAAAAATAAAATCCACAATTTAAGTGACCGTCCCAACAAAAAAATTGAGTTTTAAGGTGAAGTAGCATATTTTTCATGAATAAGCTCTTACTCAGCTTTCAATGCTTGTTGGAGTACGTTAGGGTTTATAATTTTTTCCCGGTTCTCCCGTCGAATTCCCGGAACTCTCCCGGTTTTCCCGACTAATTTTCAAATTCCTCGTTATTTCCCGGTTTTCCCGTTTTGCTGGCCACCCTGAAATATTCAAGATTATGGAATGTGAAATAATGTTTCCACATTGTGTGATTCACTAGATCTCTGCACTAGGAAAACATTCAAAATCTTGTACTTGAAGCAATTTGGAAATTCTTATACATCGACCTTTATCATGATTCTGATGCCACCACAAAGAGTAGAAATTTTGGAAATATTGAACTTCATCTTTTCCGGTTTTTAACACCAAAAAATCATCTACGACCAGTTTAGAAAAACTTTCCAGAACTCGACCTATGAAACATTTTCAAGACTCTGTCCATTTTGAACCAGGAATCTGGATCTCAGGCTAACAATATATTTCCAAATTTCGGTCGAATGGGTCGGTAGGCCGAAATCCCAAAATTAAACGATTGAGTTAGGGGTATACTTTAAATCAATTTTAAACACTCTGGGACTTTGAAAATTTGTCATGATCTCTGTCTCAGAAAAAAATCTGAAATTTGTATCTTTGAAAAATGTTAAAAATTGCCAAATTTGAAAATATGTCACAAGTATGTGGTGACATTTAAAGACTTTGGCCGTGGGGATGTTTTTTGCAAGGCCCTCGAGATGATTTGGACCTCTCTTAGCTCAGCCGGTAAAGACGCAGCTATAAAGCAAGACCATGCTGGAGGGGCCTCATAGCCTAGTCAGTAAAGGCACGGTATGACCAAGCCAGAGGCGGCGGGTTTTCCCGATCCGGTCGAGGGAATCTTTCGCGTTGGAAATTTTCTCGACTTTCCTGGGCATAGAATATCATTGTGCTTGCCACACAATATGCAAATTCATGCATAGGTATTGGCATCGAAAGCTCTCAATTAATAACTGTGGAAGTGCATTTAGAACACTAAGTTGAGAGCACGCAATAAGCTAATATGCGCTAAGCAATAAGCTTGAAAATGCGAATAAAAAGAAGAAGAAGAAGATGCTGGAGGTGGCTGGGTTCAATTCCCGATCCGGTCTAGGATTTTTTTCGTGTTGAAAACATTCTTGACTTCCCTGGGCACAGAGTACGGCAGTACTGGCCATACAATTATGCTATTGGCCGTGGAAGTGTATCTAGAACACTATGTTGAGAGCACGCAATAAGCTAATATGCGATAAGCAATAAGGTTGAAATGCGAAGATGAAGAAGTAGAAATAGAAGGGGATGCAAAGAGAAAATCGATAAAGAGAATCGGGAATTTCGATGACAAATCGTCCTCTATTCGATAGAAATAACATTTCAAGACCCTTGAACTAGTTCAGATTTTCAGGATGCAAGAACTATTTAGAGAATTTTAGATTTTTTTCCAAAGTAATTTTGAGCACATTTTAGAATTGTAGAGAAAACACCAACCTTTATCCGAGATAATGTCCTAGGGAGTTTTCCGATGAACTCAAAGAGATTTTTGGCCAAAACTCCAAGTCAATTGTGAGAGTTCAGAGTATTTTTTAAAGTCTGCGAAAAAATTCCATGGCGATTTTGGAGTGGATTCCAGGATCCGTGAAAAATACCAACGAAATCGAATGTTGAGGGTACAATTGCAAAGGAATTGTGCAAAGATTGTTTTGGAAATTCCGCAGATAATTTCAAGAGCTTCTCGGAATGAATTTCCTGATAATTTTAAGGAGAATTCCATTTGCATTCTAGACGAATTTAGAGGAGAACTTCAAGATAATTCTTAGAAAAATTTAAAGCAATTCTGAGAATTCAAGCCAATAAAAAAAAATGGAAGGAAGCCTAGGTTAACTCTTAGAAAAAGGTTAAAATTCGAAGAGGATCGAATCGAAGGACGAATTTCATGATTGAGTGTTCTGCAGAGAATTTCAGCGCTGTTATGAATGAATTTTCAATGTACTCCCACAAAGACTTCTGAAAATAGCTATGTGAAGGGAAATTATTTTAATTTTTGAGAACAATCTGATAGAATCCCGTTAAGTTTTGAGCGAATTTTCATAAACAATCTAATGCAGAACCAAATTCAAGATCCAAGAAAAAAATCAGTAATTACTCATTCAACCTAGTGATCTTCTCGGCTCAATCGCACTATAACCTTTATCCATTTTTTTGTTCATTAATTTATTTGATAATGCTCAACCGAATAAACTTTACAGAGCCGAAGATTCTTGTTCACTATACAATACATCTTAAAACTATAGTCAAAAGGTACAACACAATAAACATTTTATTTTCTGCTATCTAATAAACAGTGGTTTCATTGTATGGCAGATTCGCCAACGGGGGTCAGAGCGCTTCCATTGCAGCAATGGACGCAAAACGTGGTCAGCACTCACACACTCATCACGAAACGGTTGCTTTCCAAAGTAGATGACGCATCGACCGAAAGAACTGCTGATGAAGAACAATGAGGAGGACCACACAATGGTTGCTGCCTAGTAAACAGACGATCGCATGACACACATTGAGAGTGGTCTGCTTCTGTCGACAGCCGAGTGAACACAGAACCTTTATCCATTGTTCGGTTGATTAAATGTTTCAGAAATTTTACCGTTCTTGGAACTCCCAAGCATTCGATCGATCGATCGAGAAGATCCTGGAATTCTGATGAATTCTAGATATTTCTGAAAGATTTCAAGTTATGGGATTTTTTTAAGTTATCAAGAGTTCTAAACGTTACTGTTGTTTCAAAAGTTCACAAATTTCTGGTAGTACATGCAGTTCCCTATATTCCGGGAGCTCTAAAGATTTAGAACATTCTCGGAGTAACGATTTTTTTTTTTTTTTGGGATTCCAAAAAGTTCTTAGCATATTTGCTTAGTAGGGAAAATGGCTCTAATGTTGGCCTATGGATGTAAGACTGGGCCCATTGCTAAAAATCTGCTATTTATCAATTTTATCTCGATGAATGCGTCATTGGGACGGTACTAATCGATATTTTTGGTCGCTATTGAAAATTTAGTCGATTGCTGAATTTATATATGGGTCCAAATTAGGAGCATTTAGGCCGACATTACATCCATTACGGCTTTCTCCGTCTTAATTTCACTCAAACGACTACGATTTAATCTTTCCGGAGTTTCGGCCATGGGTTGTGGCGTTTTTCAAGGGAAAATATTAACTGTCGTTATGGCCAATGATTTAGTCGTTGTTGTGGTCGATTCTACACATTTAGGTTTCATTTAATGATATTTTGGGGAAGAAACTAGTTGGTCACAGTTTTGATCACCACGCAAGTGTAAAGTTTCCCCAATCGGTCTCAAAAATCGGCTTGAATATGAGGAAATTAAAATTTTTACTCGCTCTACGAGTACACGGTCGATTAGATTACATCAGAATTGAATCTAATTTGACTAAATGCAAAAAGTGGGATTACTCAGAGAGTGAGTAAAATGTTCCTCGATTTTCCTCAAAAATTGGCTCGAATATGAAGAAAATAGATGAAAATGTTACTCTGTCTATGAATATCGATTTTTCTGTTATTCGAGCCGATTTTTGGGAAAAATCGAAGCAAATTTTGAGTCGCATTCTTTTTAATTTTGAATAACTCTCAACGGCCGTGTACGACCTTTTTCATTTTTTTTTATAATAGCAATCAAATTTTATCTAATCTAGCAGATCTTTGAAACAAATCACTCACTGAGTAACCGAAATTGTTGCAATTTTAAGTCAAATTCGACTCAATTTAGAGTTACTCTCATCGGCCGTGTACACTGATTGACTGAATTAAAACGTCTTCGGTTATCCTCATATTTGAGCCGATTTTTGATTAAAATTTACTCAGTCTATGAGTGACCTGCGCTTTTGCGAATTTGTGTAAGTCGAACTCTAATTTAAGTCGGTTCTTAGGTTTGTTGCAGTGCTTAATATTCCGGAAGTTTTAAAGTGTAGTCGTAAATTACCACATTTTCGTGGTATTTGCAAACGTTTTAGGACAGACAAACAGACCTAACTCTTTGAAAAAGTTTTTCTTGAAAACATAGTATCTCAAAACATAGGACCTCAGTAGCGACATCTTTCAGGCTTCTCGCGGAAAACAAGCTTGCTCGCTTACTCGCAAACAATATTGCATAAAAGTTCTATAGAATGTATAGAAACGTCAAAGTGATCCGATGCCAGCGCTGCGGCGAATAGTTCGCGGAACTGATAATATTCAAATCAACCGTTAAATGCATGAACGAAGATACACAATGAAGAGTTACGTCTGTTTGTCTGTGGTTTTAGGGTTGCTGACTGGATGTTTTGGAAGATCTCATAGGTTCGAAATTTCTTAGACGTTCTATAACGTTAATAGAGTTCCAGAAGTTCCTAGAGTTTGGAGAGCTCTTTCAGTCTTTAATGTTCCAAAAGGTAGACAATTCTTGGGGTTCCTCTGGGTGCTAATGGTTACTACAGTTTAAGACGTTTTTGGGGTTCTGAGAGCTACGAATTCATGATAGGTAGGAACAATTTAGGTGGGTCTTCCGGAGGATCACAGCTCACATGTTCCAATAATTTCATGTTTGAAGAGTGCTTGATCGATCCGCTGGTGCATAAGCGTGCCACATGTTACGTTCATAATGTGGGTCGATCAAACAGAGAAAAAAAAGGAACAACACTTCACCGAATGTTGCTTGCTGTTTGGGTGAAATCAATTAGAACTTTGTTTCCTCGTGTCTTCCAGATGGAAGCAGTTAGTACTTGATCAAGGTACTGTGCACGTTCTCAAGTTGTTACCTTGCAGGAAAAGAAATTTTACGGCTTTTACGAGCGCCTTTTATAATCGTTAATTGCTTCATTTGGGAGGATTGACGTTGATACTTTTGAGGTTATTTCTAACTGATCAAGTCGATGCATTCGCATTTCTGGCTTGATCGCACCCCTTGGTAAAAATTATGCACATTGCCTCGGAATTGATCGAATGCATCATCAAACCCAGCAGCAGCAGCAGCAGCAGCAGTTCAAAAGTCGTGGCACAATATGGCATATCGGTTTCCCTGTTTTGCTCATTTCTTTTACTGCCGCTACCGGAACGTTTGCATTTTTTGGAAAATCATCCTGCTCATCACCACCATCAACGATAAATGCATTCAGCTTGGTGGGCACGAGGCTTGCAGCCCAACTAGCATATATCATCTGACAATCCAAACACAAGATCGCATATACCTTTCACAAATAAAGAAGCTGGGCCCTGGGATCGAAGGACGAACAAAAAAATACGCAACATGCGGGCGGTTTGCTCCGTTTTGAATGAACCAACCCGAAGAACATCCTTGCAAAGGTGAAAAAAATCGTGTCGAAGAAACGATATTAGGGATTTCCGAAGGATGCGCGCGCTCGATCCAATTATTCAAAAGTCGACGAATCGCAGGCTGGCTGTGGGATAACATATGTTACCTTACGGAAAGCGGACAACCGTTGTGGAACGAGCCACATCTTTGATTTTCGGTTGTTGTAATAAAATTTCACACCTTGACTCTGCGAGCAGCGGGTTACTACTGTCCTTCGGAGTCATTATAATGCAATTTGGGAAGTCCCACTGTGGCGTTTTGCCTGCTTCCATTGGAATGAACATGTCACAGTGGTCAGTCCTTTCGAGCTACCTCGGTTGCTGGTTCCAATCATTGAACTTAGCGACGGGGGAAGGAAGTATCATTTCCAATTGAATCCTTGTCGGGGAAGAAATAAGTGACGAGTCACAAAAAAAGAAACACCTGAAAGCGGAAGAAACCGGAAAATAGGCGGTAAACTAATGAAAGGTCACTTTCATCGATGTCAAGAAGCGAGTGGACATACAAATATTCCTCCCACAGAGAAGAGTGAGCCAAGAGTTCGAAACGGATTCCTTAGAGGATGGATATAAACAATGGGGAAAAAATATAGCAATTAACCTTACCAGAGAAGCAGAAAAGAAAAGTTTCGCTCCTTGGTTTGTGTCGTTGAACAATGATGAGTACAGAAGGCAAATAATGGGAAAACAAATTTGAAGAAACGCTGCTGGTTCCGGTTTCGAAGATCTCTGTTTGCGAAGGTGACAAAAAATAGGTGCCGGAGATTGATGCAATTTTAACTCAGTCACCAATGTGTATTTGTGCCATGGTCTGGGGTAAATAACTGGCCTATGGATCTAAAGATTCTCCAGTTCTTCTATTTTTATAAGAACAGTGCGTCATCCGGATAATAAAAATTGAAATTTTTTGTTGCTATAGAAAAATTCTCAAAACTCGCTTTCCTTTGTAATTTATTAATGGGTAAAAAATTAGGGAAACTTAGGCCGACGTTAGGGACATTAGCCGTATATTAGAAATTAAGCCAATTCAAAAATTTTAAAAACAATCCAATCTCTTCCTTACGACCACAGTAGAAAATTTGAACCTTTTAAAACGAAAAATGGTATCAAGGATGGTGATTACTTATGGTTTAACTCAATGACAAAACCGATTATTTTGTTTATTTTTTTCAAAACTAACTGGGAGCAGAAATGTCTCATATAAAAGTTGTGCACCAAAATGCGTTAGGTAATTTTTGAACGCCCATTAATTACTGTGCGCCTATATGAGCAAAATTAGGCGCTCTACAAGTGAAAACAAATTCGAAAACTTCAGAGAAGTTCTCAGAGCTTTTGCAGTAACAGGAAAGTCCAGAACATTGGGGAACTTTAAAACTCTTTAAGGCTAAGTTCCAAGAACTTCAGGGTAGTTCCGAGATACTGCAGAAAACTTCAGGGCAGCTCCATGAACATCCGAAAAATTGTGGCAACTTTAGGAAAGTACCGGAAACTTTTGGAAAATGTAGATAACTTGAGGGCCGTTTTATTTACTTTCAACAATTGCAGGAACTGTACAGTTGTTCTAAGATCATAGTCCAAAAAACACTAAAGAAGTTGGGAGCCCCAGGATTGTCAGGGAAATTGCGAGAACTTTAATGAAGTTTCGAGATAGTAAGTGTACCAATTGTTAGCCCTTCTGATCCGCTGATAGGCCCTATCTTAAATTTGACATTGTTCCATTTTTTAGATAATGTATGTCCAAGTTATGTCATAATATACTGGCGACAAAGCCCTGATGAGACAACAAAACCCCACCTTGAAGCTCCTTCCCTGATTATATCCTTCAACAATGTACTCCTGCAACCTCGAGTAAACCGCGAGTATTCGGCGTAACTCCTACTAGACCTAGAATTGAGTAAATTTCGCTACGAAACAATGAATTATCGGCTCCGTAAAAAGCTAACGCGATTGAGCCTTTCAACTAAACGAACTAGATTTATTTTATTTTTTTTAAGTTGCCATATATATAAGCAAATAAAACCCAAGGGCGGAAATCTGGATCAGCAGTGCCAAATCTGGCACACTTATCCTAGTTCCTTTAAAATCCGAAAAACTACCTTCAAGAAGTTCGGAGAACTTCATGGAAATTCCAAAAAAATCAAGGAAGTTACGAAAACTTAAGGGTTGTTCCGAAAGCTACAAGAACGTCCAGAACTACAGGGAAGGTTTAAGATCCTTTATGTTACGTTCCATGGACTTCAGGGAAGCCGAGATGAGCTACCCTGTGGCTAAAAATCTCGCTAATAAAGATGTAAAATACTTCAGGGAAATTTCGAGAACTGTAGTGAAAATTAAAGAGCTTCATGACAGTTCCATGCAATTCAGGTAAGTTACAATTTACAGAAGTGGCCAAAACCTCAGTTGAGTTTACAGGTCTTAATGGAGGTTACACGAACGAGGTCTAGGTAACTTTTCGTAGCTTTTAGCTTTCGAATTTGAAAGATCTTTGGTAGCAGTGGCTTACTTACTGAGAAGAAAAACGCGGTCCCAGGTCCTTTCATATTAAAGAGATTTATGATCAAATCGCTTGTTTATCGTGTACTTTACGAAATTGTCGTCGTCGCCGGATTTGAATGGTTACAACAACTCAAGTAACGGTATGATGTGATATGAGGGGCTCGATGGCCTTAGAGCGACCGCTTTTGCTTACTCAGCAGAACATCATGAAGCCATCCACATTCAAGATTCGTCACTCGTTTTATTTGTTAATACCAGCTGGAGGAGCTCGTTTGCCAAGTGGCAAACGTTTTTGCTTTCTGAGCAGAAGACCGTGGGTTCAATTCCAAGCTCCTTCACGATATATGATCGTTAGGGCATCAATTCAACTTATCGTTTACCGAAACGAACCCTGCTGCAAACCCAACACTCTTACCCAAAATCCCAGTGATTCCTCGTGGAAGTGCAGAGGACTTCTCGGCTTCCATCAAAGCGAGTGTCACGTCAACACACCTATTCCTTTCTTGACCTGCGTTCGGGCACGGCTGGCGCTAGTATTGCCTAGTTCAGCTGGTGATTTTTTACACCTTGAGGATGAATTCTAGTCCCAAGCATCCTCTATTGGTACTCTGTGTAATTACAGCTGATCTAGCAATAACAGAGTATCAACCGTGGGCGGTCAATCATGCTCATGCTCATGCTTAAGGGAGGTAACACGAACGTCGAGCTAGTTCTGATAACTTCATAGTAGTAGTAATTTCCAATAATGTTAAGACAGTTCCTTTAAATTCTGGTAAATAGTGACAGCCTTCTAGAAGCTCAAAATACTAAAGATAGTCCAGAGAGCATCAGGGAAGCTAAGAGAACTTAATAAACAAAGGAAAACGTCACACAAGCATCCCAGGCAAGATGTTCCGAAGAATGAAAGGAAATACCGACTATTTCGGGGAAGCTTCTTTGATCATCCTGCTGATAACAGAAACTCTGATAACTTCTTTAAAAATTCGGTCACTTCAGAGCAGCTTCCAGAACATCAAGGCGGTTCCATGAGCTCTAGGGAAACTGCTGGAACTTTTAAAAGGTCTAAGAACTTCTGGGATATCCAGAGACCTTAAAGGAAGTCAAGAAGCTCAGAGAAGCTACGTCAAGAGATCTTCAGAAAAACGCAGAGATCTCAAGTCCAGTCCCAATAGCTTCAGCAGGATAGGTGATGGTGATTTTTATAGATGTTTCAAAGATAGTTTCGATCAATTCTCCACACCGCCGCCGGTGGTGTAGTAGTAAGCATGATTACCTCTCACCCCAGCAGGCCTGGGTTCAATCCCAGTCGGCGCCGTCGGGATGTTCGAAGGCATAACATCTTTGATCACGCCTTCCTTCGGAAGGGTAGTAAAGCCGTTGGTCCCCGGTTCATAAGTTGATGGGTCGATAGGTAGGGTCCAGGTGTGGGAGCTGCCTTCTTGGCGTCTGTAGCATTGGAGCTCAGTACGGAAAACAAGATCGGCGGAAAAACAAGGAATATTCCAAGAATTCCAGGAAATCTTCAGGGAAGCACCGAAACCTTCAGGAAAATAAATAGAAGTTCGGGAAGATTAGGGGAAAGTTACGCGAGTTTCGACAAAACATCAGGAAAATTAAGGGAATTTCGAGGAAGATCTAGGAACCTCATGGCAATTCAATTAACTCCAGAAGAATGTATTTTAAAATTTCTGGACGGTCTTCTTCTTCTTCGCATTACAAGTTTATTGTTTTTCGCATATAAGCTTATTGCGTGCTCTCAACTTAGTGTTCTAAATGCACTTCCACAGTTACATAGTTACATCCATCCCGAAAGATTCCCTCGACCGGGCCAGGAGTGGAACCGCCGCCTCCGGCTTGGTAATACCGTGTCTTTACTGACTAGGCCATGAGGCCCCTGAAAAAACTAAAAGAGTAATTTCTGGAACATTAGAAAATTTAGGGAACTTCAGGGAAAACGTCAGGAAAATCCATAGAAGTTCGGGAAAGGTTAGGGGTAAGTTACATGGGCTTCAACAAACTTTTCAAAAACTCAGGAAAATTAAAGGAACTTTGAGAAAAATCATGGCAATTGAATTGACGTCAGAAGAATAGTGGAAACTTTTTTTTTTAAATACTTAAAAACTTAAGAGATTTTTTAGAGAACTTTCTAAAAGTTTAGAGATCTTTCGGGCAGTTCAAATAACATCAGGAAAGTCTAGACTACTGGAGAAGTTCTAAGATGTAGAAGATTTAAATCCGATAATTTGTGAGCAGTTTCATGAAATGAAGGGATCCTTTAAGAAGGTCTGGAAATTTGTAGAATGCAGAGACATGCTTCTTCTTATTCTTCTTATTCTTCTTATTCTTCTTCTTCGTCTTTTTTTTTCTTCACATTTCAAGCTTATTGCTTACCGCATTTTAGCTTATTGCGTGCTCCCAACCCTTCTAGATGCACTTCCACAGTTTTTTTTTATTGAGAGTCTTCGATGCCTGTACCATTTTTGGATTAGTATGATTGTGTGGCAAGTACAATCATACTCTTTAACGAACCCGAAAATTTCCTAGATCGGACCGGGAATCACAGCGCCTTTACCAACTGAGCTAAGAGAGGCAGAATTATGCATTTTCAGGAAATCTTCGAGAGCACAGGAATCCAGAGAGCTTCGAGATCTTCATAGAAATTCAGAAAATTTTGGGAGGGATCCCAGAACTTCAGTGAACCTCCGAGATCGTCAAGAAAGTTCAATGAAAATCAGGATAAGGCGGGAATATTTTAAAATAAGTTGCGTAAGCTTCAGGGCTGCTTCTTGAATTGGGGAAACTTCAGGGAAGATGATGATTAATTATTCCATTAATTTCAGGAAAATATCGGGAAAATTTGAGATGCTCACAATTTTTTCAAGTAGCCCAATAGCATCTGAGATGAGAAATCTTCATAAAATTTTTGAAAGCGAGACGGAAGTTCAAAAATAATTTTAGGGATTCTTAAGACTGTTATATTAAGTTCAGATTTCGTTTTTATGGCTTTCTCAGTCTAGGGTAATTCAAACAGTTAGTTTTGCATTGCCCCACAATCTCCAGGGCAATGCAAAACTAACTGTTTGAATTACCCTAGACTGAGAAAGCCATAAAAACGAAAACTCCATAAAATCAGTCGAACAACCAAATCAATTAAGTTCAGAGCAGTACTAAGATCTTAAGAAAAATTCCGTGAATTTCGAGAACTTCAGGGAAGATCAGAGAATCTTAAGACAGTTCCATCAGCTTCAGGGAAATTACAGAAATTGTAAAGTTTCCAGAACTTCTGGGAAATTGTGTAAACTTTAGAAACTTCCTTGAAATTCAGAAAAAAAAAATGTGGGAACTTGTAACGGGTCGAGTGTTTTGGGAAGAGGAACTAATTACTACCTTCAATTAAACGCCAGGTAGACGTATCTACCGTGAAGAAGCGATGGACTCAAATAGACCCGTCCCGGCTTGGAGACATCAGGGCAAGTTCAATCAAACTCTTAACGGCGGTAAAGCGGTTGCGAACTCCTTAGATTTTTAATTGTATATTTGTAACCTTGTTACAAACTTTTGGTAAGTTTAGAGCAGTTCAGCAAATGTGTTAAGGGAAGATCCGTGAAGATCTGAGTAGGTTCGAATCAAAACAGTTCCATTTAGTTCAGGAAAATTGTGGGAACTTTCAGAAGGTTCTGAGGACTTCAGCAAGTTCAAAGAACTTAGAGGAAGTCCAGAGAACTTCGGGGAAGCCTAGAGAGATTCCGAGAAAAATTCAAGGATATTCAAAGATGTGCTCTGAATATCTTGAAAATGGCAGGATCTTTACTCAAGTAACAATTTTGGTTTTATGAGGGTTCTGTAGACCATGATTTAGACTTGTAGAATACTTAAAACCTTGATAAAACTTGTAATGTTGCTCTTATAAAACTACAGTCAACTATCCATATCTCGATGATCTATACCTAAACCCACTTATGGAATGCTTTAAAACCCCGATAAAACTTGAAATGTTACTTGGATATGGGTTTTGCTGTATATCTAATATCTGATTGTAGCAAATAACATTCACATTGCAAGTAATGCTGTATGTTTGAGATTATTATTCAATGTTCATTTGTGTCCATAGTCTATATCAAAAATCTATCTACTAACATTTCTGGTTTTATGATGGTTGTTTCATTCTTCATTCTTTTATTTAACGTCGGTCTCTGTTACGCAATCTAGTGCCAATCACCGACGGACATCGATTGCCATCCATTGACGGCAATCGAATGTGCAGGAAGACAGCTTCTACACCTGCGTAGCATATCGCACCCATTGAACATACATGGGCCGGGACCAACGGCTTTACTTCCCTTCCGAAGAAAGACATGACCAGAGATTTTTATGCCTCAGAAAAATCTCACTGACCTCGGCTGGGATTGAACTCAGACCCATTGGGATGTTAGAAAGCAGTCACGCTTACCACTACACCACCGGCGCCGGGTTATGATGGTTCTGTAGACCATGATTTAGACTTGTAGAAGGCTTAAAACCTCGATAATACTTGTTATGTTGCTCTAATAAAGCTACAGTTAACTATCCATATCTCGATGATCGATATCTCACATTATGTCGATAGTATTCTCGATCGCTTCAAATGGTCTAATAGACTTTTCTTGTTCTATATCTCGATCCCTTCATATCTAGTTGGTCCCTTCAATATCAAGATATGGAGAGTGGAATGTAATTTAAAAATTTAAAACCAATCCAATATTTTCCTTACGACCACAGTGATTACTTTTACGTCCCAACTGGAACTCAAGGCCTGCTCTCAAGTTGTTGTTCAGTGGTTTAGTTGTTAATTGAGCGCTAGCCTAGCCCTAATAACATTCGAATATTATATTGAATATTGACCACGAATGACAAATTGACACTTCGGCGAATCATCCATTGCACCAACCTGTCTAAGATGATTTCAAAGCCACTGCATAAACGGAATGGACCAAACTGCATCCCATAAAATGCAGAGAAATGTCCTATTCCTCCCTTTAACAATGGGGAAAGACAAATAAAATGCATACACCTACATATATAGGTAAAGGGTGCGACACCACTGCCGAACAATGCACATAAATCAAAGCGTCAATTCTGACAGACACTCGCGATTTCATCCCCCTTGTTGCAGCCCGGCTGCTCCCCAAACGTGATCCGTATACTTTTTTTCGCAGTTTTTGTTTCAAATTCACGCACCACAGAAAAAAAAAAATCTGCCCACCATAACAGGACACTGAAAGAGACACACAAACACACACACATAGGCTCTCGTCAAGTGTCGAGTGCTCTTCACGCTAATGCCTCATTCCTGATGCAGCCCCAGCACCAGGACAAAGCGGTGGGGGTGGAGAGCTCTCGCTTGATTTTTTTTTATATTTCGGGAGCACCAAAGCTTTCTGATGCAACGCGAGTGACCGACCAGCCATTTCCGGCGGTCAAAAAAAAAAGGAACCGAATTTGTTTCGAGCCAGGCCTAGGCCATCGAAAAC
Organism: Ochlerotatus camptorhynchus; assembly: GCF_037179485.1. Lineage (NCBI taxonomy): Eukaryota > Metazoa > Arthropoda > Insecta > Diptera > Culicidae > Ochlerotatus > Ochlerotatus camptorhynchus. Next base: position 1,938,725 of record NW_027040556.1, on the reverse strand, counting down.
ATGCACGTTGCACTTTTCCGCGAAAATATAAATCATTTTGGCGTCGAAATTTGCCGAACCATTTTGCACGCGGTGTGTAAGGATGTGACTCTTGATTTGGACACAAAAAGAGGCGGTTAATTTTCTGTGGATTATTTTTTCGCCACTCCACGCGAGTGTGAATTATGACACACTGAATTTACACGTCGAATACACCGATAAAATGCTGCGAGTTTTATGATTTGGAAAAATGCCTTGCGCTAGTACATCCAAAATGGACGACGTACTAACTTTCAAAGAAGGGAAAATCCCTTTGTTCCGTTTGACTGTCCGCAATGGCAATCCGGGGCCCATCCAGTTAATTGCAAAATGCAATGTCCATCGAGGCTTGGATTCCATTGAAATTGCATCCCCCCCATCATAATGGAAATGAGCGAACGGGAATGGGTTGCGATCCCGTCTGGACGTCGTCGAAGTGGAAATTTGCAGAGAATGCATTTTCCAATTTTCCACCTCTTGCCAGCCAGCCGAGATGAAAGACCCTCGGTCCCAAGATTGGCCGGCAACGCTCAATGCGGAGAAAGCTGGATGCAAGCAGAACATATTCGTAATTGCAAAACAAAAGGAGTGGATTTTTCTAACATGCAACTATCCGAGGAAAAACCTCGTGCGGCGAGTGCGTTTTTCTTGTTGTCGTTCTTTGAGAAGAGAGTAGCCAGTCAACCGTAAATGCAAGTGCTTTTATTCGATAAACTTTTGTCCCGAGCATATATGGCAATTGCATCACTCAGTGGGGATGGTAGAAGGAAACAAAGAACTAATTTGAAATATTGCCTTTCCGGTGGTACGGTCGGCCAGAAGGGGATGAAAGTTAAGCCTTTGGATTGCTGGTTGAGTGAGAATTGAAGAATGGTTATAATTCGTCCAGGTACTTGAATTCGAAACGAGTTATGGTGATTGAATACTTTCCCAAGTAACATTGCAAGTTTTATCGAGGTTTTAAAGCATGCTTCAAGTCCAAATCATGGGCTATGGAACACTAGCTTTATTAATGAAGGCAATCTAGTTCTAAAACTTAAAATGTGTTCTTCATTTATAGCTCACATATTCAGAAATTTGAAATAGAACATTCATTAGGACCATAATACATTCAAATTGAAGCAAATATAATTATAAAAGACACGTGTTTCATCTGGATGAGCCCTAATGATATGTGATGAAAATAAACAACTTGAACAACTTTGCCGAAAACTTCTTGCTAATCCAGATTTCGAGTGAATACCAAAACTCAAAAGTCGAACTGCCCACCATTCAGAGGGTCTTGTAAATCTGAACAAGTTTGCCGAAGACAGCAATTATCTATGACAGCGTTTCCCAATCTATGGGTCTCGACCCACCGGTTGGTTGCAAAAATTCAGAGACTTTGTTCGAGGCCTCTTTGAAAACATAATCTTTGACTTGTAGTCAGGATAGGAAGGATATTGTTGATGTAGCATCTACTTAACGGGAGGTCAGCGACTCACCGACGCCCCCATAGATGCTACGGAGTTGGATAGTTTGGTAGGATATGGGCAAGGGCGTAGCCAGGTTTCGAGCTAGGGAGGGGCGAAAAAAAAATTACTATGGAAAACTTGGCCGAATGCCATTTCACCGAACGCCATTTCCCCGAAAGCCTTTGTGTTGCTGAGCTGATATGGGTAAGGATTCGCTTAAGCAGGCGATGCGACCATAGTAATTGTTTTGTTCTCGAGGATCTTGGGAGTAAACGCACGATCTTCTACTCAGTAAGCAAAAGCGGCAGTCGCCAAGCTAGCCAAGGTCCTAAATTTAAAATAACCGTCCGGAAGGCAGAGTGCCAGCGCTAATGCGGCAAATGCAGCCTATGAAACTATGAAAGCGAACGCACGCACAAAACAGAGAGCAAACTTTAGACATAACCGTATCCGAAAGGGTTCGAAACTCAACTCATAATTGGGTCGTTTAACTTCGGAAATATATAGTGATTTTCATACATCATCTGATAGAGCTTCGTTTTCTGAGCACAATGATATTTTTATCGATCCCGTAGACATTCAGCTCGATTTTTAAATCAAGATTTAAATTTTTGATTATTGACACTAAATCTATGCGTTGACAGCTCGCTCCCATACAAAGTCCCACCAAGGGGCGCTATGATGGTGATTTTGCTAATGTAATCGTTATTATTTAAAATAGTTCCAGTGTACCAAAATTCATGAAATTTTGGATTTCGGTTCCATTTTTTATGTATGTATTTGCCTCAATACCCCTAAACAACCCAATTCAAACCCAAACGGTGTTGCCTAAGAAATTTGATAGACCGAATAATTTCCCAGCATAAGGTTCACATTCTTCGAAGCTATTTATTTCATGTGCTGTAGACGCAGTTCTTAGCGAAACGCTCGTTACATTATTGCCAGATCTAGTTGATTCAAGACCTTAAGCTATACAAATTATTTCAAATTTAATTCTACATCTTGAAAATGTATACTACCTGTTGACGCTATCGCTAGAGGAAGACATAGTTGCAAACGAGGCATCCTGAGACACGATCGACACATTCTCACTCGATCTTGTTAATTCACCCCCTTGAACTATAGAAATTGTTTCAAATTATATTTTACGCCTCAAAAATATAGTAACCTGTCAAAAGCACTGTAATCAGCATTGGAGGAAGGATTTTACAGTATTCGTAGAAATTAGTTTCACATGACGTAGACGCAGTGGTTAGCTAATTGTTCCGACAAATACTCGAAACATTGTTACCTGTTCTTGTTGATCAAAAACTGAATAAATTTTTGGGACTGTATTTCACAGTTAAAAACTTACTAAGTTTTGATGAAATTAAAAAAAATAGGCCCTGCATTTCAATGCATGCATAGTTATTTTTTTTCATAGTGCACATTGCTATTTGGCCTTTGTGAGCGTGCTCAGCATGGTTTTGCTGAGTAGTTGCGCGTCTACCTGATGAGTTAAGGCAGGCCCAATCACATAGTGGAAAAATTCTTAACTTCTGTTCACCATCCATTTGGTCTTGATCTACTGAACAACTTTGCCCAAGACAGCAACTCCCTAGATGGCAAGGATTTCAAGATATGACATAAACAAGGAAATTTCTAGTACATGCGCACTAGCGCCGCATAGTGAGGAAATTTGGAACTTCTGTCCACCAACCATTCGGTCTTGATCTACTGAACAATATTGACTAAGACAGCAACACCCTAGATGGCAAGGATTTCAAGATATTACATAAACAAGGAAACTTCTAGTACATGCGCACTAGCGCCGCATAGTGAGAAAATTTTCAACTTCTGTCCATGATCCATTCGATCTTGAACTATTGAACAACTTTGCCCAAAACAGCAACTCCCTAGATGGCAAGGATTTCAAGATATGACATAAAAACAAGGAAATTTCTAGTACATGCCCACTAGCGCCGCATAGTGAGGAAATTTGGAACTTCTGTATACCAACCATTTGGTCTTGATCTACGAAGACAGCATCTCCCTAGATGGCAAGAATTTCAAGATATGACATAAACAAGGAAATTTCTAGTACATGCGCACTAGCGCCGCATAGTGAGGAAATTTGGAACCTCTGTCCACCAACCATTCGGTCTTGATCTACTGAACAATATTGACTAAGACAGCAACTCCCTAGATGGCAAGGATTTCAAGATATTGCATAAACAAGGAAATTTCTAGTACATGCACACTAGCGCCGCATAGTGAGAAAATTCTAAATTTCTGTCCATGATCCATTCGGTCTTGATCTACTGGGCACCTTTGCCAAAGACAGTAACCTTCTAGGTGGCCACGATCACGAGTTAGTACATGCACACTAGCGTCGCATAGTGAGGAAATTTCGAACTTCTGTATACCAACCATTCGGTCTTAATCTACGAAGACAGTATCTTCCTAGATGGCAAAGGATTTCAAGATATGACATAAGCAAGGAAATTTCTAGTACATGCACGCTAGCGCCGTATAGTGAGGAAATTTTGAACCTCGGTGCACCAATCATTCGGTCTTGATCTACTGAACAATATTGACGAAGACATCAACTCCCTAGAGGCAAGGATTTTAAGATATGACATAAGCAAGAAAAATTCTAGTACATGCACACTAGCGCCGCATAGTGAGAAAATTCTAAACTTCTGTCCATGATCCATTCGATCTTGATCTACTGAACAACTTTGCCCAAGACAGCAACTCCCTAGATGGCAAGGATTTCAAGATATGACATAAACAAGGAAATTTATAGTACAACCACACTAGCGCCGCATAGTGAGGAAATTTTGAACCTAGGTGCACCAACCATTCGGTCTTAATCTACTGAACAATATTGACGAAGACAGCAACTCCCTATAGGCAAGGATTTTAAGATATGACATAAGCAAGAAAAATTCTAGTACATGCACATTAGCGCCGCATAGTGAGAAAATTCTGAACTTCTGTCCATGATCCATTCGATCTTGATCTACTGAACAACTTTGCCCAAGACAGCAACTCCCTAGATGGCAAGGATTTCAAGATATGACATAAAAACAAGGAAATTTCTAGTACATGCCCACTAGCGCCGCATAGTGAGGAAATTTGGAACTTCTGTATACCAACCATTTGGTCTTGATCTACGAAGACAGCATCTCCCTAGATGGCAAGGATTTCAAGATATTGCATAAACAAGGAAATTTCTAGTACATGCACACTAGCGCCGCATAGTGAGAAAATTCTAAACTTCTGTCCATGATCCATTCGGTCTTGATTTACTGGGCACCTTTGCCAAAGACAGTAACCTTCTAGGTGGCCACGATCACGAGTTAGTACATGCACACTAGCGTCGCATAGTGAGGAAATTTTGAACTTCTGTATACCAACCATTCGGTCTTGATCTACGAAGACAGTATCTTCCTAGATGGCAAGGATTTCAAGATATGACATAAGCAAGGAAATTTCTAGTACATGCACACTAGCGCCGCATAATGTGAAAATTTTGAACTTCTGTCCATGATCCATTCGGTCTTGATCTACTGGCAACTTTGTCAAAGACAGTAACCTTCTATATCGCCACGATCACGAGTTATTCCCGTTGGTCCTTTATTTGTGTGACAACTTTGAGCAAATTATAAAAATCTTGTCCAAATATAGTTTGGAAGCCGAAACACCTTATTCATCACAACATGTTAACATACAAAGAAGGTTAATAACTAAGAATTATGGGTCGATAAGGTTCATTTTAACGTCAAGGGTCTTAGAGGTATTTCTTTTTACAGCGTTCTAGCGTTCAAAAACAATCCTAATTACCTGTGGACGTCGAAGCTGCTGGAACTAGAACTTTAGGTCTTCAAACAAAAACTTGTTGTCAGTGATTTTATTCAACCTGCAGCCATCCCGCTTCAAAGCAGCCATTTGAGCCTTAGTTTTCTGTGGCATTTTGAAAAATTCACTGCTGTACAGAACAAAATCCACTCCAAACGTTGAATCATGTACTATCTTTCGATCGTATGGGATGCAGACCGTCAGTGTTACCAGCATATCAGACGCGAAATATGCGGTATTTTTATCATGTCCCGAGCAGGAACGAATATCTCGATACCTTAAATTGGTATGAATGAGCCTGACATAAGAGGTAAAATACCAAAAAGTAATACCAAAAACATGTTCCCACAATACCATTCCAATACCAAATTTTGATAATGCAATACCAAAACAATACCACACAGGTATTCTTTTGGTATCCAAATATCATTTTTGGTATTTTCAAAGTATTTTCCATGTAATTTTTTGGTATTATTCTTTGGTATTTTACCTCTTATGTCATGCTGGTCAATATCAAATTTTGGTATCAGATCAGAATTAGGTATTCATTAGTTATTTTCTCCTGCTCGGGGTGTGTTTTCCATAACAAACAATAATAAACCGGGTGTTAATATTGACTTTCTTGGACAGTTTAGCCCGGTAGTTTCGATGTTGGTAACTTAAAAGTATGAATTCCAATATGACTGTTCTGACAACACGGATCAATGATTGCTCTCCACACTTGCCATGAAAGCTGCGGGACAGCAGAAAAAATAAACGTGCGGTTGTGTTAGTCGTGTGCTATTAGTGAAAAATTACCAGAAGCTCTTAAATATTTTTATTGAGACGACTTCGCAACTCAGTGTTTGTCAATGATATGCAGAGGGAGGTGGTGCGGACCATCAAATGCAAATGACGGACATTTTTGACGTCCATGAGACCACGGCCGGGATTTAACGGTCAGATACGGACCTAGGGGCTGATGCAAGGGGGGCTCGGTGTCCTAGTGGAAACCTTTTTTACTTACTGAGCAGAATCGATCCCAGGCTCCTTCATATTGAAGAGTGGAGAGGGTCGCCTCGTTTTCTTATTTCGAGTATTATTCTCATTATTCATAGTTTCCCTTGACACCACTGCCGAGACTGAACGGTAATAACTGCAACTGTATCGGACTCGGGGACCTAGTTTCTATTCACTGTGGACCTTAGCATACAAGATTCCGTTGTGGGGTCACCAAGTGCCCATGACCGGTACACTTACCCTAAACGTAATAACTCATGCAGATAACGCGTCGAAGATTAGCATCAATTTCCCGGAGAGTTTCGGCGGTATTCTCAAAAAAAAAAAAAAAACTCCACCAACCGCACTGCACTGCACTGCATGCACTAATGCAACGAGTTGCACAGGTTGCAACAAACGGCAGTGGTTAGGCTTTTCTCCCCACTCATCCTTGCTGGGAAGGAAGTTGGCTTAATATGATGCGAACTGTATTCTGGAAAATTTGCTGCACCGAGCATTCCGAGCAGGAAGCGGCCGTCCGCCCCGGGGGAAGGGGGAGTCTGCGAAAGTGCATTTTTGTTTTCATTTGGCTAAAAAATCACATATTAAGCAATAATGAGTGCACTGCCATTGCAACAACAGCAGGCAGGCAGGCGGGCAGCAGCAGAAGGATGGTTACAGAGTGAGATTATTCTATGCACGTCGGCTGTTCTACGTCGTCGTCGTCGTCGCCGTCGTCAGTTGGAACTTCCCCCAAACGACCTGGGTAGGAGGAGGTTGATAAGGATTTTTATTTGATTCTTGCCTGCTCTTGCACCATCGCCGCGTTGGCCCGGTCCGAGACGAGGCTCATAATGAAAAATTTAAGGAGTTTTGCATATAATCACATGCCCCATCCGTCGCCGCTCATCAGCCTGGTAGTAACTCTGTTTTTTTTTTTCGTGTGGAAAATAATTTTCGCCATACACACAAAAACCGGCTGACGAAGCTTATGATTTGGAAGGATTTTCCGGATGGGCTGCGAAAAAGACTGCCAGTTTCCGAACCCCTTCGCATCTCCCTCGCTTTCCCTGAGCCTGGGAATTATGATTCATATGACGTATATGTAGCGAGTATCAGCAGCAGCTCAGACTGCCAGACGAGCGGAGTTTGTTTTTTTGGAAAACGCGAACAAAAAATTAAAAATTAAAATAAAAGTTTTGATACTGTGTGCACCTCGCATACTGCTGCTACTGCTGCTGCTGCTACTGATGCACTCACTGCTGCATGGTGCATAGCCCGTGCAAGAAAAGACGCAGAATACACACACAAAAAGAAGGCTAGGGGGAAGGGTTGAGCGAGCGGGGGAAAGTGCAGCTTGCATTATTACATAAGCAAACTGCATCATCCGAAAATGGGAACGTTAAAAATGTGGAGTTTATTTTTTTTTTCGGGGTGGGGCCGGGGGTGGTGGTCCTGCTCAATATGGCAGATATTAAACAATTGCAAGTCTCGAGACCGTGCCCCAGTCAGTCGTTCGAAAGGGAGGAGGAAAAACCGTCTTGACGCCGACGATGACGGCTTCTGTCTGTAGCGCGAATGATGAACGACGACGACGACGACGACGACGGTGAATGTGTGAAACAGTCGGAAGGATTGAAATGCCTGAATATCATTAATTTCGACACCGGAGAAGAATGGTTGAATGATGCCGGAGAGGGGGGTAGTGGTTGAGGATGTAGGGAGGTTGGAAAATTTTTGTGCAAGTCATTTTCCTCTTTCGAGGTATCTAATGGGCGCGGTGTTGCCTTGTGACGTTTTCTTGGTCGTGCTTGATTAGTGGCATGGGTCTTGAGTTTTCAGGACGGTTGAAATGGGCTCTACATTGATAAGCGGAACCGATTGCAAGACGTTGCACAAGGTAGGATGGTGGCAGGTGAGAATAGTTCGTTGAAAACTGGCTTTGCTTGAACGGATACGCGGTCAGTGCTAGATCAGCATGGTAATGCTTATGTAACCTTCTCTGAGTAATGCTCATCAGCTGAATTTTAAGAAGATGCTTTGACCATTTTCGACTAATGGTACAGAAATATGACTATTTTACTTGCAAAACCATCTAAATATCGTAGAAACGAGTGCGAGTATGAAGAAGAGGTATTTTTCACTTTTAGGACCACAATTAAATTAGACAGAAGTAAATAAATGAGCTAGTTATGATTTCAGATAATAGAATCCTGCCCAGAACATGGGAAAAATAACATTAAAATATTATTGTGCCATCGGCGTTAAGGAATTCAAGAAAAATAAAAAAAAAACTAAATAGCATTGATTTTCCACCAGAAAAGTGCAAAACTACCACTCACTCATCTAGTCATATCTCAAAAACTATTTGTCCAAATCATTTGCCCTTGGAAAAACATCAAGTAAAAAAGTTTTCCAAAGTGTGGTGAAAATTTGAGCCCAAAATATTAAGAAATAAAAAAATCCCGCCCATGGTGAAAATAGACCATTTTTTGACAATTTGGTTACCTGCCGATAATCAGTCTGTTTACTGTAGTTACTATAACAAAAACAAAATGTGGGTAAACCTATGTAAATCTACATTTAAAAAGCTTCAAATTGACGTTCTAAGATCACGAATAGCTTATTTGGTTGTGAAGGTTGATTTTTTTTTTAAATCTCGAAAATCCAGGGTTGTAGGATCTAGGCACTTAGAGTAAAATCAAAAAAGGCGTTTGTTCACAATGCCAAAATAAGCGCTTTGGCCAAGTATGGCTCAAATCGGTTACATCGACCACAACTTTTTTAAATTATGTACCCACTTGAGCTGGAATGACCCATATAAAATATCCTCATCATCGAAAGATATGCCGCCAGGTTCATAGGACTATGATAAATATTTGAAGAAACAAACAGATCCTATGACCCAGAAAAAAATATCATGGCGATCAGATCCTATGACTTAAATACTGACTAGATCAATCTAAACACGTTCATCAAAGCTAAATACATCATTCATGATCATTTTGCTTCTTGACTAAAGGGTGATACGGTCAAAATTTGGTCAAGGGAAAACGCGTGTAAATCGGTGAAATCGTTTATTTAAAAAATCAAATTAAATTTCTTTTTCAAGTTCAATTAGTATAAAATTCAGGAAAAATATTCAGTTAGGCTTCCGCTTTTCCAAATCCGAATTGCCGGGCCTTACGCTTGACCCCTGCCATCAGATTTTGTACAGCCACCTTGTCCACCTTCTTCGCCGCAGAAAGCCAGTTTGCCTTGAACTGCTGCTCGCCCTTAGCAGTTTTTTTGGTCTTCTTTAGGTTCCGCTTGACAATAGCCCAGTATTTCTCAATTGGGCGGAGCTCTGGCGTGTTGGGAGGGTTCTTGTCCTTGGGAACCACCTGCACGTTGTTGGCGGCGTACCACTCCATGGCCTTTTTACCGTAATGGCAAGATGCCAAATCCGGCCAAAACAGTACGGAACAACCGTGTTTCTTCAGGAAAGGCAGCAGACGTTTATTCAAACACTCTTTCACGTAAATTTCTTGGTTGACAGTCCCGGAAGCTATGAAAATGCTGCTTTTCAAGCCACAGGTTCAGATGGCTTGCCAAACCAGATATTTCTTTGCGAACTTTGACAGTTTCATGTGCTTGAAAACATCTGCTACCTTTCCCCTTCCTTTTGCCGTATAAAACTCCTGTCCCGGAAGCTGCTCGTAGTCGGCTTTGACGTAGGTTTCGTCGTCCATTACCACGCAGTCAAACTTCGTCAGCATCGTCGTGTACAGCCTCCGGGATCGCGCTTTGGCCGTCGTATTTTGTTTATCATCGCGATTTGGAGTCACTACCTTCTTGTAAGTCGATAGTCCGGCTCGTTTTTTGGCTCGATGCACGGTTGTAGACGATACACCCAGCTTATTTGCGGCATCTCGGAGAGAGAGGTTAGGGTTTCGCTTGAAACTACCGGCAACTCTCTTTGTCGTCTCAGCGGCTTCCGGTTTTCGATTTCCCCCCGATCCAGACTTCCTGGCTGTCGACAAACGTTCCCCAAACACTTTAATTACATTTGTAACGGTTGATTTGGCAACTTTTAGCGATTTTGCCAACTTTGCGTGCGAGTAGCTCGGATTTTCGCGATGCGCGAGCAAAATTTTGATACGCTGCTCTTCTTGCTTGGACGGCATTTTGACAACTGAAGAGTGAATTCCAAAATCAAAATAGGAGCAACATTCTACACACACACACCTTCAAAATGAGGGGTGTTCAGGTTTTTTAAATGCAAAATTGAAAGAAATACGTCAAGTTGATATTGACCAAATTTTGACCGTATCACCCTTTATGGTTATATTTTAGGTTCGCTAAATCGCATAATGTACGATCGATGTCTATGTTTATAAAATGAACTTAGTTCTCTAAATAGTCTTGAAGATCGAATCATTCGAGCTATTATGTCAACCACGACTTAGAAAATGTCTTTAGCAACGAAACACGTGCAAACAGATCCAAAGAGTCTTTGTGCACCAGCTCTGAGGCCGTCATGTGACGATGAGAAAACAGGTCCTCTCACTATCACGAGACGAAACTACCTATCATTAGCTTTCTTGTCATTTTTCAATGATCAAGCACTCATAAGATTAATTGTTATGCGGTTTTGACATCAACATTTCTAACTGATTTAAATGAATTTAAGCAAACAACCGTATGTTTCCTCGGTACAAGTAAATTTCATAGCATTAAATGAGTTTGTAATTACGAAGATCCCAACATTGTCACGTTATGTCATGACCGAAAATTCTATGAGATTTTGAAGAAAATCTCTATCATCGTTTTCTCATCCAATGATAGTGACAGAAGTATCTCTGTAAATATCGCGTGAGATTTTTCTTTGAAAATGACATTTGTCAGCCCTGCTCTGAGGTAACGTGTCTGACATTATTTTTTTTTTAGTTCTTGGAAAAACTAGGCTTTGAACCTAATTTTCTCGAATACGGTAAGGATGTTCGAATAGTTCTTCTGACAATCTTCTTTAATTTTTTTTTTTTTTCCTTTGGTTTGTTTTTTCCGTCGATCTTGTTTTCCGTGCTGAGCACCAATGCTACCGACGTGCCAGGAAGGCAGCTCCCACACCTGGACCTTACCTATCGACCCATCAACTCATGAACCGGGGACCAACGGCTTTACTTCCCTTCCGAAGGAAGGCGTGATCAGAGATGTTATGCCTCAGAACATCCCGGCGGCGCCGACTGGGATTGAACCCAGGCCTGCTGGGGTGAGAGGTAATCACGCTTACCACTACACCACCGGCGCCGTTAATCTTCTTTAATTATGCCAAAGAATATTCTGTGAAATTGTCACCATTTCTGGCACCATATTTCAGTGACTTTATGCCTTTCTCTCAAAGTTTTTAGTTGTCAGAGGAGAAGGATCAAGAATTCCTCCTGATAAAAGTTTAGCTCTAAGGATCATTTTACCATAAAAAACATGTGTGTATTCGGTTTATATTTGTGAGAAATTGGGCTTCACAGTTGAAAAAGTTAATTCAAATTCAGATGAATTTCTAAATTGGGAGTAAATCCTCTTGAGAGAAACCTTTGCCATTCTCTCTGAGAACAAAAGAATATACACAGCAAAAAAATAATTTTGATATCACGTCAAAGTGGATGCACTACAATCATGTCGAAAATATGGTGTAATATTACTTGCTAAAAAGGACAAAATTATCATTAATACAATGCATGAACTGACATTACGCTGCTTTTACTGCATTTGTTTATTTATGTGGTCATAAAAATTACATGAAATTTTCGACATGATTGTAGTGCATCCACTTTGATGTGATATCAAAATTATTTTTTTGCTGTGTAGAGCATATATCATAGGCAAGCAGGTACTGTGTTGCCAGTCGATTTTATTCATACATACATTCATACTAAATCTTCGAATACGAAACTAAGTAAAGATAAGGAAATTAGTAAAACAGTTTTGCTGGTCTGTAGTATTTAATGTCTTTTTATTTTTATGGCTTACATGATCGCTGAGTAGTAAACCGAGCGGCCCAGTAATGGATACAACATATAATTTTAAAGTACAATTGTTTACTAAATAGCGTACAGGTTACAGATGCAATTCCATTAATTATGCTTCGCGACTGGCACATGTGAAGATTTGTACCTACTAAAACCTCTTTAACCTAAAGTCTGCTCAGCCTGAGTCCCCTCGCGTCATATAGTATGACTTCGAAGGATTGGGGTGGTGCCGGATACCCCCAAAGAAGTGGCTAGTTTCTGCCTAGGTCAAAAACCCAACATCAAATTTCTCTACAATTCAAAAACACAATCAATGACAGCGAAATCGCACTTCAGAAAAGTTTTGCAAACATCACAAATGTTATTCAAATTTGCAGAAAGTTCTACGATCTTCAGAGAAATTCTGGTATAATTACAAAAAGGTTCTACAACCACCAAAGAAGTTCTAAGAATTTTTACCTTTAGAAAATGTCTGTACACAAATCAAATTTGCGCTGATAAGAGTAGTGCAAACTACAGAAAACATCTGCAAAGTATGTGCAGTTTTGTGATCTTTATAGAGGTACTGTGAGTTTCAGAGTAATTATGTTAACTTCTTAAAAAGTTTGCCAAATCCAACAAAATTCACTGAGAATTTCTGCAAACTTTAGAGAAGCTCTGCCAAAGAAAACATGCGAGCTACAGAGTTTTGGTTTTGCGGATTTTGGAGAAGTTCTCTGATAAAGCGTGTCCTGCGATCTTTGAAAAAACTATGTGTACATCATAAAAGTTCTGCAAACTGTAGAGAAACCCTACAAAGTTTTGAGTTGTTCAGTGAAATTAAAAAAAAAACTATCTTTAAACTACAGCAATGTACTGCGAATATCAATTTTTTGTTCAAGCTCACGCAAACTTTTGTGAAAAGAGGGATGCCAAAAACGTTCTGCTGATTTCAAATAATATTTATTCCGAAGTTCTAAGAAATCCGTAAAATAAAGATAAACTTCAGAGAAGTCCAGCAAATTTCGAAAAACTTCAGAAATTTTTTATGAAATTCACAGAAATTCACAAAGCTACCAAAACTTACATAAATTGTTTTTTTTTTTCTTTTCAAAGTTCTGCAAATAGGGGAATTTACGTATTCTCGGCAACCTAAGCAGCGACCATCTTTCTATGGCCTTTTTCGCTAAGGAACGCACACATATGCAGTATTGGTTTGTTTACAATCTTTCGCTGCCAGCTGCTCTAACAATTTCGGTCGAAAGAAGCGTCAAAAACTGATTTGAAACGCTTTTACAAAGCTCCAATCTTCTCTAGTAAGAGCGACTACCGGCAACCTTTCTATTTGAGCTGCGTGTTAAACAGCTGTGCTTTCATCAGCAACTAGAAATCAGCAGCATTTTGTAGTGCGTGTGTGGTTCATTTCAAGAAAACCCTGCTAGATTGCTTTTTCTCAGTGGTAAAAATATAATCAAATGCAGAGTGTTTTCATAAGCAAATCCAGTGCAATTAGCGTTTCAATTTGGGATGCCGAAAATAGTCTGTCATGCCGAAGCCGTCATTTTCCCTACGAGATTTCTTTTCTAGAAATCGAGAGACTTCTCTAAGGTTTGTTGAGCTTCTCTGACAATCATTGAATATTGCTGACGTTACCTGAATTTTGCATAAGAAGGGGGAAATGGATGTAATGTCGGCCTAAATGCCCCTAATTTGGAACCGTACATAAATTCAGCAATCGACTAAATTTTCAATAGCGACCAAAAATATCCATTAGTACCGTCCATTGATAAACAGCAGATTTTTTGGGAATCGCCCAATCTTAGATCCATAGGCCAACATTAGAGCCATTTCCCTTATGTAGTTTGAAACACGCAGATGCCTTAATCATGCCTCTAAGATAGACAAGAAATAAGGTGAAAAAAGCATGCCTCTAAGATATTATCGGAAGAAAGTAAATTGGCCATAAATTATCAAAAAAACCTTCAATTGGTCAAACACCAGAATAATGTTCTCTTGACGTTTTGGAAATTCTTCTGGTTGATAAGCCAATATTCTGAAGATATAGAATTGTTCAATAAAGGAAATCAAGTATCCTAGATATTCTTGCAAGATCTAGAAGGTTAATCAGGAATTATGCCAAAGACATTCACTTGGTTAAATACCTGCATATTGTCCTCTGAATATTTGGACAAGACTTAGGGATGATCAAATATTATTCTGAGGAGCTCTCATTGTTCATATCATGTTTCTATGTCATTATCTGAAGAAAGTATGTTGATCAGTAGTTATTCTAAAGACCTCTAGTTGGGGTTACACTTTGTGAAAAACGAAAATGGAACATGCAACACAATTATGAAAGATTTTGAACGTTAATAACTCAGCTGCCCCTGGACCAATTTCAATAATTTTATCACCAATCGATCAGAAATATTTCTACGTAAAATGTCACTATTGAAAATTGCACAAATTTGCAACTGTTGCTATGATAGTTAAAATTATCACCGATTGCCTGCGAAAAGCGATTTTCCTAAAACAGATTTCAAAGTTGAATTCTATCCGTTCTCACCATACGGTGTTTATTCAATCACCGCGTGGTGAGTGGTGATGTTCTCCAGTACACCACGAAAGGCTCCCCGCAAGCAGCTAGCTGTCAAGGTTAGTTTGGAATTTTTGTCAGTGATTGAGATGGCATTGAGCTGTTCGAACCTCCATCTGCTAATTAGAAAGCTGACCGTCACACTTGACATCTCGTAGTGAGTACAACTTTGCACGATGTGATTATATGCTATCAACGCGAGAATCAGTGCGTTGGATTGGGTCCATTTACTTGAGCACCCTGACGTTGATTCCAGCGTATCCGTTTTTATGGCAACATATATGAAATAATTCAAGATACCGTCCTAACTGAGACTCCCTCTGCCTTCTGTACATTTCCACCAACCTTGCTAATAGGTCTGCCGTTCAGTTACTGGAGCCGAGTACGATGGTTTGCCTGAAGTTCGCTTTCGAGAGTACAATGACAACCTGCATAATAGGTTCAATGATAATCCATCAATCTTTCTGGACTTTTGTAAACTCTCGGAAAGGTTCAGCTCGAATTTCAGTGGACGTCACCTATTGTAGTCAAAGCTCCTCCGATGCTGCAACTTCTGCAAACCTCTTCGCTGACTTCTCCCGAACCATCTACGAATTCGATCAGGCTCCACCTTCGCAGCAATACATCTATAATCAACCCAGCTCAATTTCAGTCATGATGCTATCCACAAAGCCGAAAGGCCCAGGTCCGGATCGTATTCCAACTTCATTAATCAAGAATTGTGCAGCATCGTCCGGTCATGGCTTTCTTCAACCGATCACTTCTGGATGGCGTTTTCCATGACACCTGGAAGCTTGCGTCAATTAGTCCAATCTTCAAGTCGGGTAACATTCACAGCGTGGAAAACTATCGTCCAATCTCAATTCTGAATTGTTTGGCGAAAGTTCTGGAAAGTCTTCTGCATGACAAGTTGTACTCTGCTGTCCAATCCATAATCTCCGAGTAACAACATGGATTTCTGCAGAAACGCTCTCCAATTTCCAATTTGATGACCTACACTAACACTCTGATTGGTAGCATCGAGAAGCGTCAGCAAGTTGATGCAGTGTATATTGACTTCATTGGAGGCAAACCATCCCAAGGCTGAAAGCCTCCCTAATATAGATAAATTAATTAATTATATTGACTTCTCTAAAGCTTTTCCCTACAATCTTGATGTCGCGAAGTTGAGCAGCCTTGGTCTACCTCCATGGATCATTCGCTGGTTGGAATCGTACTTATCATCCAGGAAGGCCTTCGCAAAGGTTCATGATGCGTTCAGTATACCATCAGGTGTTCCTCAAGGCAGTCACCTGGGAATTCTCATTGTTCATAAACGACGTGTGTGACCACCTGAGCTCCTGTAAGCTGTCGTATGCAGATGATTTGAAACTTAACCGTGTGATCAAATCGATCGTTGATGGTTTCAGACTTCAAACCGATATCGAGCGACTGACGAACGGAATGGTGGTCAATCATCGATAAGATTCGAGTACTCTCCAGTAAGCTCGATTCAGGATCTTGGGCTCATCTTAGATGGAAAACTTAGGTTCAGTAAGCACATATCCATGAGAATTGCAAAGGCAAATTCCACGCTTGGATTCATCCGTCGAAATACAGCACTATTCGACGACGTGCACGTCATGAAATCGTTGTACTGCTCTCTGGTTCGTAGCGTGCTTGAATATGGAATATGCAAATTTGGACTCCGTATCATGCTGTACATGTTCACGCACCGAGAGAATGCAAAAACGCTTCGTTAAAGCTGCATTACGGCGGCTTCCGCGGACCGATCCCGAAAAACTACCTCCATACGAACCAATAGATGCGCGCTGATTGGACTTCAATCTTTGTCAAGCCGGCGTAGGTTCCTCCAGAGGATGTTCCTTTATGACGTGCTGAGTAACCATATTGATTGTAGTAGTGTGCTTCAGAACATCAATATCCACGCTCCCATTCGCCAACTCCGCAACATTTATTTTTGTGGGCTCCTGGGCACGGACATAACCATCCTCTGGATAGATGTTGTAGACTAGGGGAAATGGCTCTAATGTTGGCCTATGGATCTAAGATTGGGACCATCGCTAAAAGTCTGCCATTTATCAATTTTATCTAGATGAACGCGTCATTGGGACGGTACTAATGGATAGTTTTGGTCTCTATTGAAAATTTAGTCGATTGCTGAATTTATGTATGGGCCCAAATTTGGGGCATTTAAGCCGACATTACATCCATTTCCCCTATTTAATGACGTGAATGCGGCATTTGATTTTAACATTTGCAGACTGTAGATTTGAAGAAATACTTCAAGTCTCCTCATCCTTTCATGTATGAGTAAGGTAAAGGAATGTGCGTTTGACTAGTACTGTCGCATTAATGGTCCTTCGCTCATTTTCAACTTCTATTCAAATTTTCACACTGCCGTACACTGGCGGAACTATCAATCTACCCTCTTCAGAACTTTCTCTAGCTAATAAATTATCACACTACTGCCGCGGATACACTTGGATGACAAACTATGAGCATGAGCATGATTTTTGTAAACAATGCATTTGATCGTCGATTTGGCGTAACTGGTATGTGAGAATATGTACACTCATTGTTCTCAAAACAAAAGAAGCGCTCCTAGCGAACTCGCTTCATCCATAGGACGAAGAAAATCCAATGGCGTTTCAATGCGTTTGGACACGGAATTGAAACTCGGAGGACGAATTTGGAATCAAGAAGCAGTGTTAGATTTTTAACAATATCTTAACAATGTGTGGCTCTTTATCAAATTCAACGGTACGTATGGAAAGGGGAATAAATTTAGAAGTCATCTTTGATAGTGCTCATGGTCATATTCATAGTTTGTCATACAAGTGTATTCGCGGCATAAAGCTTCTTGTTGAACTTAGTATAGCATTTCCAACCAACTCTGATTAGCAGGCTAGTATTTTTAAACAGTCTGTGTGACTATTCTGCCAAAGATGGTGAACAAATTAATAAATAATTAAAGTAAAGAAGGTTACATACAGGAGTATCAATCAAATCTAGATAAACATTTCAAAAGGTCCTATCTGCATTGCTAGATTCTCTTCATCGACTTTCTCTTTCGTTAATAGCTCAGCTGCAAAACCATTCTGTTGAATTTAACGTTTTGGACGCTACCTAAGAACCTCCTTTATCAAACTATGTGGTAAAATTAGCGCAAAATCTGTTTTCCTAACAGTGGTTATCAAAAGAGAAAGTAGATGAAGAGAGTCGATCAAAGTAGATAGGACCATTTGAAATGTACATCGAGAAATTTCATTTAATGGGGATGATTGAACTATATCAAATATTGTAATTTCTATAAAAAACCCCTTTGTTAATCCACCGCTGACGGTAACACAAGCCTTTCTAGTGTAAAGAAAGGGGAGGAAACATTTCCTTCTTTCCATATCCCCACAACCAACAGTCCAATCAGGATATAATTCTAAAAAGAGGAAATTTTTTTAGATCGCTAGAATGATCTGTAAAATACCATAATACAATTTGAAGTTCTGAAATAGCCCTACAACAGCCTAAATTATCTGTAATGCAACTATTCTCGCTATGCTTTTCCAGCCCAGCGTTTCATAGGGCGTTAAAAATTATGACAATAATCGGTGCACACCGCCCATTCCACACTCGCCATACTCCACGGCAACAATAACGTCACTCCACGGGCTTTTGTTAGGCGAAAAATGAAAACTTGATAGTTGTCACCACCTCCCCTCAACCTGCTGCCCAACTGCTCCTACTGTTGGTGTCGGCAGTGCAAAGCAAAGCGGAACGTAGTTAAGACGATTTTCACTCGGAACCTGCTACAAGTAGTGAGCTGACTGCTGGCACAGTAGCAATAAAGTCGAGAGTAATAAAGCGATTTGCTTGTACTATCTCTAATGGGCCAACAACGACAACGACGTTGAAATGCGATGTCCAAAGAATGACGGTTGACGGAAATGGAACTTGGCGCGCGCACGTCTTATCCGGATGATGGTGCTGGCGGTGCCAGATCAGTGGAGAAAGTGGAACGCACTAACTTGGTACGAATCCGGGTACTTGCATAGGGAAACAGGTTGTACATGTTATGCACGGTACTGGGTTTTTGGATCATTTCAATCAAGCGATCATTTTGCGCGAAGAGAACAAAAGCATCAAAAGACGAGGGCTCATACCGTCCGGAGGTCTTGGCAGCCGAGATCGACGATGCACACGCACATGCATCGAACAGCCAGCCTCCCACCCAGCATACACACAAACACACATTCACAACGCAAACAAACCACCACTACACGCAACCCTCCAAGTAAATACATCATTCCCACTCTCGCGCACCGTTGCACAATTTCTCTTTCTGAAATCCGCATCCGGCTGCTGGACTTTGCCCGGTGCGCCCTGGTGGCATGGCTGATCGCCACCCAGCCACCCACCAACAAAGCAAAAAAGAACTGCGAAACTCGTCAGCCAAACTTTGTGCATCGACAGCATCAGAGCCCGCGTTGCATCTCTTGGATGCACTTTTTCGTCCTTCCCCGATCCGCGGCTTTGACGATGATGATGATGATGATGATGATCATGACGGCAATGGCAGCAGCGTTTTGTTGCCAGGCAAAACCACGTTAGCCTTTTTTCCTGCCGCCCCGCGACTATTCAAAACTCGTTCTCTCTTTCTGTGTCTCTCCCTTGGCCCTACACCTAATAGAGCCTGTCAATCTCTTCTTGCTGCAGCGCAGCGTCCATTCGCCGTCGAATATGCTCCGCCATTCGCGGTTTTAGTTTCGGCCAGCGAAGTTTTTTTTAGCCCCGGCTGTTGTGTTGTTGCTTCTATTTAATTTGTGCACGTTGCACATAGGCTTTTTTGAAATAGAAATCCTTGGAGTGGGCTGACCCGCGGTTATTCTATAGAGCACCGTCCGTCCGGCTACTGCTGCTGCTGCTGCCGTTGATGACGAGTACATAGAGGATTTGAAATAGCGAACGCGAAATGTGAATTTTTGTTCGCGAATATAACGAAGTAGGCAGCCGTCAGGAGGCACCACCACGGAAAATATCGATCCATGTTCGGTGCTGGTCATTAGAGGATGAAACTGAACGAAGGCAGCGGTAGAAATCTTTGGCCATCGAGGCATCCCACCGCACCGGGGAGACCGGATTCATAATTGTGCTTCCACCTGATTGGTTTCGCGACTCGTTCGCTTCCAATTTACTTCCATTACTGTGGGGTTTCCTTTGGGTGTTTGTTGGTTGGTTGGTTGGTTGCGGCAGCAAGACTGCAATTTACCAGATACAAATAAAAAGCGACAAAGGCTCGTGGACAGCCGTGTCGTCTGCCGGGTTTCGTGGTCGCACGAGTTAATTATGCTCCTTTGACTATCTTTTTTTCCGGTTTCTGTTCAAAGTGTTACTCTTCGCAGTAACGAGTTGAACGACATAGCTGTTGCCTCTTGGGCTGACCAATGTCTGGGAGCTGTCCAGGCGGAAGAATTGTGCTTTTGAGGCGCGCGGTTGCAGAAAGAGTTCAACAACCGGACTGAAACATCAACAGCTCTTCGAGGACTTTAATAAAAGTTCAACACGCTCAACGGAACTGAATTATATAACTCTAGAAGTTAGTTTAAACTAGAATTTAGCATGAGCATGAGCATGAGCATGATTGACCGCCCACGGTTGCTACTCTGTTATTGCCAGATCAGCTGTAATTACACAGAGAACCAATAGACGATGCTTGGGACTAGCAATCAAGCTCAATGTGTAAATACTGGTGATCTCAAACTAGGCACACAAACACAGGTCAAGAAAGGAAGGGGTAGGAATGCACTTCCACGAGGAATCACTGGGATATTGGGTAATAGGGTTGGATATGCAGCAGGGTTCGTTTTGGTAAACGATAAGCTGAATTGATGTCCTAACGATCATATAACGCGAAGGAGTTTGAGATTGAACCCACGGTCTTCTGCTCAGTAAGCAAAAACGTTTGCCACTAGGCAGACGAGCTCCTTTTTAATCATCGAGTTGCTGTTTTTACCATGTAGTCATGTTAACAAATAAAACGATTGACGAATCTTGAATGTGGATGGGCTTGAGATTAGACTCATGATTTTCTGCTCAGTAAGCAAAAACGGTTGCTCTAAGACCACCGAGCCCCTCATATCACATTATACCGTTACTCAAGTTGTTATAACTATTCAAACCCGGCACCGTTTTACGTTTTTTCAAGTTTTACAAAATACACGATAAACAAGCGATCTTACCATACATTTTTAATATGAAAGGACCTGGGACCGCGTGGTTCTGCTCAGTAAGTAAGCCACTGCAACCGACGATCTTTCAAATCCTAAAACTAAAAGCTACGAAAGAGTACTTAGGCCTTCATTAAGTTCCACTTTCACGCGACGTTCAATGTTTCAGTTTTCTCTTTACGCATGGTTCAGGCCATCATAACAAGCTATGACCGACGTGACGATTGTTTAAGCCCTGGTTAAACAAGCTATTCAAATGAAATTGCGTTCTTTGTCGGCGACGATGGTGTAGTGGTAAGCGTGACTGCTTTCTCATCCCAATGGGTCTGGGTTCAATCCCAGTCGAGGTCGGTGGGATTTTTCTGAGGCATAAAAATCTCTGGTCACGTCTTCCTTCGGAAGGGAAGTAAAGCAGTTGGTCCCGGCCCATGCAACATACATGGGTGCGATATCCTATGCAGGTGTGGAAGCTGCCTTCCTGCACATTCGATTGCCGTCAATCGATGGCAATCGATGTCCGTCGGTGATTGGCACTAGATTGCGGAACAGAGACCGACGTTAAATAAAGGAAAAAGAAGAAGAAATTACGTTCTCAGATTTCACTTCGTATGTAATGAACAACAGAAATACGCGATAATTCATATAGTTTCAGCGGTTGATGGTTAATTTTTAATATATTAAAGGGAGTGACGACAACAGCAAATTTGTAACTCACCATTTGTCTAGGATATATCACCTTTGCCCGGCAGCTCCACTTGAGCTTCATGTCTGCTATCTGTCACTGTTTGCACAGTTTAAACTAGAATTTAGAACTCACAACTCAACTGAGGGAACTACGAATCAATTCACAGAGTTTGCTGAAACTATAAGAGTGCAAATGGTTCCAGTTTGTTCGCATCTGGCTCCCATAAAGCCAGGAATTTTATCTCGATTGCACTTTTGGGTAGGGAGAAACAACCAGAAAAGTTGATCCTACAACAATGCATTCGAACAATTACTGCAAAATTAGGCCATCTGAACAACTTAACCGAAGTCCCAAGCTTTCAGTCTGATCACGGTGACTCCTCCCTAAAATTTGTGTAACTAAATATAGGCAATCAACTGTCCTAGAATTTGACGGCGCCGGTGGTTGAGTGGTATGCGTGACTGCTTTCTCACACCACTGTGTCTCACGGTGATTCATTAACTATGCAGGGCTGGTATCAGGCCACTGTTAAGTGGCTATTTCATAAAATTTAGTCACTAAAGCCACTTTTTCACGACCAATAATGTCGAGAGTAAAGAATTTACCTTTAAAAAATCACATCTAATCACAGCTTGATTTGGTAAAAAATTTGTGTTTAAAAGCTTAACTAAAAATCACCGTGTAAAGTTCGACAATGAAGAGCTACGAACAGACCAGAACAATCCAATTGGTGTTGATAGAATCACTAAAATTTTGATAAAATGATCTCCACAATCAAGTCCGTTATCTTCAAAATTTGTCCAGACTACACCCTTAGAAATACCCAATCTTACACGTGACGGAATCCATATTTGACATAAAGGATGCGATGTAAACAAACAGGTCATGTAAAATTAAGTGCTCCGAGACTGAAAAGTTCGAAATTACGTTTGATTGAGCTGAATTCCACGTCTATTATGACTCAATTTTATGTCAAAATTGACGCTCGTATATGTCAGTCTCAGAGCACCTAAATTTACATTAATTTTTCTAAGTGTGCAGTTTATAAAAAAAAATTCCCGTACCTGTTATCAAATATATTATATTAACAATATGATCCACTCTTTCGCTTAGCTGGCGAACCGATTTTTTAGCGATGAAAGCACCTCTGTGGCCAAAAAGGCTACCAATATATTTGTTTATCATCACGAGGGGTAAACCAATTGAAAATTTGTTTAATATTTCAAATGAATGTATTTCAGCATTTTATTTTATTTGATGACAACGGTGACATGTCAGATACATTTTAAAGCAATATACACAATGTAATTAATGAAAATAATTTGACTCTTTCTTTTGTAATAAGTGCTATATTCGCACCCCTCGATTGTAATTGAATGATTGTTGCTGACCTTTTTCAACGCTAGATGGTGCGTTAAGCAATATTTTGCGGGTCGCCATTGCAACATTTGGAACAGGCATGAATGGATCATATTGTTAATACAACAATGTAATCACAAATTTTCTGAGGTTTCAACAAAACAAGTGATCCCAATATCCGGGTTTTTTTTACTGAGTGATCCAACGCTTAAATACTTCCAAAAATTGTTGTCTATATATTCTAAATATGAAAATTATTCCAGACCACATAATTCTCGCACAACACAAGAAAAGGGCCTATCATTGTAGATCGATTTTCTCTCTCGCGAATAACCCGACTGCAAATGAATTTCCCATTGAGGGTGTTTTTCAGGCGCAAGCTAACATCATCTTCTGTCGAACTGTGCTGCGATCTTAGCGAGAAATTCGTTTATGTTGCCGTGGTAAACCAAAGAGAAAGTCGATGAAGAGAATCGATCAACGAGGATAGGCGCTTTTTAAATGTTACGTGAGAATTTTCTTAACTTGTTTGTCTTAGAGATCTCGAATTTTGGAGTGCCAGCATTGAAAAATCGGTCCAAAATTTCTAAAATTTATCCCAGAATATAACAATTTTCTTCGAGATTCTGATTTTCAGTCCTAGGCCCATGTAACATGTTCTACATCTGACTCACATGAGAGTCTCATTCACTCTAATTTGCATTTGAGTAAATTTTTACATGTCACTTATATTTGAGTGACATTTTCTCATATATGAGTGACATTTACGTATATAAGAGTGACATTAACTCATTCCTCCGGCCTAAGTATTTGAGAATTTAAGTGAACCTTACTCAAATATGAGTCAGATTAATTTGCCGTGTATGTTCACGATCTTTCCATCTTAGAAAATTTTCCTCGTTCCAGAATGTTGAGAATTTTTCTTGGACTGCTATTTAGAAAAATTGTGTTGGTCCCAGAGTTATGAAAATGTTAGGTGTTTCAAAAGTTTCTTTATTTTTCGTTCCAATCACAAATTTTCGATCTGCCCGATCTTAGTAAATTCTCGCGTCACTTCTCAAATAGACCAATCTACATTGATCGATTATCTGCATCGACTCTCTCTTTCTTGGGATTTCTTGAAATCCCAGCATTGAAAAATCGGTCCAAATTTTCTAAAATTTATCCCAGAATATTACAATTTTCTTCGAGATTCTCATTTTCAGTCCTAGACGCATGCAAAATGTTATACATCTGACTCATATGTGAGTCTTTTCACTCAAATTCACATTTGAGTAAATTTTGATATGTCACTCATATTTGAGTGACATTTTCTCATATATGAGTGACATTTACGCATATTTGAGTGACATTTACTCATTTCTGCGGCCTGAGTTTTCAGCATTTAAGTGAACCTAACTCAAATATGAGTCAGACGCATTTGCCGTGTATGTTCACGATCTTTCCATCTTGGAAAATTTTCCTCGTTCCAGAATGTTGAGAATTTTTCTTGGTATCTAGAAAAGTTGTGTAGGTCCCAGAGTTATGAAAATTTTAGGGTTTTCAAAAGTTTCTCTATCCGAGGTCTCTGTGCCTCAATTTTTCGTTCCAATCACCATTTTTCGATCTGCCCGATCTTAGTAAATTCCCGCGTCACTTCTCAAATAGACCAATCTACATTGATCGATTCTCTGCATCAACTCTCTCTTTCGTTAATAATTCGGTTCCAAAAACATGTTCATCTGCTCTTATCGTCCAATACGCTTAGTAATACTTTCTTTTAGCAGACTATGTAGAAAAATTAGCCCTAAACATGAATGCAGCCATGTTATTAACGAAAGAGAGAGTCGATCAATGTGAATTGGTCTATTTGAAAAGTGACGCGAGAATTTGCTAAGGTCGGGCAGATCGAAAATTGGTGATTAGAACAAACAATTTAAGGCACAGAGAAAAATGTTCAAAGTCTCGGATTTAGACAAATGTTGACAATTTGTAGACAATCAATTTTAAGGACCTCGGATATAGAAATTTTTGAAACACCTAAAATTTTCATAACAACTTTTCTAGATAGCAGCCCAAGAAGAAATCTCAATATTCTGGAACGAGAAAAATTTTCCAAGTTGGAAAGATCGTGGACATACACGGCAAATGACTCTAACTCATATTTGAGTTAGGTTCACTTAAATTCTGAAAAACTCAGGCCACAGTAATGAGTAAATGTCACTAAAAATGTGCGTAAATGTCACTCATATATGAGAAAATGTCACTCAAATATGAGTGACATGTCAAAATTTACTCTAATGCGAAATTGAGTGAACGGGACTCACATAAGTAGAACATTTTGCGAGAATTGTTTGTTGTCATAAATCGAGTCAGAAAAATTAGTACAGATACAATGCTCTTGCTTATTGAATTGATAAAAATTATTATTTGATTACCTAATAAGGCTGATGATAAATTAATAAATTAATAATAAATTTGTTTTAAGTACCTTTTGGATCAAGCGTAGAGCGAAGGACAATTTTAAAAAAGGGCTATTTATTTGTAATTTTTTTGGTGACATAAAACTTGAATCAACCAAAATCATGGTGACCAGCAAATCCCAATTTGAAATTTTCCAGGTTTTCCTCGACATTTTTGTGATTTTCCCGATTGTTTTGAACCAGTAAAATTTCAGGCTTTCTAAATTATAACCCATTTAACCGAGTGATCTCTTCGGCTTAATCGCATCCGATTATATGCTTAATTTTTAATCTATATCTCACAAACGGGAACTTACCAAAACATTTAGAAAAAATCGCTTGTTTCTCATCCAGTAGTCATCAAGATTTTTCGATGTTTAAACTGTGAAAATTTGGCTCAAAACTCTTTACAGGATTTTTATAAAATGTTCTCAAATTTACGTTAGAAACAGTTCCCATGATAGAATTATTTTCAGAGTTTCTTTAAAAATAATTTGAGATTCTCTCTGAGAAACCCTCGAAAATGTTTATACAACATCTCAGAACAGAGGATGGGAGCAGTGAGTGGTGAGCCCTCGTGGAAGCAACAAGAAGAGTTTGTTGCGAGTGGTGGGTTTTTGAACAGTTTGGTGATCATCATCCCCGGTCCGAGCCATGCGAGCTTAGAACGCTCTGTTTTTCGGAGATTTAGGGTACCTGAAAATCACCCGGTCACCGGCCAAGTCCTCCGGTTATCCCAGGGTCCTGTGTGCCAGTTCTCCTGTCCGACTACTATCGACGTCGTACTGCCCCGCCATTAGTCGGTGCTGGCGTCAACTATCGCTGGCCGAGCATCAAACTAGCACCGGCCAAGTTACCCGGTTATCCACGGACCTGCCCGACCAGCCTGCCAGCTTGCCGATCGATCACCAGTCGGACTTCAATCGCCACCGAATTACGGACAGTCAGTCCTTCGGAGTCGGCCAGCCATTATTCACCGTCGGTCCCTGCTATTGCTAGCGGACTATACGGCCAAGCCCATAGCACAACCGCCAGCTGATCAGCACCCAAAATACTTCCCGAGCTACTTATGTCGCCGTTTCGAGCCAGGATTACCGGCAAAGTCACAGTCATCCAGAAAAGTCTCTCACGCCAATACGCCCTGAGATCAGGAACCTACAAGGAAATTGAGTGCCCACCCCTTGAGCTGCCGTTGGTCAAGATCAGCAGCTTGGGGCTTTGGGGGGTTCCCTTCTAAATCTCAGCGGTTCCGGGGCTGAAAAGAGTCCCATAAAACTCATCTCAGAATTCATTTGGGAATGTTCCCTCAAAATTCAATCCCATTGGTATTTATTAGAATTTAATAAATCATCTTAAAATTTTCTAAGAATTCCATTCAAATTGTCATCACAACTCTTTTAAAATTCTTCTAAGAACTTATTTTGAATATTCATCAGAAATTGACCTGGAATCCTCTTCACAATCCTCATGAATGTTCCAAAATAACTAGCTAAAAATTCTACTCTGTACGTCTGAAGTCCCACAAATGACTAGTCAAATTTCTTTGAGAGTTCTTCAAAAAATCCCGTGGTATTTTTCTCTGTTGTTATCTCCAGAATTCATTCCAAAATCTCTTCAAACTTCTCATAATATTTAATTCATGAAAGTGATTGTATCCTGAAAACCTTGTCCAGTCCAAGGATTGATCATAACGCTTGACCTTCTGTTGAATGATCCATGAAGGCTTCTCCTGAAATTCCCAAGAAGCTTTTTCCGACCTCTCGCGGAAGTTTCTTCAATTTTTCCCGGAAACGTCTTCCAACTTCAAGTTGAAGTCTTTCTGGTTTCTCCAGGAAAATTTATCAGACTTCCTTCGAAAGTTTTTCGGACTTCCCTTCGGAAGATTCTCGGTAGTTTCTTTTAACTTTCTCTGGATAGTTTTGTCAAACTGTCTTCTGACTTCCTTTCGTGAGTTCCTTCCGTATTCTCCTAAACATTCGCTCCAAACTAATTCAGGAGCTTTTTCATTTACCATTGGAAGTTTCTTTTGGACTCTCTCAAATCTTCTTTCTCGGCTTCGATTTCCTAGAAAGTTGTAACCGACTTCTCTCGGAAGTTTAATTTTGCTGATTTTTTTTTCGAATAATGCTATTCTCATTGAATTCATTTCAGCACTCCCTCTGAATTATGCCCCCTTCCCTTGGAATTCTACTCACAACTATAAAATTCTCCCAAAAATTCACTTTCAGTTCTCCTCACAAACTCCTTAGATTGTTCCTCAACAATTATTTGGCGTTCAACTCAACACTCTTTTGAAGTTCTCCGGGAATTTTTTCCCAGATTGAATTGTAATCGACAATGAGCATGCCAAAGGGCGTATACGCGATGACCGATTCTCTTCATCGATTGTCTCTTTGCATTGCTACAGCTAAGCGAAACTATGTTCTAGAATTTGTTCAATGCAGAGTTGTACCAGGTTGTATTGGCTATCAAAAGCAACAGCAAACGCACCGAGAAACGTTAAATCTAGCGAATTACTAACAAAAGAGAAAATCGACGAAGAGAATCGATCATCGCGTTTACGTCCTTATGCATGCTCATTGTCGTAATTATCTACGTATTCTCCGAAAATTCCCATGGAATTATGCTTCGAATTCTCTTTCTCCCAGAAACTTCTCAGAATTTCCTAGGATTTCTCCTTTGAATTGCCTTGGAGTTCTATTCAGAATTATCATGGAATAATTCTCAGAATTCTTTTCCAAATTTCCTCAGAATTCCTTAGGCATTATCGTCAGAAATTCCTATGAATTTTCATTAAAATTTCGTTTGAATCCTATTCAGGGTTGGAATCCGTATTTATTTTGATTCTTCAATAGGGTGATTTTTAGCCATTTCTGGGCTAGTTTATCACCACACATGGAATCTGGAGTTCCTCAGAACTACCTCGAAAGCAGATTTCACTTGATATTTTCGTTGCAGTTCTTCCCTGAACTGTCATGAGCCTTGAAAATGTTACTTACCTTACCAATTAGGCTAAGGCCTTGATGTAGTCTGCTGTCCGAAGAAGTCGTCTCCACTCTACTCGATTCATGGCCACACTTCGTCAGCCTCGTAGTCTGCGAAGGGTCCGCAGGTCACCTTCTACTTGGTCGATCCACCTTGCCCGCTGCGCGCCTCTTCTTCTTGTTCCTGTTGGGTCACTTTCGAGAACCATTAGAACAGGGTCGACCTCCGGCATTCTTATGACGTGCCCAGCCCACCGTAGTCGTCCAATTTTTGCAGTGTGGACGATGGATGGTTCTCCTGGTACCTGGTAAGCTGGTGCA
Source organism: Ochlerotatus camptorhynchus (assembly GCF_037179485.1). Taxonomy (NCBI): domain Eukaryota; kingdom Metazoa; phylum Arthropoda; class Insecta; order Diptera; family Culicidae; genus Ochlerotatus; species Ochlerotatus camptorhynchus. The sequence continues at coordinate 1,909,835 of NW_027040556.1, read as the reverse complement.
ATTCGTGGTTCATTCGCCGTCATCAATCTACAACGTAGATGGTACGCAATACCTTACGTTCGAAAACACCACGTCCTCCATGAGCGTAGTCCAGGTCTCGTGGCCGTAGAGGACCACCGGTCTAATCAGCGTCTTGTAGATAGTCAACGGCGGCGAATTTTATTCGATCGGAGCGTCCTCCGGAGTCTAAAGTAGACACGATTCCCTGCCATAATGCGTCTTTGAATTTCTCTGCTGGTATCATCTTTGGCGGTCATCAGTGAGCCCAAATACACAAACTCGTCGACCACCTCGATTTCGTCACCGTTAATCTGATTTCGTCACCGTTAATGGTCTAGCTACAGTCTTCTGTCTGATGTACGTTTCCACCATCGTCTAAAAGATCCGTGCCATGATGTGAATGTCATCGGCGAATCCAAGAAGTTGGATGGACTTCCTGGAGATCGTAAATAGCAGACACGAAAGTACATCACCTTGCCGTAACCCCCTTTGAGATTCAAAGGGACTCGAAAGTGACCCCGATACTCGACCAACGCACATCACTTGATCCATCGTCGGCTTGACCAATCGCGTCTTACTTACCTTACCAATCAGGCTAATGCCTTGTTGTCCTCTGCTGTCCGAAGAAGTCGTCTCCACTCTACTCGATTCATGGCCACACTTCGTCAGCCTCGTAGTCTGCGAAGGGTCCGCAGGGCACCTTTTACTTGGTCGATCAACCTTGCCCGCTGTGCGCCTCTTCTTCTTGTTCCTGTTGGGTCACTTTCTAGAACCATTTTCACTGGGTCGTCATGTGGCATTCTAACGACGTGCCCAGCCCATCGTAGTCACCCATTTTTTGCAATGTGGACGATGGATGGTTCTCCCAGCAGCTGGTGCGATTCGTGGTTCGTTCGCTTCCTCCACGTTCCGTCATCCATCTGCACTCCACCGTAGTGCAACACCTTCCGTTCGAAAACACCAAGGGCGCGTTGGTCCTCCACGAACATAGTCCAGGTCTCGTGGCCGTAGAGGACCACCGGTCTAATCAAAGGCTTGTAGACAGTCAACTCCGTGCGGCGGCGAATTTCACCGTCCTCCAAAATCCAAAGTAGGCACGATTCACTGCCATAATGCGTCTTTCAATATCTCTGCTGGTATCATTTTCGGCGGTCACCAGTGGTCCCAAATACACGAACTCATCGACGACCTCGATTTCGTCACCGTCAATCTGAACTCGAGGTGGGAGGCTAACATTGTCTTCCCTAGAACCTCTTCCTGTCATGTATTTTGTCTTTGATGCGTTGATGGCAAGTCTAATCCGTCTAGCCTCAGACTTCAGTCTGATGTACGTTTCCGACATCGTCTCAAAGTTCCGTGCCATGATCACACCTTCTACCGCGATGTTGAATAGCAGACACGAAAGTACATCACCTTGCCTTAAGCCCCTTCGAGATTCAAAGGGACTCGAGAGTGTCCCCGATACTCGAACAACGCACATCACTCGATCCATCGGCGCCTTGACCAATCGCGTCAGTTTATCCGGAAATCCGTACTCGTGCATGATCTGCCATAGCTGATCTCGATCGATTGCATCGTATGCGGACTTGAAATCGACGAACTAATGACGAACGTTGTATTCGCGGCATTTCTGCAGAACCTGCCGAATCGCGAAAATTTGGTCCGTGATAGCGCGGGCACCCATGAATCCCGCCTAGTATTGCCCCACGAACTCTCTTGCAAATGGTGACAGGCGGCGGCATAGAATTTGGGAGAGTACCTTGTAGGCGGCGCTCAGCAGTGTGATCGCGCGGTAGTTGCAGCAATCCAACTTGTCGCCCTTTTTGTAGATTCGTCATACGTGAACCTTCCATCCACTCCTCCGGTAAATATCTCCTCCTCCCAAATCTTGGCAATTACCCAGTGCAGCGCTCTAGCCAATGCTTCACCATCGTACTTTAATAGTTCACTTGGTAGTTGATCTACACCAGTTGCTTTGGAGCATTTCCAGTCCAAATCGCTAGAAAAAAACGGCAGTTGTGTCGATTTGAATGAAGCATTGCTCGTCTAAATATAATTTGTTCTCAAGAGTAACTTTTGAAGAGGACGTATTGAAAAAAATGGGCTACATTTTTTTTTAAAAGTCATAACATGAAAATGATTGATCTGATCAAAATGACATCTGAGAAGAAGTTGTAGGGAATGAAATGTTATTTGAGAAAAAAATACACTGAAATAAAAAACTCAGTAAATTCGTAGTGTGAAATATAAAACGTTTACTTTTCAAAACAGACTCCCTGTGATTTTAATATTTTTTGTAAGAAAGCTTAAGTAATGCCCTAAAATTTAGTAAAGAGTGCAGCTCTAAAAAAAATCTATACTTTTTAAATTTTTTATTGATTTTAAAAATATAACAAAATTTCATATTTAATTTTTGATAAATTGCGCGTACAAAATTTTTAACTTAGTCCAGCCGTTCTCTAGTTAATGTGAGTTTAAAAAATAATAGTTATGAATTTTCAACATTTTAGATCATTTTGAAATGTTAGTCGCGATGTCCAGCAGCAAAATTAAATTTTGTCATATTTTGAAAATCAATAAAAAAAAAATTAAAAAGTATAGAGAGTATGATTAATATTTCATTCAAATCGGAAAGACTAATGTCCAACCGGTTTTGCGTTTTGGGCTGGAAATGCACTTTGTTGTTTTTCAACCGACCGATTTCCATAACTTCTTGGAGATCAGGGGCCGGTAGCCTGTCGTCTTCTGCGCGTACTCTCTGGTTGGTTGTCTTTATTAAGGAGATTTTCAGCCAGATGCTAGTTCATCTTCGGAGTGAGTTTCAAATGGCGCCAATAGATTTGAAATTCACCAATAAATGGCTGAGCTATGATTTTTCAAACATTACCAATTTACAAAAAATTTACAGGAGGCATCGTGTTAGGCACCTCCATAGTATGATGATTTTGAAATTCAATGAGTAATGACGAAATTTCCTGATCATTCAAGGTTATTCCAGAAATGAATTCCCTGAGCATTTCCATATTTATTTTTTTCAAGTAGTGTCTACCCTGTGCTTGTCCATCTTTCTGAAACTTATCTACTGCAATCCGTCCTGTCGTCCACCTTAGTAATGTCTGTGCAGACCTTGGAGGAAGAATTAGCTGAAAGTCCTCCAGTACACAAAAATACAATATCTCCAAAAACTGACCATTCATCTCCTGGATGGCGGTTTTTAGGCAACAAATGGCACTGGAAGCAAGACTGGTCTAAATTTGACGCAAAACAACGGACTCGCAGGTTGCAGGAAAAAGCTGCAGAAAAAGCCAAACGCTGCAGAAAACGACGAAAACAAATTCACACCAGCAGTACCAAAAACATCATCCAAGGAAATGAATACAGCCGCTACAACAACGCCACCTCCGACAACAACACCATCAACAATAACAACAACACCAATAACAACAACAACAGCAACAACGACAACAACAACAACAACTACAACAACAACAACAACAACAACAACAACAACAATAGCAACAACGGAAATGGAAATATCACATGGACATCATTACCCCTGGACAAAGAATTATTAGCCGCAGCACGCATACAATTTTCTGGACCACCAAGTAAAGACAGTACACCGAAATTTATAAATTTTCAAAAAGGGGAAACTATTAACCCTTACCGCATAGAAAAACCTAACCCACCACTCCTAGACCCTATGCGCCCGCCTGTCGTAAGGCTTACGGAACAATCTGCAGCCGGCGACAGACGCTTTTTGAAGGCACGCCTGCGGGACCCTAAAATCATGGATACTGTGCGAACCTATCTGTCTTTCCTGCATAACCAACCGCCTTCAGTATGTGTCCGCGGAATAACGAAAACAAGTTCAACTTTAATGCTAGCAGCCGAAGGATTACCAACGGACACACAACTCTTGCGCGAAATTTTTCTGGACGTCCACGAAGAACTTGGAATCCCACGCATTGACGCCCTGGCAGACTTGGAATCACACCGTGCGTTCTTATCTAGTGAACGCACACAACGACTGCAGCACACACGGGAAGCCGCATATAAATTCTACAGCACCCAAAATTTTCCTCGACATTGACGCACACTTCGGAAGAAACCTCATCAAACGACAACACTCTTCGGACACTTTCAGAAGAAAATGGAAATGTAAGTGTAAATAATAATAATAATGAAAATATTTTATCAACCAACGTACTTCCAACAATTTCTTCACATAAACAGAATGCGACTGAAATTTTGATTTACTGTCAAAATTTCAATCGCATGAAAAGCCCAGCTAAAATGAAGGAAATCTATCAAAATTTATTATGCTCATCCTTCTCGGTCATTCTGGCAACTGAAACAAGCTGGGACGAAAGCGTGAAAAGTGAAGAAATCTTTGGAAATGCCTTTAATGTATTCAGAGACGACAGAAATTTTCATGCAACACAGAAGAAGTCAGGTGGTGGAGTTCTTATAGCTCTTTCGGCCAATTTTAACTCAGAAATTATCTTTACACCAAAATTTACAGAATTTGAGCATATTTGGGTGAAATCACACATAGCCGGTGAAACGCACGTGTTCGCCTCAGTGTATTTTCCACCAGACCATGCTCATAAAAGCACTTATGAAGCCTTCTTCCAAAGTGCTGAACAAATTCTATCTGACCTTCCTCCTGAGGTTAAAGTTCACATCTATGGAGACTTTAATCAACGCCATGCTGACTTCATTCTGGACTCTGAAAATGAATGTATCTTACTCCCAGTCGTTGGGGATAATGAAACATTGCAGTTCATTTTTGACAAAACTGCTAATTTAGGACTGAACCAAATTAACCACATCAAAAACCAACAAAATTGCTATTTGGACTTTTTACTAACGAATATTTATGAAGATTTCTGTGTGACCGAATCATTAAATCCACTGTGGAAAAATGAAGCGTTTCACACAGCAATCGAATATTCTTTATTTATGCATGAAAACCAAAGACCCAACGACTGCGAATACGAAGAAGTCTTTGAATACAAATTAGCAGACTACGAAAAAATAAAATTTAAATTAAACAGTGTCAATTGGCAATTAATTTTAAGGAATGTAGGAAATGTCGAAATTGGTATAGACGTGTTCTACAAAATTTTAACAGAAATAATTTCGGAAGAAATTCCTTTGAAGAAAAAAAGACGCAACAGAAACACACAAAATCCAGTCTGGTATAACAGACAAATAAAAAACTTGAAAAATCGGAAGCAAAAAGCACATAAAATTTATAAAAAACACAATAGTAGCAATAATTTATTAATTTATTTGGATCTATGCGATCAACTGAATTTAGCTATCAGTACTGCATTTGAAGAATATAATGCAAAAACAGAACATGAAATAAAGTCCTGTCCAAAGAACTTCTTTAATTACGTAAAAACCAAATTAAAATCTGACAATTTTCCTTCAATAATGCAACTCGACGAAAATGTCGGTGATAGCTCGGAAAAAAACTGCAATCTATTTGCAAAATTTTTTCAAGAAATCTATACGACATTTTCTGAAGAAGATCGCGACCGCGATTATTTTGCATTTTTTCCAGAATTTTCAAGGGACATTGGCCTCAATCAACTTCAAGTGCAGGATATTTTGCAGGCTTTAAAAAATTTAGACGCCTCAAAAGGTCCTGGACCTGACGGAATTCCTCCAGTTTTTATTAAATGTCTAGCAATGGAACTCACTGCTCCATTGTTCTGGATTTTTAATATGTCCCTGGAATCTGGAACCTTCCCAAAAACTTGGAAAAGCTCATTCCTAGTGCCTATCTTTAAATCTGGCCGAAAATCTGACGTACGTAATTATCGTGGTATAGCCATTATCTCTTGCATTCCTAAACTTTTCGAGGCAATTGTCAACGAAAAATTATTTCTCCAAATCAAAAATAGAATTACTGACATGCAACACGGCTTTTTCAAGGGTCGCTCGACCTCGACAAATTTACTTGAATTTATAGACTATTCATTGAATGCAATGGATAATGGAAACCACGTAGAAGCTCTCTATACAGACTTTAGCAAGGCATTTGACCGCATAGACATACCAATGCTACTTTTTAAATTGCAAAAAATTGGAATTGAGTCAGGGCTCCTAAAATGGCTTGAATCATATTTAACTAACCGCCAACAAATAATTAAATTCAACGGAAAGAAATCGAGTCCAATTCAAGTCACTTCAGGGGTCCCCCAAGGCTCTCATTTGGGACCTCTTCTTTTTATTCTATACGTAAACGACATTTCTTTCATTCTCAAAAAACTTAAATGTCTTATTTATGCCGACGACATGAAGCTCTTTTTAGAAATAAGAAATGAAGAAGACATCAATATATTCCGGAATGAAATACACATATTCTACATATGGTGCAAAAAAAGTCTACTAGAATTGAATGTAAAAAAATGTAACTTAATATCATTTAGCAGGAAAAGAACAACTTCAAATATTTCAATTGCACTAGGAAATCAAAATGTAGAAAAATGTGAAAGAGTTAGGGATTTAGGAATTATCTTAGACTCTAAACTAACTTTCATAGACCATTACAACACAATTATTCACAGGGCAAATAACATGCTAGGCTTTATCAAGCGCTTTTGCTATAACTTTCAGGACCCATACACAATTAAAACACTATATATCGCCTATGTGAGGTCAATACTGGAATATTGCAGCATTGTATGGTCTCCTTTTTCAATCACGCACGAAGAAAGATTAGAATCCGTACAAAAACAATTTCTATTATACGCTCTTCGTAAATTAGGTTGGACATCATTTCCTCTTCCATCATATGAAGCACGCTGCATGCTTATAAACATACAAACATTAAAAGAGCGTCGTGAATATGCAATGGTTTCATTTGTAAACGATATCGTTTCGCAACGCATTGACTCCACAGAACTTTTATCAAAATTAAATTTCCATGCACCTACTCGGCAACTCCGAAATCGAAATGTATTTGCCATAAAACATCATCGTACAAATTATGCAAAATATGGGCCATTAAACCGCATGATGGCCTCTTACAATCAATACTGCGAAACCATTGACTTTACAATGTCTCGGCATAAACTAAAACAATATTTTTACTCCATAAGGCATTATAACTCATAAAAAATAGGAAAGCTGACACTGCTTAATTTTTATTAAAGAAAAATTATACTTTTAACCTTTTGTCCAAAGTTGACGAAATAAATAAATAAATTTAAGAAAACAAAACTGTATTCTCATATGTACTAGTCTACGTTGGTTGACGAAATAAATAAATAAATAAATAAATAAATTCACTCTCGAAGTACCCACATCTATGAAGAGAATCAATATCGAAACTCAACGTCATGTTTATGCAAAGAATCATAATGCTAATAATCAGATACATTGCTGGCCCGATTTTGTAGGCATTCCGCACTTTCATCTTCCAATAATTTCACGTAACCGCATTTCCAAACCTTTCTCATTCATTCTCAAGATGCATATTTAAGGTATACTTTGGTGCAATAAGACCACTAGATTAGAAAATATATGTAAAAAGGGGTCTGACAAAATCAGGTCATCACTGTATTCCGAAAAGAAACTGGCCTCTTTTGCCACCCCCTCCCCAATTCGTTTTCAATTATCTACCCCAGACGACTCCAAAACCGGCCAACAAAATCGCAACCCAGCAAGATTTCCCTCCGAACGATAACATTTTATCTAACAAATCCAACTGGCAAGTGCGGTACCAGGTACTACACCTTGTTACCATTACCGGCACCGAACCCAGGGATTAAGACCCCTCAATAGGCGCTCTGATGGCTTGATTCAGTAATGGAACGACACATCTCGCTTTCCCCTTGTGACTTGCACATCATCAAAGAATGCACCGGACTCCGGTCAGGATTCCGTACGGCGACGGCGGGTGGGCGAACTGCGAAATGCAAAATGAGAAAGCAAACACTACAGCCTGCCGGCCTGCACCACCCACTAAGCACCCTAGTTCGATTTGCCAACAGCAGCAGCAGCAGTAGTAGTTCATGGTTGAAAAATCGAGATCAACTAGAGGCAAAATGCGTTTCTGAATACACATACACACATACACACACACACACATACCCGACTGACGCCATTCATCATCCCGGACAGGCTGGACACAGCACACGATCTAACGATGCACCGACCGACCGACCAGCGAGCCTATTTCCAGCGCGAAAATTCGAGTGCCGGAGAGTTTGGGGCGAATGCAATCCGACCGAAAAGTCCGGGACCAAGATGTGCTGCAGCAGCGGGAAGTGGGTGCGCTGAAGCTGCATGGATGCCGGGCAAAAAAGCGGATGCATCTCCTCGTCGTTGCCGTCGTCGTGGTCGTTCGGTTGCTTCCAGGGAGTTGGAAAGTTTTTGCACTCAAACCCGGTCCCGGTCGTCAACGGTGCATTATGTACAGGGGGGATATGCAGCAGTGTGCAATAGGCTCATGCATGGCCGGATCGGACCGGAGCCTATGTACCACCCCCTTTGGGCGCGATATGATACGTTTTTGTTGTACATGCATAGGCATTTTTTCGGTTCTCCTGGACCGGACCGGACCGAACCGGACGCATCTAAGCTTGTGGGGTCACGTCGAGGCAACGATGAGGCTCTGCGGCGGTACAAAGGGTGGCCTGCAAAAAAAAAGGCAATCTCGTTCTGAGCCAGCCACCCACCACCCATCATCGGTAGTGCACTATCGGATTGTTGGAGGGAGGGGGGTTGGTGATGTTGAAGTTCTTGGTCTACGCACCACCGCCAGGCAGGAAAGGAGCTGGAAGAGCGCGGTGTGTCCGGTCCGAAGTTTCGGTGCGTGTTTGCTTGCTGCTGCTGCACCACCCCAATATCGATCGGAATCGGGCTGACTGCTGCAACGGTTGGGGATGGGATTTTTGGGAATCAACTCACGCGTCCGGAGAGTGGACAAAAGAGCCCCAGCACAGAATCCGTCGGAGCGCGGCGGAAAACTTTGTGTGCATGTGCTCTTTGTGGATATGCGTTTGATATATGGTGGGTAGGTATGTTATGTACTTTTGCGGGCTGAAGGAGTACCCGGTCGTCGGGACGGGGACGGGAATTCTCCGATATAGACGGAACACAAAATAGGATTAATGCTTTGTAGGCTTATGTGGGCCTCGTCCCGCGCGCCCCGTCCACCGCGTTTGATCGTTATTGAGTTGCAGTTGCATCGGGGATGCACTTTGGAGCTGCAGCAGCAGAAGCAGTAACATGTAGGTGCACACAATGCCTATTGGAGAAAGCTGCAGCGCACATATCGAACTCTCGTCGGATTATCTGGAAATTGGAGAGTGAGAATGCAAAATGTGCGTGTGTGAGTGTGTGTGAGTTTGTGCGATGCAGCATCTGCCGGAGGTACGGATGGGTATCCAACGCAACGCAACGACGTTAGATGATTGTTTGCAGGATGGGTGTGGTCCAAACGTGTTTTTCCTGGGATCCTGGCACAATGCAGTGCAGGCAGCTATGAGCGTCGGGGGAGCCTTGGGGCGGTGGAGAAATTAATTCTGTTTCGAACGTCGCCTCGAATTCGATTTGGATTGTGTGTTGCTGGGCTGACAGCAGAGTACTGGACCCTACAGGGATAATGATTCTTTAATATTGAACACGCTGCCGATAAAGTGCCTGATGCTGTTATGTCTCTCTCCTGGATGGAGGGCAGACATCGGCAACGAGGGAGGGGGGCACGGAAATCAAACAACCGAGATGTGTGGCTGTATGTAGTTTTAAACAATCGGCTCTAAAGTTACGGCCTATCGTGTTCCGAACGCAACAAAATATTGCCATTTTATCTGCATCCTTTGAAGTAATGCTGAAGGCGAAATTAGACGACATTTAATCAGATTTCATATTGAGGGCTACCGGTTTTAGGAAATGGCGGCGTTTTCGTACATTGGAAATTAATCACTTTTCCGTAATAATTTTGGCGATATTATAGCCCATGATTGGAGATAATACGGAAGCCATGATAAAACCTTAAATGATGTTTGAGAATGCAAGTTCCTCAATTTTCCGAACGGTCATGGATCTTCTCTGAACTGCCGTGGGATGACAGTGTGACTTAAATCCATTTAGTGAATTGTTCATAAAACAGATAATTTTGGTTGCGAAAATTGTCAAAATATGACTGGAGCTCAGTGTTGGGAAAATCATCACTCAAATTATATTTTTCCGCTCTCATACGCTCTCAATATCACGCGTGATATTGAAACAAAATATCATGCTTGATACAGGCTCCTTTGATATTGCGAGACTATTCACAACGTGCAAAAATCAAGCGGAGTTGACTAGACACAAAAATGATTCCGTTGCACATCGTTTTCTTAGAAAGAGAAAGTATAGTTTGCTATTCCTTTTTACTGTTCACCGATGGCAGACGCGAAGTGACTGCTGCCAGCCGTTATGGAAGTGTCGGTTTCATTCGGGTTTAAAGCAAAAATCATTAAACTCAATCTCACCCAAGTTTGTTGAGATTTGCATTTCTTTATTAACGAGAGAGTTTTGTTAGCTTGATATTCCGAGCTGCGATATGACAGCTTGCAAAATCAACCGCAGCTGTATGCTTGTTTATTTTGTCTAAGAAAATCAGGCGTGATCTTGGGCATTGGTGAGATTTGATTTTTTTTTATATTTTCCCAACACTGCTGGAGCTGTTGAATTTGATTTAAACAAAGCTCAAACTTTGATGATTGAAAAAACTGTTGACTTTTCAGCACTTATGGCTGACGTCACTTATGAGCAGCAACAGTGAAAATCTTTCCCTGATTCTCCAAAAATGTATGGCCACTTTGCTTCAAATTCAAATTTTGTCCAATTGAAAAGTGTTTTTGAGTGTCATTAAGGATGCAGAACTCGAATATGTTGAAAAGTGAAAATTCAACGCGATAGCGCTTACGTCACTTTCTTATTTCATGACAGTTTCCTTATTTTTCTTTTTTTTTAAATTTATGTTATTTTTTAAGTTTATGCAACTACCCTGTTCGCTCCTGAAATTCTAGAAACCTCTCTAACGTTTTTACAGTTCTCGTGAAGCTTGTTGAACTGCCATGAATTTAATTTAGTTGTCCTAAAAATGTCTAAGCTTTCGTGAAGTTCACAGAACTTATGTGAAGAACTCAACAAAAAAAAATCTCTAAAATGCTATGAAAATCTCGGAATTTCCCTGAAAGTGTACCGCTAACTTGTTGAAATTTATGGAACTTTCCGGGAGCTTCAGAATGTTTTGAGCTTACGAAACATCTTTGAAATGTTCCCAAATTCTCCTAATGTTCATTTGAACATTCGTCGAGTTCTCGGGTCTTCCCTTTAATTTCATGGACTTCTATGAAGTTTTTGAAGTTTTCCTGAAGATTTTTGAACACCTGTGAAGCTTTTAAAGTTTTTCTAAAATATCTTTGCTTTCCTGAAATTTCTGATTTTTTTTTAAGTTCCCTCAATTTTTTTGGAATCAAAGCGAAATGATTAGGGGAAATGTTGGCTTCGGCAATACCTTAACCTATTATCCTCAGGGGGTAAACAAAGTCCTAGAGCACTCAAATTGGGCCAATAGATGCTCTTAAACACAATGTATTTACATGCCAAAATTGAGCTCTCAAGGACGTTGTTTACCATCCTAACGATAATAGGTTAAGGTATTGCCGAAGCCAACATTTCTCCTAATATAGATCTAAAATTCTCTACGAAGTTCTCATATCGATCACCATGTTCCACTTCTGGAGCGAGAACCCAAAACATTATAACTTCAAAAAAATGTAACTCAAAAACGAAAAAAAAAACACATCGATGAATTTTGATACGTTGTGTAAAAAAGCCTCAATTTCCAAGGACAAATATAAAAACAAATACAATAAATGTTTTGAAACCAAATCCAAATTTTCAACATGATTTAATTTTTTTCTAAAAAGCATTTCTAATTACCTTTCATTTGATATTTGGATCTTTGAAATTGGCCCAGTGGTTCAAAAGTTATAAATTTTGGAAAAAAATCATTTTTGGAGAAAAAAAAACGATTTTTTGACCACCATAACATGGAAATGGTCACCCTAATGACAAAATAAAAAAAAAACGTGTCGAATATTTTGCGATAAGGAACAAAACTACCAATTTTTACGAAATTCTGAACAGGGCCTGTTCATAAACTACGTAGACAGTTTTTTGGGATTCTTGACCCCCCCCCCTGCGTAGACAATTGTCCATACAAATGTTTTTAAATTTGTATGGGCCGTTAATAATTGTCAACCCCCCCCCCCCTCTAAACTGTCTACGTAGTTTATGAACAGCCCCACAACACTTTATCATTTTGCAATGGAATGGCTGTATCTTCTTCTTCTTCTTCGCATTTCAAGCTTATTGCTTATGGCATATTAGCTTATTGCGTGCTCACAACTTAGTGTTCTAGATGCACTTCCACAGTTATTAATTGAGAACTTTCGATGCCTGCTACCATTTTTGCATTAGTATAATTGTGTGGCAAGTACAATCATACTTCTGTGCCCAGGGAGTCGACAAATTTTCCAACCCGACAAATTCCTAGACCGGACCGGGAATCGAACCCAGTCACCTTCAGCATGGTCTTGCTTTGTAGCTGCGCCTTTACCGACTGAGCTAAGGGTGGCCCCATGGAATGGCTGTAACGTATAATTAATGAAACTGCAATAATATTCTTTAAGATTGCCCGAAATCTTGAAACTGCCCCAAGACTTACAACAGTTCATTTAAAATGCGTACACATTATCCTAATGTGCAAGCAGCTTTCCAGAAGTTCTCTGAGTTTCCCTGAAGTTCTCGGATATTCTCTGACGTTTTCTAAACCTCTCTAAAATTTACGGAGTTGCTTGAAGTTCTCTGGACTTCTGAGAAGTACTAGAGCTTTCCAGAAAATTCATAACTTTCCTGGAGTAATTTTGACTTCCCTGAAATCAATTGAATTTTTCAAAGGCTCCCACCATTTTCCTGAAATAAGATCGAAATAACTAATGTAGTGTCCAGATTTTCCATGAAGTTCTCGCATTTTTTCTGAAGTTAATGGGACTGCCCGTAAATGATCGAAACAAATTCTTTAAAATCTTAAAACTTTCCTCAACATTCTAGACGTTCCTGATGTTTTACGTGCTTTCCTAATATTATCATGATCATGAAATGATCTCCGAACTTCGCTAAGTTCTCTAGACTTCCTTGAATTTCTCGATATTTTTTAAAAGTTCCCGCAATTTTGCCTTTGTTTTGCTAAAGTTTTGAACACTTCTTTGAAACTCTCTTATTCAACCTGATCTTTTCTGAAATTCACGGAAGATTTTGGTAGGGTAGAGAACTACTTCGGCCTAATCGCCCATTTTGGGCCTATCGAGCAGAAAACTTCAAATAAATCCATGATTTCAGAGTTAACAAGTTAATTATGCGTTTGGTACGATACTTTAGTTAATAAGCTACCGAGAACGCGTCATATGAACGTTTGCACCCATAACTCCCAAAAACAAAAGAAGCGCTCCGACCGAATCAATGTTTATCTTCATCCGATAGGCCGAAGTGAATTCATTGGAGTTTCAATGCGTTAGGCCGAGTTTAGAATCCGTAGGCCGAGTTTGGCGTCAAGAAGCAGTGTTAGACTTTTGACAATATCTCAACGATTGGTTTCTCTTTATCAAATCTTACGATACGTACGGAAAGGTAAATAAATTTGAAAGCCATTAGTAATAATAACATTCCGTTTGGTGCTAAACTGCGCTAGATTAAGAAAGACTAAGTGCGGATTGTGCTTAGTAGGCCGGAAATGGGGTAGTTAACCCTACTTCTTTTAAGTTGGCAATATTTTCTAATGTTCCGGCAATTTCCCTGATATTAATAAAACTTCCCACCAATATTCCTGATGTTTTCAGAAAAATCCTGAAATTTTCTGAATATCTCAAATTATCTCGGAGGTTCTTGAAAGTTTCTGCATTTTTTCTTAAGCTAATGGGACTGCTTTGATGTTCTCTGTGCATCCTCGAAGTACTCGAAACACCCCAGAATATCATGAAACTACCATAACATCTCTAATATTCCTTGAAGTTCTCTGAATGTTCTTGAAGATTTAGGAACATTTTAAAAGTTCTCACAATTTTCTTGAAAATAATGGAACTACCTTGAAGTTTTTTTTTAGTTTTCTAAACTACCATTCAAATCACGCAACTTCTCTTAAAATTTTCTCACACTACCCTGAAGTTCATGTAACTTTCCAAACGTTTCCGACACTTTTCTGAAACCCTCGAAACTTTGCGGAAGTTTTAGAAAGTTCCGGAAAACCTATAAAGCTCCACCAATCAATTGAAGTTAATTGAACTGCCCTTAGGTTCCCTGATCTGTCTTGATGTTCTCAGGGGAAGCTTTGAGAACAGCAGGAAGTTCTCTCAATTCAGCTGAAAATTTTCGTACGGTGCTGACATGAATGGAACTGAAAACATTTAAGCTTCACAGTTCAAAAAAGTAGTGAAAATTTCTTATCACATAAATTTACATCATAAATCGTGTAAAGTTCTGAGACATTTCATGAAATGTTGCAAACAACATTGCTTTGTAAGCAACATTGCTTACAAGTTGCTCGTTTCCGTGAAATGAAATACAAGTTTACGTGAATGAATGTTCACATCACAATAAAAATTCAGAATTTTTTGCTGTTTTCCCTAAAGTTCTCTGGACTGCTTTCAAGCTCTGATGTTTTTTTTAGTTCATTCCTGAACTTCCGGGAAACCTTAATCTCGAAACTTCCCAGAATTTAATGGACCTGTTTTGAGTTTATTGGAACCTACCCTTACTGATGTGGACTATAAAAAAAAAGGTTTTTGGAACTTCCCTGAAAGCATTGGAACCACATGACCAAGGTTCTCTGAGCTACTTACTTGGAACTCCAACAATGCAAAATTCAACAATTTTACTCAAGCTCTCTAGTTCCCTTGACTTCCCTCAAAATTCTCTGGATATCTCTGATGTTCTTAAAACTTTTTCAACTTTTTCGCTGCAGTTTTCCTGAAGCTAATAGTACCCCCTTGAAGTTCCCAGAATGTTCCAAAAGTTTTCGGAACTCCCCTTATGTTCCCGCAGTTTGTCTATGAAACTTCTCTAAGGTTCTCGAAATATCCTTTCATTTCTCAGAATTTCTATAAAGTTCCTACAATTTATGTGAAGTTAATGGGACTAACCTAAACCCTGAAGTTTTCGCTTTTCTCCTGATAATTTTCCTGCACTGCAATTAACAGAAAGATCTCTAAAGTTTTCTGAACTTGTGTGAATTTCTTGGATATTCTATGAAGGTTCCGAATTTTTTCTTAAGTTTACTAAACTTCTCTGGAGTTCTTTGGACTATCCTTATACTTTAGAAAGCAATTTTCCGGAAATGAATGGAACTGTCCTAAAGTTCTAAACATGTTTCTAAAGTTCTCGCAATTTACCTGCTGTTCATGGAACTGCCCTGAGGCTCGATAATCTTCACTGCCCAGCCACCACCAACATGGTCTTGCTCAGTAGCTGTGCCTTTAACGCCTGAGCTAAGGGAGGCCGAAAACAGATGCAACTCTGTTGAATACTCTCTCTCTGCAGTCCGCAAATCACACCGTATGCTCCATAATTTGTGCGACGTAGAGGCAGTCTTAGCATAAGGTTGTTACGAAGCGGTCGGGGTTGAACATTCAGGTCAATTTGCCTCAAGATAGCCTCGCAATCTGTCCTTCCTTGCAGGATATCGGCCACGGTTTGGGCTCTGCTTGTGTCTCTTCTAGTCCGGAGAAGTTCTAGGTCGATAAGTTGACAACGGCTTTCGTAACTGGGTTATTGAAACGGATCATTTCAAGGCCATCTACGCAACAATAGAGCGATTTTAGACAGTAGATATTGGTGAAGTTTTTAGCTATCCTAAAAATAAACCCTACAGTTTTTAACGCCTTATAGGACAACATATTCAATGTTTTGCTTGAATGATAGCTGCGAATCCAAGATCACACCTAAGGCTTTCACCTGATTCACGCGTTCGATTGTCGAGCCAAGCAGGTCATAGCTAATTATTATCGGTTGTTGTTTTCGTAAGAACGTAATAGCGGAGCATTTGGCTGGGTTCACTACCATTCTGTTTCAACTGCACCAACTAGCGAATACATTCAGTTGACGTTGAAGAAAGTGACAGTCAGCAATGGAGCAGTGGATTCGTAGGAAGATTTTGAGGTCATCTGCATATGATAACCGAGGAGCTTCGATGACCCAGCTGCACGTCGTTGTTGTACAGTATAAAAATCAACAGTCCCATGTGACTTCCCTGATGTGGCGAAGAAGCTAGCTGATCTGCAATCTCCTATGGTAACCTTTAGTTGGCGACCGGTAAGATACGTTCGAAACCAACTCAGAAGATTACCACATACACCGAACCTGCCGAGTTCAGCAATCGCAATAGCATGGTTCAACTTGTCTAATACTGCGGATAGGTCTGAATAAATAACGTCCGTTTGAACCCGATCCGACATGCTTTCGGTTATGTACGATGTGAGACACAGCAGATTGGTTTTTGTAGAGCGGTCGACAGTAAACCCATGTTGATCAGCACTCAAATACGGCTTGCAATGGGATAGCAACGGTGCCATAATCACTAGCTCCAATAGCTTCGAAACGGTACTTAACAATGTATTTCCACAGGCGAATCGAGGAACAGGCGATGAAGCGTAATTAACAAGCTAGCAATATGTCTCTTCAAAAATACAGATGGAACTCCATCAGGTCCAGGATTGAGAGATGACTTGAGCAGAGTCGCGGCCTTCGAAATTATCTCAGCATTAACATCAATTGCACCCAGCGTTTGATCATTTACTGGAACGTTCCTGGCATCCCGGTTAATATGGTCGTCAGTTAGTATCTCATTAATGAATACCCTGGCAAACTTGTCGGAAAAAGGCGGCATGCATCCTGGACGGTGGCAGCAACTTGTCCGTTGAATTTCATAGACGATGGGAGGCCGGATTCCCTGCGTTGCTCGTTCGCGTAGTTCCAAAAGTTGATTCAGCCTCACATAATGTAGTTTCAAAGGAAGCGTGCGATACTTCATTAATCTTCTCAATGCTGCTCTCTTGATTGACTTCAACCTACGTAGCTCTCTCGTCTGCCAGGGAGGTGTAGTAGATAGAGTTAGTGCTGAATAAATAATGAGTAGAATCGAGTGAGCGTGAAGCGTGATAGTTCGTATGTATATGGAATCTGATTGGTTAGAGAATGTTGATAGGTTAGTAGGTATAAATATGAATTATCTAAGCTCGTTGAAGTCATTCTTGTAACGAATTTTGGAGGTGACGGATCACCAGCAGCAGCAGAAACAGCAGCAGCAATAGAAGCAGCCGCAGAAGGGTAAGACACTATGTGGTGAGTTCTTTTCGGGACGTGTCAGGTAATGACATATGCCAAGACATGTGAAAAGGTTTACGCTGCAGCGTCAACGTCATCTGGATCAAGGATGTTGGCCATGCTAGACAATAAATCGTGCCCCACATCATATTGCATCACGAAAAAAAACGCTGCAGAAAATTACCCATTGGGTATTTTCTCTTGAAAATTTGGAGAGAAGTAGTTTAGAGTGTATTGTTTACACTGTATTTTTATCGCTGTCAGTTTTTCGAAAGTTGTCAAAAATGGCGTCACCTGAAAAGCAGCGTCGCGAATTGATTTTTCGCAAGCACCTGGAAAATCCTCGACTCTCTCATCGGGACATTGGAAAACAACTCGGAATCGTGCAGTCAACGGTGAGTCGTGTGATTAAACGTTTCTACGAAACTCTGAGCATCGAACGGAAGGAGAAATGCGGTCAGAATGAAAGCGTTTAAGCGGAATCCCAATGCTTCGGTCAGGGATGTTGAATCTGTCCAAGTCTTTCGTTCAGAGATCCAAGGACCGGGAGGGACTGCATACGTACAAAGTGCAGAGGACTCCAAATCGTGACGAACGGCAAAATACGGTGGGAAAGTCACGGGCCCGGAAACTGTACACCGAGATGCTAACGAAGTCTCATTGTCTCTTCATAGATGATGAGACTTACGTCAAGGTGGACTTACGGCAGCTTCCGGGGCTACTGTTCTTCACCGCCCAGCACAAGTTTGATGTTACGGAGGAAGTAAGGAAGCAGAAAATTTCATTTTTTTTTTTGGCAAGTGCCGTTCGTGACTACCGGGACTGTAAATGGGGAGATCTACCTCAAGGAGTGTCTACATAAGCGTCTGCTTTCTCTGTTGAAGCAACACGAGGGCCCTACAATCTTCTTGCCGGATCTAGCTTCGTGCTACTATTAAAATGTTGTCCTGGAGTGGTACGAAGCCAACGGGGTCACTTTCGTACCCAAGAACATGAACCTCCCAACGCACCGAAACTAAGGCCCATCGAAAAATACTGGGCTATTATAAAGCAGGCACTCCGGAAACATCCCAAGGTGGTCAAATCTGAGGAAGACGTGAAGAAAAAGGGGGTTTCCGTACAGAAGAAGCTGCAGCCAGATGTTGTACAAACCAAAAGCTTACTAATGGATTATAATTATCGGTTAACTAGTTAATTTTCTACAGCGTTTTTTCCGTGATGGAATTTGATGTGGGACATCCTTTACATCTATGATGCTACGGTGGTCAGCTTAACGGAAGTCATAACCCAACCCTAGCAGCACACTTGTCACTGAACAATTGTGGACACTTGTGTACAACTGATTCCGGTCACAATCAAGTATCAGCAACTTATTTCGATCGAAGTGTGCCGCTTGGGAAGTAACCAAAAGTTCTGACAAAAGGCTATTTGTGGCTTAAGCAGCTTGGTTGAAGGTGGTCTATAGAATTCTAAGCAGCCTCATTTTTAAGTCGTTATAAGAACTTGAAAGTTCCGATACCATAATTGAAGAGCATTCTAAGCAGCTTCTGGCGGAACTTGTACGGAACTTTTAAAAAATTAGTTCAAAAAAGGTTTTTGTCCTCTACACCAATTTTATTTCAAAAGGCAGGAATGAACGTGTATTGATTTATCAGTATTAGTATTAGTATTGTAGCCGTTTGGAAAATTAAACCCAGTCCTTCTTCGTGAGAGCCCCAGCACGAACCGCTACGTCATCTGAGATATATTAAAGTGAGCTGCTGTCCTATCTACTGTTGGAGTTCTCAGTGCCAGCTGACTGGCTTGAATACGAAACACAACACCTTGAAATTTAATTTTAAATTGGTGTTTGCCCGCCTGTTATTCCAACTCACTTGTGGCGCAGTGGTTAGCGTTCGTAGATCGCATGCCGAATACACGGGTTCGAATCCAGGAAATTTCTCTTTAATTTTTGACGTAGAACTACGTCTTTGCCGACTATACTGGGGTACAAATCAAAAAATATGTGTTGTGAAATAGTGTTAGGTTTTGAACG
Organism: Ochlerotatus camptorhynchus; assembly: GCF_037179485.1. NCBI lineage: Eukaryota > Metazoa > Arthropoda > Insecta > Diptera > Culicidae > Ochlerotatus > Ochlerotatus camptorhynchus. The sequence continues at coordinate 1,890,406 of NW_027040556.1, read as the reverse complement.
CTTGTAACTTTGTCATTTAGAGATAAAATTAAAATCCAAATACGCAAATCGATAGGATATTACTTAACGAATCTGCTGCGATAAATACTTTTCCAATTTTTAATCAACAAACTATTGAACAGTGCGCAAATGATAATTTTATCACTGTTTTCATAAACTAAACGTTTTCTCCAGACCCAGTCATCATAAACGAATACCACTTCGTTGCACATCATTCTGCTTGAACCTGAAAAGATATAAAATAGCGCTGCTTTCCTGCCTCTGCTCATTACCGCTTCGGATGTCGTGGCACTAGGTCCTGCAACAAGCAGGACCAAGACAGCGGCTAAAGGTGGATCACGGTGTGACCATGACCACCACAATGAGGAATGAGACTTGGAAAATTATGTACGAAAAAATGTATACGAATTATGATTTATTTGAACCACTGATCATTTCATATTAACGTACATTAAATTTTGTTACTAATAAAGACTTGTCCGGATTGCTTCATGTGGGCTATGACGGACCTTTTAAGAAGCTTTGAAGTTGCTAAGAAGTTCCGCGGGGAACTTTTAAGATTCTTTAAAGTTGCTTAGCAGTTCTGCTGGGAACTTGTTCGGAACTTTGTTGTGGCCATGTTTTCAGCCTTGCCTGAAGTGCCTCAGAAGTGTTTAGGAAAGCTTCTTGGAACTTTTTTTGAACTTCTAGTTGCTAGGAGTAGGCATCGGAAGTTTATGGAACTTCAAAGTGGGTTTTATCGTTGAATACGGAACTTTTGGTTGCTTGGGAAGAAAGTTCTGTCGGAACTTTATTGAACCATTATGGATCTTTACAGTTCTGTCGAAACTTTATTTGAACTTTATGGAACTTGGAAGTGAGTTTTATCGTTGAATGCGGAGCTTTTGGTTACTTGGGAAGATACCATAGCAGGTTAATCGTCGAAATCACGCACGAGTTTGTCCTCAACCGTGACAATTAGAGGAGGGTGATGTGGACCTGGGCCCTATTCTGTCCAGAGGTCCAAACTAAAGGGTGTCCATGATGAAATTGCCACACTATGAAATTGCTCTAACTTTTTAACCGTTGGGTGGAATTTAATGAAAATTTGGGTGGATTTAGTTCATAGTGCATTATTTACATCCTGCAAGTTTTAAAGTCCTGTGATCAAAACTCGGAAATGGAGTCGAAAGAACAGCTCGTGCGTGATAAAATCTTGCGCATTCATCACGAGAACAAGGATCTCTCGCATCGTTCCATCGCTAAAACGTTGGGAATCGCGAATTCCACGGTGTCGCGAGTGATTAAGCGGTTCGAGGAACGGTTGACCACCGATCGGAAGCCCAGAAGTGAAGGAAAAAGTATTCCGTACAACACCAAAAATCACAACCGCGTAGTTGGGGCCTTCAACCGAAATCCGAACGCCTCCGTTAGGGATGTGGCTAAGAAGCTGCACCTAAGCCGAAGTTTTGTCCAGAAGGCCAAAACTAAGGCTGGGCTTCGAACGTTCAAGGTACAAAAGGCCCCTAATCGCGACGAGAAGCAGAACAAGTCCGCCAAAACCCGTGCCAGGAAGTTGTACCTCAACATGCTGACGAAAGTTGAATGCTGCATCATGGACGACGAAACATATGTGAAGGCCGACTTCAAACAGATCCCCGGCAACCTGTTTTTCACGGCCAAGGATAAGTTCAGCGTTCCGGAGCATGTCCGCACTCAGAAGATGTCCAAATTTGCGAAGAAATTCCTGGTTTGGCAAGCCATCTGCACGTGCGGGAAGCGGAGTGCACCTTTCGTGACCCAGGACACGATGAACGGACAGGTGTACATAAAAGAGTGCCTCCAGAAGCGGCTGCTTCCTCTCCTGGCCGGATTTGGCCTCATGCCACTACTCCAAGAACGTGCTGAAGTGGTATGCGGACAATAAGGTCAATTTCGTGCCGAAAATGTTCAACCCTCCCAACACTCCGGAGCTCCGCCCCATCGAGAAGTACTGGGCGATTATGAAGCAGCACCTTCTTAAACGACCTAAGGTAGTGAAGACAGTCGAGGAACTGAAGAAAGTATGGGTTTACATGCAAAAAACGGTTGATTCACAGGTTGTGCAGAATCTTATGGCCGGGGTTAAGGCCAAGGTGCGGGCATTTGCGTATGGACTGTAAATAAAATACGAGTAAAATGGTAAAATGAAGTTTCATAGTTATTTCTCAATCCCTGAAAATTTGATGGCAATCGGATGAAAACTCGAATTTTGCGAATCAATTTTGTGTGTGGCAATTTCATCGTGGACACCCTTTACGATCATTTACGTTAACTACATGATTAATTTGAGAGTTTGAGGCTAATAGTTTCTGCATGAAGGTAGAGCTATCAGGATCTGGATACAGGAATCCGCTATGAAATGGACTCCCCGAAACGCCTGGCAGATTGAAGTCACCCAAAATGATCATCAACTATCAACAAGTGTAGACAACAGTACACCTCAAACGAAACAGGCTAATAAGGCCTGTACTCGAAAAAAATGCACCAGACAAAAGTGTTCGCCAAAAATTTATTTTAACTCTGATTTTCTTGAAACTTTCAGGGAATGAACTAATACATATGGATTATGTTTCGGCATAATTACTTTATTCAATTTCCTTTCCATCGCTGAAAGCCCGCACCTTTCCCTTAAGACCCCTCATTACATTTTGTGCAATGGTGGAGCTGACCTTTTTGGTCACTTTCATCCATTCTTTCTTCAACTCCAGCTCGTTCTTAAACACCTTGGACGATTTTCGAACTTTGGCCTTCATTATGGCCCAACATCTTTCCACCGAACGAATCTCTGGTGTATTTGGGGGGTTGGCGGTGTTCGGTACAAAAACAACGTTATTGTCTCTGTACCAATCCAACGTCGATCGCGCGTAATGGCATGATGCCAGGTCCGGCCAAAATAATTTCTCGCCTCCGTGGGACCGCAGGAAGGGCAACAGACGCTTCTGGAGGCACTCGGTGCAGTAAATTTCGCTGTTGATGGTACCCATTGTGATGTACGGTTTACTCAGTTTACCGCATTGGCATATGGCCTGCCAGAGCATGTGTTTTTTGGCGAATTTGTCCACTTTCTTCTTCCTTATGTCTTCCGGAATATCAAACCGTGATTTGGCAACGTAGAACTCCAGCCCCGGTATCTGCTTTGCGTCTGCCTTGATGTAGGTTTCGTCATCCATAACCACACATCTCGGTTTCGTTAACCACTCTCGATACAGCTTCCTTGCGCGGGATTTGGCCGCCGTGTTTTGTTGATCACGCCGGTTCGGTGCCTTCCGGACCTTGAATACACGAAGCCCAGCTCGTTTCATGGTTTGCTGAACGAACCAGGCGGAACACTTTGCCTTCAGAGCCGCGTCGCGAATCGAAAGGTTCGGATTACGCTTGAAATAATTCAACACCTTCCGGGCCTTCACAGGGTCAGCTGTCTTCGATTTTCTTTCACTTCCAGCCCGCCGCTCGGTCGTCTTGGACTCCTTAAACGATTTTATCACCCGAGATACAGTTGTATGGGTGATTCCCAGTTATCTTCCGATAAATCTCATTGTCGCAGTCGGATTTTCCATGACGGCGCGCAAAATTCTCCGGCGATTTTCTTCTTGTTTTGATGACATCTCAATAACTACTGAACCGTGAAATTTTGCACATGTAAACAATCCACTTCAAACTAGTAATACCCAGATTTCATCAATTTTTACCCACGGATAAAAATGGTGCATTTTTTTCGAGTACAAGCCTTAAAATCCTGACTGAAGAACTGTCAAGAAGATGACGAATGTTATTTTTCTGATGATTAATAATGCTTGGTATTGATTAAGTTTTTAAAATATATCATATAATCACCGCTATCTTAACTGTTCCGACAGTTTACCCTTCAAATGTGCAACGAAAATCCATATGGATGATTGCTAAAAACCTTCCAAAAACTATTCGCTGGAAATGCGGACAGCCCCAAAACAAAACTCTCTTAATTTAGCCACCCCCCTTAAAAGTCGAACTTGAGCAGAACACGGAAATGTTCTACAACCATTTCAGGTTAACAAAACAACAAGTCCAAACTTTCATTAGAGCATTAGAACAATGCACAATTTGCCTCGCAAAAGAGATGTGAAGAAACCAAGTGATTCGGTAATGAGTCTACTGGCCAAAAGTTTCCAAATCGAGTCGGAGGGGGGGATCCAACCGGCCAAGTGTAGTTCCTTCCGATTTTCCACCAGCCCGAGTGGACTCTGCTTTCAAATGCGTGGCTACAGGTACAAACAGACACATTGGAATCAAAAGCAAATGGATTGCATTGACGTTTTGCAGGTTAGGTTAGAGAGCGGTCGAGAGGGGGGTGGGCACTTGTTTTTTATGATGTGTATTTTTTTTTTCGTTCGTTCGTTGGTTCGGTCGTTTCGAGTTGTTCAATGAGTTCGATTCGAAACAAGAACAAGAGCTCTGTGAGGAAATACGAGTTACGTACCTGCTGCTGCTGCTGCTGCTGCTGGTCCTCCTCCTAGGTTCTAGTGCTGGTGCTAGGAGAGAGCATGTGTTTTCTGAATAGAAGAATACAAAGTCGACAGTGAGTTGGGAAAAAAAAGTTTATTTTAATTTGCTGTGGATTATTTCTCTGATTTTTTTTTTGCGTGGAACTTTTGCCTTCATGAAGGAAGGCAGAGAGGGGGTGGTAGCGCATTCAACAACAACAACGAATGGGTTGGGAATTTTCAATGGATACGCGAATCTATGATCCCCCGGACGAGAGTAGTAAAGTAGGATTGCCTTCGAATGGGGAACAGCCAGGTCAAAACCCCTATCGAAGCAGCAGACTTTCGGAGCTGGTTTCGACGGCCATGATGATGATCATGAAAGGGAACGATGAAAGGTAACGGTTCCAAAGTTGAATGCAGATGCAACGATTGCAGAAATGCATTCACAATCGGTGCGAGGCTTTACGAGTTAGTAAAAATCCATTGATAAGAGGCATGGCGAAGGATAAGTGGAATTCACCGCCACGGTCTTCTTCCTACTTATATCTGTGCAATATGCATGTAATAAATAGAAAGGAAATCTGGAAATCATGCATTTTTGCAACCGATTCCCGTTGAGATGCTGGGGCAAAGCCCTTGAAGATTTAATTTTCCAACCTGTCTGGTTCGGTACTTGAATGAAACGAAAGAAATGTTTGCTTTTCAAAAGATGCACTTTGGCGAAATGCATTTTTTTTTCCTTATTTGCAAACCCTCAAACTGGAAGCAGCTATGCATAGGTAAGGGCATGGGGAATTGAATGCACAATTTTTTTATTTGCTTTCGCTGGTATATTTTATACTTGCTGCATGGGTGGGGGGTCGTCAAGTGCAGTTTGGCAGTGCTTTTTTGACTTGCAGGAACTTGAGCCTCATTAATTGGCTTTAATTATGATGAGCGACGCCCTCGACGACGACATGATCCGAGTTCAGGCCGAGGTGATGCAGCGCTTTCATGAGTTGCAAGGCATTGGATAACCCTGGAATCATTCACCAGCTCAAAGGAATAAGACTTGAGTCTGTGGATGAGTTGGAGATTTCCCACATTTTCGAACACCGGCAATGATGATTTTTCACATTCTTTCAGTTTCTCGCCTGTTTCGTTTTGCTGCCGTATCTGTTGCTTGTCATTATCGTATGTTTACGATTAAATAAAGAAATTAAAAAAAAGAGGTTGTATCCAAGACACGACCGTAGATTTGACGTAGGATTACGTGCTCGGTATCAATATTTGGCGACTGTGTTAGGGAAACCACGTTTTTCATGCAATCGGTGATAATTTTGATCACCACTGTAACAGTTGGAATTTTTTTTAAATTTCAACAGTGATCTATTGAAAATTGATAAAGTATTCATTTAATCAGCTTCGTAGAAAAATTTCCAATCGATTGGTTTGTTTAGAATTAAAATCCATACGCTATTGACAAAGTTATAAGTGGTCAAAACCTGACCACTTTTCGTAACGCGGTCGATTTTAGTTTTGTTGTTGCACCCCCAATATGCTACCGAAAGACGTAATCCTACCTCAAAATGCCAGGAAGATCAACTCTTCAAAGACAATCTTCCTGCTAACATCGCTTTTTTTTTAACCAGAAACAACGAAACCCCCTTATCCGGAAGAAGCGAACGGAGGACAACGCGGAGCAAGTCAACCCAAAGATGCACTGCGAAGCGAGTAACTAAAACTCATAAGTTCATTCTGCACGGTTTAGTCATCAGCGAACGAACGACGACGACGACGACGACGTCATCCTGCTCGTTCCATCCCCCCCCCCCCCCCCTCAACGTCGTTCGCCGTCGCAGCGTCCTCATCAAGCGAGAATTTTCCTGTTTTGTTCGCAACTCTTTACCCACTTCGGGAAATATCTTACGGCCTGAGAAATTGCAGTGTTTGCAGAAAAACGCAGCACCAAACCACCCACTCGGTGAAAAGCCTATCTCGCCCATTCCTAGCTGCTTCCACGTACTTCTTCTGTTTGACTTGGTCTAGATTTTCGTTTTATTTGCCAAGAGGACTGAGATGACTGCAGCAGCAGCAGCCTTGAGCCGTTCGTTCGTTGGTTGGTTGGTTGATTCGAAAAAAATATATAACTAAGAGCCCCGGTGCTGCTCTTCGCGGTTGTATGCATTTCCTTCAACCCTTTTTTTAATTTTTGCAACGACATCGGCGGGATTGGGAGGGGGGGGGGGGTTGAATGCGGGCGCAGGAATTACGAATCTGGCTAAATTAGGGAAGTGGAAGTGAAGCAGGAACCACAGTTGTGAGAGTGCTATTGCATATTTTCGACGACGTTGACGACGATGTAGTCCGTAAGAAATTTCTTCTGCCACTTGAGTTTGGCCGCATCTCATCGTCTTGCGTGCATTATGCCAGATGGATGATGGGTGGGTGGGCCTGCCGTGGATAAGAATGCTGGTTTGTGGGGAATGGTTGATGTGTACAGGGAGAAGCAACAGCAGCAGCGGTTGTTGTGATCCTCACGGGTGGAATTCAATGACAGTAAGAGTTTGGCAGGGATGAATTCGATGGGTGGAAGGTGGACACAAGTCTCTTCAAGCTGGGTTTAGACTAGGCAAGTCAAATGATCAACTCAGTTGAATGCAATTGGCTTGAAAAGTTGAGCCTGATTCAACTTTTGACGTAGAACTACGTCATTGTCGACTATACTGGGGTTCAAATAAAAAATATGTGTAGTGAAATAGTGTTAGGTTTTGAACACTTGTAACTTTGTTATTTACAGATGTAATTAAAATCCAAATACACCAATCGATAGAATATTACTTAACGAATCTGCTGAAATAAACACTGTTCCAATTTTTAATCAAAAAACTTTTGAAAATACGCAAATGATGATTTTATTACTGTTTGCATGAACTAAACGTTTTCCCCAAACCCAGTCATCAAAAACGAATACCACTTGGTTGCACATCATTCTGCTTAAAAAGATATAAAACAACGCTGCTTTCCTGACTCTGACTCGGACGGCGTGGCATTAGGTCCTACAGCAAGCAGGACCAAGTCAGCGGCTAAAGGTGGATCACGGCGTGACCATGACCACCACAATGAGGAATGAGACTTGGAAAATTATAAACACCTCCCTCCCCCCCTTTATAACAACCTCCCCCCCCTTAACAACAACCCGAAAAATACATGGACTTTGACGATCACTTTTTTCCGGGCAATAAATTTTAAGCAAACCACAATTAGGGACTGTTCATTAACTACGTAGACAGTTTTTTTGGGATTCTTGTATGATAGTCAAAAATGCATGACAAACATCAATTTTGCGTGGTTCTACGTCATACTGCGGTCGTGTCTAGGACACAACCCTTTAATTTTTTCAATTCAAGTGAGTTGATCATGTCAGTTGAATGGCATGGTTTACACGTGCAACTCGCGTTCAAGTCAGTTGAATTCAACTGACTTGATCAATTGACTTGCCCTGTCTAAACCCAGCTTTACACAGGGTGTCAACTACCTGGAAAAAAGTAGAAGGGTCTGTGCCTAGGGCCACGAACGGAAGCTTGACGTAGGACCGCTAGTGGACGGAACAAATGTGAAGAGCATTTAGTTCGTTTAACTGATCGATCCTAACTCTTTCCGTTTTTGAATTGTAGACGTACCAAAATTGTAGTAATTTTATTCAAAGAGAAAGTTGATGAAGAGAATCGATTAAAATCAATTGCACCCCTGCTTCCAAGTTTGGTTACAAGATTACAACTCTGGAGAGCACTTTGTGTTGTCGTTGGCGGCGTGTGGTTCTGAATATGGACAAGCAGGCACAGATAGATTCTATTCCAACTCTTCACTGTTCTGTTGGCAATGATGATTTAACCTGCGAAACCGCACAGAGTGCGTCTGTCGCTTACGCTTTGCGTGTTCAGAGTAGGTGACAGCATCACGGATCACATTTCCCAGGAGCACCTTCAGCACAACTCGTGGTTTCTCGTAGATTAGACCGGAGATCGTTGGACACCGTCACGGCGAGCCAGACGACGGATGGCGGTTATCACGAAGAACCTTGCCATTTCGTTTGGCGCCTTCTTTACCAAGACCTTTTCCTCCTTTGCCATGACCAGTCATTGTTGCCTGCTAAGTAGAAGAGTGGACTATCTAATATGTCGTCACCTTCCTGTTGCGTCCGAAGCGAGAATGAGTTGAGGCTAGACAGCAGCGCGGTTAAAGCAGAATGATGTGCAACCAAGCGGTACTCGATTATGGCGACTGGGTTTGGGAAGAACGTTTATTTCACTAAAACAGTGGTAAAATTGTGTCATTTTTTATTTGTACATTGGATAATGCTTGACATTATCACTATTTCAATAGTTCTCGTTGAAAATCATCAGTCGGAAGCATTGCTAGAAATATTTCTGATCGATTGGTGATAAAGTTATTGAAATTGGCTCAGGGGCAGCTGAGTTATTAACGTTCAAAATCTTTCATAATTTTGTTACATGTTCCATTTTTGGCTTTCACAAAGTGTACCCCCAGATAGAAATTACAGACGTAGTCCTACGTTAAAACCTGAAGAGCCTAAAATCCTCAGGAAATTTTATTTTCCTGGAACAACCTGGAATTCTCAGAGAGTTCCATCATTACTCAGGGAATTCTAAGACTCTCTTACTAAGGATTTGTATTCACTCATCAAACTTATTAGATCCGAAGTGGTTTTATCTTCAGTAACAAAATAAATGCAACGTGATCTCGTTTTTGCCGTTGTGTTCTGTTCATCTATGTTGCCAAAAGCGAGACCTCTTTCGACGTATCACAATTGAGTGCTGAAATTGCTTATCCACTGGTGCAGCGATGGGGGACTTCCGCCGGAAGAGTGTTCTGCAACTTCTCCAGAAAGTTAATTCCGGTATTTCTAGACTTGATCTGGAAGTTTTTTCTGACTGACATTGGCCAATTTAAACGATTTATCTTGAAACCCCTTCCAAGTTCCCCCAGAGGTCCTACTGATATGCCCCGGAAATGTCTGTCGACTTCTTCTGGAAGTTTCTCCAAACTTTTTCTGGAAGTTTCTTTCGACTTGCCCCGGCCATTTCTTCCGTCTTGGATGTCGGGAGTCTGTCAGTTTCTTTTAACTTTCTACGGAAGTTTTTTCTGACTGCTCTGGAAGCTGTTTCAAACCTCTCCAAAAAGTTTACATCAGCATCCATTCGAAATTGATTTTAATATTGATAGTTCCAAGGCTGGTAGCCGGTCAATTTTTAGTGACTTGGTCACTGTTTTCAAGTCGGTCACTAAAGTCACTATTCCTTCAAATTTAGTCACTAAAGTCACCTTTTTACGACCAATGTTGAGAGTAAAGAATTTGACTTTAAAAACTCAGAGTAAAGTCTGACAAGAAGAGTTGCGAATAATTCCAACTCGTCCAAAAACGACGAAAGAGCCCTTCCATCTATCGCCATTTTTGAATTACGAATTTGAGCAAGTTTCTCTCTGTTTATACTCTTCAGTATGACACACTTGACATAGATGGCCCGCTGTGGGCTCACGAAGAGCTACTGATTCCGATCAATAGCGGTACGGCTTCTTCCTCCTTCTATGGATGCTCATGTGGGCTGCAGCTCGCTGCTTGCAGACAGCCTTTCGTTGTGATCACCACCACTCACCACGCGGTGATTGAATAAACACCGTATGGTGAGAACGGATAGAATTCAACTTTGAAATCTGTGTTAGGGAAATCGCTTTTCGCAGGCAATCGGTGATAATTTTAATTATCATAGCAACAGTTACACATTCGTGCAATTTTCAATAGTGACATTTTGAAAATGATAAAGTATTAAATTTAGCAGAAGCGTAGAAAAATTTCTGATCGATTGGTGATAAATTATATAAATTGGTTCAAAGCCAGCTAAGTTATTAACGTTCAAAATCTTTCATGATTTTGTTACATGTTTCATTTTGGGTTTTCACAAAGTGTACCCCCATATCAAAATCACAGACGTAGTCCTACGTCGAGTCCTTCATGTAGCTGAATGCATCGCTTCATATATGTACAGGGTGCGTGACGAATTTTTGCAGTAAATTACAAATAGTAATTTCTCATGCTTGTGCATCATGATTTAGATATATTTGGCAGCACTGGATAGCTTATACTGTTAAGTGTAAGATTTAAACAAAAAATGTTGAGTAAACGTAAAGATGTCGAAACAAGAGAGCAATCTGTCAGCCGTTGTCGCTTTGTTGCGCGCCGGAGTATGCATGAAAGAAATAATTCGGTCGGTAAATGTGTCTGAAAGAACAGTGTATAATATTAAAAAAGGCTTGGGAAAGTGATAAGACGGAGCACCTGCTCATACTGCTAATAAAGCACAGAAATGGCTTACGGAAAATATTTCGTAAATTTGGCCCCCAAGCAGTCCCGATATCAATCCGTTGGATTATTTTGTATAGGGCGTCGTCCAACATTTCGATCGGAAGTGGCGTTTTCGTGCTACAATTTATTAAAAATTGTCAAAGACGGTATTTTGAAAAAAGTACACCATCCAAAATGAGCAGTTCCACGCCAAATGCCGAATCGATCTAATTGATGCGACCCTTGTCTGTTATTCTTCTTCTTCTTCTTCTTCGCATTTCAAGCTTATTGCTTATGGCATATTAGTTTATTGCGTGCTCTCAACTTAGTGTTCTAGATGCACTTCCACAGTTATTATTTGAGAGCTTTCGATGCCTGCTACCATTTTTGCATTTGTGTGGCAAGTACAATCATACTCTATGCCCAGGGAGTCGAGAAATTTTCCAACCCGAAAAATTCCTAGACCCGACCGGGAATCGAACCCAGTCACCTCCAGCATAGTCTTGCTTTGTAGCTGCGCCTTTACCGACTGAGCTAAGGGAGGCCCTGTTATTCAGCTATATCAATTCTACCGTCACAATCGTTAACGAAGCAGATATATGTCATAAACATATTCAGAATTGCCACTCTCTGTCTGTCTTTTTTTTTATTATAGTCACTTTAACGCTCTTGGGTCTTTCGTGACTTGTCCTGGAGTGAGATTTGAACTCGTGACGGATGCTAACCTCTACGCCGGGTCACCCCCTAACTCTCTGTCTGTCGTTTATTCCTAACAGGGCAGGTCTTAGCAAGTCTTCCAACTCGAGTCGCCTCCATCCACCCAAGATGACTGCTATTCTCTGCTGAAGAACCGTCCAAGCCGGGCCGACGCGAGCACAAGCGCAAAATTTGTGGGAGAGAGTTTCTGCTGTACGGTTACCACAATGCGTACAGTTTTCATCATCTACTCACCGCATCACGAATAGCAGTTTGCGGTGCTCAATCTTCTCGTTCACCAACAAGTAAAGCTTCGTCCTCTGCGCTGAAGTAAGCTGCCTCGATGCAATGTTTCGCCATGTGCGTGGCCAGTCACTTGCTGGACTGTTACGTTCCACCTTTTGCAGGTCGGTTTACTGGACGAAGTGCTGGTGAATTTGATCGGCGGAGGGGTTTTGTTGGATTTGGTGGAGAATTTGGGCGCCGGCAGCTTTTTCGAAACGAGTGAACAGCCTATTTATCTCATCGATTTGCCTGGTAGATGTGACGATCACACTGATGTCGTCCGCATACGCCACCAGCAGATCTGTCCCGCAAACTCTTTAGAGTCTCTACACTAGTGGAAGTAGGTAGAGAACGAAGAGGTACATGGATAGCGGATCCCCTTGCCGTACAGAGCGTTGAATTTCAAACGGACGAGTAAGGTGCCCATTGATCAACAGCCGAGAGGTGGACAGGCTGGCCATGCGATGAGATCCTGGTTGAAACCGAGCGAGCGCATGGTTTCGAAGGAAAAAGAGTGCCAAACCCGATAAAAAGCGTGATCGAGATCAAAGCTGATTAGCTTCCCGGCACGACGGTGGCGGCGGAGATGTGCTATCCGGTCCTTGAGAGCAAGAGTGGCTTGAAAGATATTGCGCTCTGAGTTGGAGCATTTCTGCCCGTCGCTCAAGATGTGGTGCTCTCTCATCACTTGCTCGAGTCTGGTTTTGAGAATGCGCGAGAAGAGCTTGTAGTCGCTGTTGAGCAGCGAGATCGGACGATCTGGGTGGGCTGTGTCGTCGCCGCCTTTCTTCTTAACCAGCACGATGATGCCTTCGACAAACGCTGGAGGAAGATTACCGCTGAGTGCCTTATTCAGCAACAGATTCAACTCTCGGTGGATGACGTCGAACATGCAGTGGTAGAACTCTCTCGGAATACCGTCGCAGTCGGGAGATTTTCGTGGTGCGCTCGCTGTTATTGTAGACCAGATTTCTGCCGTCGTGATGTCGTCCGTGCAGGCTTCATTCGATGGGTCGTTGGATGGGATTACTCTCTCGCAGACGAAACTGTTCTCATTCTCTTCTATTGCCTCCTCCGAGTACAGCGTCGCGGAATAGTCCATCATGTGCGTCTCGATCGCTCGTGGCTCTGCTACCGTTTCGTCCTGCTCTGTCTGCTGCTGCGTGATGACGGTTCTCTTCCTTCGCCTCTCCCCCAATTATTATTCACATTTCAAGCTGAACATTACATTAGGTCCTAAGTAACATTGATCGATTCTATTCGTCGACTTTCTCTTTTGTTAATAACTTGAGCACATAACCGTTTCTTGTTGTGTTTGTCGTATTGAATGCTAGATAAAAGATTATTTTATCGAACTGTATGCTAAATACCTGGGAATGTTTTTAAATAGCCATGGGGATACAAAGAGAAAGTCGTCGAAGAGAATCTGTCAATGTTACTTAGGGCCTAATGCAATGTTCAGCTTGATTTGAGTTAAAATTCGGCCATTTTGAATCTAACAAAAAACACCAAAATTGCGTATTCAAAATTTGTCTATAAATCATAGCCCGAAAAAATACTAACAATCGAAATGAGCCACAGTAATTTGAAAAAAAAAATAATTTCGTTTTGAGAAAAATATACCTGATATAAAATTTCAAATAATTTGGGATAAACATTGAAAAAAGTGCTTTAAACTTAAATAACAAAAAAAAATACTCTCTTCAATATTTTTTCGATATTTTTTATTAAAAAGCTTGTGACAAATTATATCTTCTGTGACTTTTTTGTTAATGACACTTGAAAGTTACAACAACAAAATTACACATCATGTTTAGGACACATTTTTGAACTTTTCGAGAAAACATTTTTTCACAGAAATAAATTTTTAAGACTTTCAAAGGTCTGTGCTAAAATTTACAAACAAAAAGTTAAAAAAAAACATGTGTCTTAAAGTCGTTGTTTTATGATCTTTGTTCATTTTCACGTTGTTTATTAATTTATTTGATAAGGTTCAATCGAATTAACTATACAGAGCCGAGGATTCTTGTTCACTATACAATACATCTTAAAACTATAGTCAAAAGGTACAACACTTTATCTTCCACTATCGAATAAGCCTCCTTCATCAGAACGGGAGCCGCTTCCAGTGGTTTCATTGTATGGCAGTATCGACAACGGAGGGCAAAGTGCTTCCATTGCAGCAATGGACGCTAAACGTGGTCAGTACTCACACACTCATCACGAAACACGGTTGCTTTCCAAAGTCGACGACGCATCGACCGAAAGAACTGCTGATGAAGAACAATGAGGAGGTCCACACAATGATTGCTGCCGAGTGAACAGCCGATCGTGTGACACACATTGAAAGTGGCGTGCTTCTGTCGACAGCCGAGTGAACACTGGATTTTCACGTGTTGAAATGTTCACAAAAGGTAACATTTTTTATTAGCTATTCAATGAAAAATATCCAAAAAATATTGAAGAGACTCAGTTTTTGTTATTTAAGTTTTAAACACTCAAAGGCAATTATGTTTGTCTACAACTAGTTCTCAGACGGCATTGGAGCGATTGGAAGTTACATTAGAGTTATGATTTGTTGAAAAATAAAGAATTCGCCATTTTAAAGCTTTTGCGAGAATCTAAATAGATGAATTTAAGCTCAAATGTGAATGATTGATCATAACAAACAATTAGGCAAAGTTTCACGAAAATCACAGAAGGTCGAGTCTGACATTATTTATTTTAAATGCTCCCATCGGACATTTGGTTCAGGAGCTATGAACAAAAACGTGAATTTCAGATGCCTCCGGGGAAACGACCACACTCAGAAATGATTAAAAAGCTATCTTGTGCAACATCAGATCAAATCATAATGCGAAAACAAGTTCAAAGGTATTCCATGTAGGCCAGTTTCTGACTAGGTTCAAAACCCTTCATGCGACACCTGAAATCACATGAGAATTATTGGAAAACATGATCACTGGTAGTGGTAGCGCTCAGGACCACGTTGGTAACCACATTTAGCTCATTTGCCCCCCCCCCCTCCCCCTGCCTCCCTCTGGCTACGCCTATGGATGTCGCACATTGAACATTTTCCAAGATCAAGGACCTTGCATAATGGTCAAGACTCATGGAAATTGATAATGGTTTCTGAGGAACTCATTCCAACGGAGCAAAAAACTGCTGTCAAGATAGTGTTGAGTAGCTCCAGATTACATGTGAATATCAATGTAGTTTTGAGTAGCATTTGAAGTAAGATTCAAAGAAAATTTCAATGAAAATTCAAAGGAATTTCTTAGGATTATTTAATGATAATTCTGAGGAAACTCCAAGGCAATTCTCAGGATAATTCCAAAACATTTATACGAGAAAAAATCATGAGAATTTTCAAAGAATGCTTCAGGGGTCTTCTAAAAGCAGGATTTCAATTAAATCTGTGATTAATATTATTCCCAGAGAACTTCAAAGGAATTCAGAAAAGAAGTCCAAGAGAGTTGTGACCTGAATGCCAAACATATGTTGAGAAGAAATCTAATGAATATGTGCGAAGAGCTGCAAACGAATTCTTGGGAGAGCTTCAAAGCAAGGTTGCAAATACTCATTTCAGCTAAAATAATGTTTTTCGGAATAATAAAACCAAAAGATGGTATGATGGCATGTTTTACTTGTAACTTACAAGAAGAGGTTACAAAGTGTGCGTTTGAAACATAAAATCTGTAAATTTTGCTTTCTATGAGTCATTGATTTGCTGATCGCTGAGTGAGTGAGTGAGTGAGTGAGTAAGTGTCTGTGTGAAAAATCGCTGATTGTGACTCTCATTAAGTGAAATAAACAGGTTTTATGTCAAACACATTCTTTGCCACCTCTTCTTGTATCCTACCAATTCAAAATATGATCATGGCATCTAATTATTTCATAATTAAAAAAAAACATTGTTTTAGCTGAAATGAGTATTTGCAACCTTGCTTCAAAGTTTTGAGTAGAATTTCAAGGGAAGTAGCAACATTCTAAGGAAGTGCTGAAAGGATTTCATTGAGAATTCTGAGAATATTTCTATAGGACTATTCAGAAGTATTCCAAAATAATTCTGACGGGAATTTCAATCCAAGGATATTCCGGTGATATTTTTAAGAGAATTCAAAGGAGAGCTCCAAAGGAATTCTGGGGAGCATTTAAATGAAACTATAGAAATTCTGAGCAGAACTAAAACAGAAATTCCTAGGACATTTCCCAAGGAATATCTTAAGAAGACTATGTGAATGCAGAGGGAAACTTGAAGTAAATTTTAATGAGAATTCTTCGAGGAATTCCTAGGTAACCTAGGTTGGCTGGAGAAGCTACGGATGCGCATCTATACAATCAGGATCCAAGAATACTACAATAAGCTTTCACACTGTGCCTAAGCTAGACTATCTATTGGACAAACAGCTGAGAGATCTCTTCGCGTTGGAAAACTTGAGAATCGTGGATAAAGGAGAAAGACTGAAATCAAAGACCAATAAGCAATCAATTGAATTCGTTTCAAACATACCGTCTTTTCAATTCACGAAGTTGAAAAAATACGTAGAACAGAATTGATTGATTGGTTCTGTTGGACAATCTTCAAGTGAATATTTGCAACACTGGAAATAGGTGTTGAATTTTTCAACTTCCCGATCGTACCCTTACACCAAATTGTGTTCTCCTACTCAGGAAACCCATCAAGACGCTTCCCAGCCTACAACCCTTTCACTAAACCCATTGATGACGTCGTCAGCGACGACGACGTTCGCTCGCTCACTCACCGCACACACATACACACACACACACGGAGCACAAGTGAGGAGTACTGGTGCGGTATTTATTTTCATCCTCTTATGCCGCCCATATATCTGCGTGCCAACCAACAACGTCGTCCTTCTTGCCATGGCCTAGGCATGTGCTCAGCAGCGCGTTCCTCTGCGCCAGTATGGTGTGCGCTCGTACGTGTGTGCATTAGAGAGCAAGTTTGTAATTGCAGCGCTGCAGTCTTATTAAGTAGAAAATAATGAATAAATATGCAACTTTTTCCCATCCAAAAGAAGGATCTGGCTGGCATTCCGACTGTGAGTGAAGAATTGCCCCTTTCTCGCATCGAGGCCGAAGACGAATAAGAAGAAGAAGAAGGATCCGGAATGGGCGCCAGAGGGGGAGAAGCCCCACATTGACTGTGTACTGTCTGGAGGAAGGATTTTCCAAGTTCTTATTTGAAAAGTGCTTTTAGGATTTCCTTCGGAAAATATGAGAGCAGCAAAAAAAAAAAAGTACGCCATAATCTGCAAGATGAAGAACTGCTGAATACACTTGTTGGGGAATTTGTGCAGTTTCTGCAGCTCTCGGTATGGAGCGAGATGGACTTCAAGTCCTGCCTCAAATCGGGGGCTGGGGAGATGCATTTGAGCCTTCCGAGGAAAATTGTTCAAGCGGAGAAGGATGAGATTTCCTTTTTAGCACCACCACTCTCCCCCGTCTCTCCCCTCCCCACCCCCTAGCAAGCTGTGACCGGGATGTATGGCAAAATGAAGAGATATGCATCTAGGACTCTCCGGGTGCTGTTTGTAGAAATTATACCCCAGATGTGGAAAGAAGATCCATTTCTAGCTCGTGGCCAAAGCAAGTGCAGTGCAGAGATGGGAAGTACACTCGGTTTTCTGAAAAGAAATGCCTGTGTAAGAGGAATAATTTGTCTGGAATAATCAGGATCTCCATGCATACGAATACGACGACGACGACGACGACGACGACGACTGACGACGTGTAGGACTTCTTTTGAACAAACACAGAAAACCGGGTAAGCATTTGAAGCTTCTTTCACTCGGCCGGAGCTTTTCCATTTCTTGCCGGGGCCTCTCAAGCTTGTCTGTGTTTGACTTCTTTTTTGCAGAATATAGATTGCAGAAAGTGTGCTGTAAATATTGACTCAGTAAATTCATATCTGGCATTTATTGGTGAACCACATGTGTGGCAATTCAGGAGATCCTCTTGCCCGGCCGGACCAAAATAGCACAATGTTGCATGCGGCCAGGGGCCGTGTGCCATTTAAACTACCCCCAGCAGGGATTGAAACTCGATTCCATCGGCTTCGGGTCTTGACCGGGGTCGGGCGAAAATAGAAAATAAATTAAATTTACTATCAATCAGTGACCTTTTGCGGTCAACTCAGCCTGCCTGGTCCGTAATGCGATACTTTCTCGCCCAGCGCCCAACGCATCAAGATGTTAGCAAGTATAATTATCCGCACAGCAGCAGCTGCTACCGTCGTCGTGCTGAAAAGTACGTGAATCGAATCATCTTGAATTGCATGCATAGGCGTCCGTCCGGAGTTCCAGTTCGGGGGAAGATTAATCACCTTCACCGGCAAACCACCTTGGTCGAACATATTTACCAAACAATCGCCGAAGGAGTTCGAACCGCATCCTTTCATGGGGTTAATCAATTTGCGAAAAATACACACTCATCCGAAGATGCAGCACGATGAAAGGATTCATTCAGTCATCAAGGTGCGCATTATTCTCCAAGTAGGTATTTGCATCTGCCGCCTAAGCCAAACATTTCCACCAACACATGCTGTGCAGGTATGTGTGTTTAATCCTAGCAGCATCGCTCCGAAGATTAGCAAAAGTGTCTCACGTTGCCTCCTTCGCAGCACCTAGGCCCCTTATGCCACTTGAGCGCACAAACGATGCAGAACTGTCACCTCGACGGAGAGCAAATGTAAATAAATAAGTGTATCCTGTTTCCCTTTGACCCGGGATCGCACACACCCGTTTATCCTTTTGCAGTGCTGTCCTCAACATGATTGCCAGGCAAAGGCTTCTTTGTGCGGAATTTTGAATTTGAATCTCTCTCGCTCGCTTGAGGGTATTGATTTCCTCCTGACCGCACCGGGCAAAGCTAAAGGGTCCCGTCTTCGTTTAGCGAAAAAGGATTACTTCTTCGGTTGATTTGTTTCTTTCATTTGAATGCTGAAGGTGAAAGCCGATTGAATGCGGTTCTTTATGTTTTGCAGAAGCTTTTCTGGTCTTCTGGCTTTGGATTGTGTTGTGTGTTGTGAGAAAGGAGGTTCCGATGACTCACCGCTGCGGGTCGGAAAGGTGCTACAATTATTTTCTTTTTGAATTGCTTTGAACTGCTGATTGTTGGGCTGCCGGTTGCTTAGTGGTATATGGATTGTGGAATATACGTTTTTTTAAGTGATATGTACCCAATAGGAGACTGTAAGATTCTCTTAAAGATTTGCCTAAATAATCTGTCATACATCACCACATACACAGATTCTGTAATGTAATCGTCGGAAGAACTCAGAAATTGTTTAAGAAATCTTGGTGTTGCAAAAATCGAACAATCTAAGCTAAGAATATGTTTCAGGATACCGTACCCAAGTAACAATTGTGGTTTTGAAAGGGTTTGTTTAGATCATGATTTAGACTTGTAGTATGCTTTAAAACCTCGATAAAACTTGCAATGTTACTTGGGTAGGGTAAGTGTGTCTTATGGCACCAGTGCTCCAATTGTTGGCCCTAGGACTTAAATTAAATTTTAAATAAATTTACAAAGTTACTTTTTGAATATCAACAATTTTTTGACCACCCTAATGTTTACAAAAGAAGGGACTTTGCGAGCACGAAAACTTCACCAAAAGTCTAAATATTACAAAACAGGCTTTAGGATTACTAGTCCTTCTAATTTTCCATTCTGGACTACTGTGCAATACGATTTTCGGTGCTAGCTGAATTTTCACGTGCTTTTAGGTTACCTCAGATTCTGGAAACTTTCCCGGTGTTATCCGAAAAATATTTTTTTTTTGCGAGTTGTCACTAGATCTCAACGTTTCACACATGTTTAAGTAATTTTCAAAATTCGATTTCCAAGATTTTTCAGATAAAATTTTGACGAATTTGCGCCACCATAAATCATGTTC
Source organism: Ochlerotatus camptorhynchus (assembly GCF_037179485.1). Taxonomy (NCBI): domain Eukaryota; kingdom Metazoa; phylum Arthropoda; class Insecta; order Diptera; family Culicidae; genus Ochlerotatus; species Ochlerotatus camptorhynchus. The sequence goes on along the minus strand of NW_027040556.1, from coordinate 1,870,677 downwards.
GATTGAGCCCAAATTTTACATAGTGTCTTTTTTTCAAGACAAGACAAAGACACTAATGTATATGTTGAGAGCATTTATACTATAACATGATGCACATGTTATCATCTCTTGGCAATTTCCGGCACAAGAAGATTTTCAGAGCATTGCTCAAGCATTTATTGTGCCTACAGAATTGCAAGATCTTGACTCCAGAATACTTTGTAGGGTAGGTATTAAACATCTTATTGGTACCAATCCATGATGTGAATGTTGTTTCAAGAGGCACTCTTAAGCTTCATGGACTCATAAAGATTTTCAAGACTTCTGTATTGTTCTGACTGTATTGAAAATTATCATTATCTTAAAAGTACACATTCTTCAAACGCGTTGTCCAATTTATTGCCCTAGAATTCAGTTCTAATTTTTAGTAACCTAATTTCTCTTATAATTAAAACGAATACTAATTGTAAAAGTAGTAGTGAATTTATATCTAATAAAACTAATTTCAGCTTAAAGCTTACTCTAACAGCAAAACCGAGTTTGCTTTTAAGGGTCCGAAACGTAACCGTCGCCGTAACAAAATCTTTCAGATTTCTAAGGTGAAATCTGGCCGATATCGCCAAAATGCCACAGCCAATTCCACTGGGCTCATCCGATCACACAGCAGCTACTGTTTGTCCATGTGGGCGTCCGGATGAAGCTGAGACCAATATGGTACAGTGTGAAAAGTGTTTGCGATTTTATAACTTTGGATGTGCAAGTGTCAGTGAGAGCATCGCAGATGAAGATCGTCATTTAATTTGCCTGACATGTGTCGATCGTGCGCCGACGGTCGAAAGTTCAAGATGCGGCCGATCAAGTACATCGAGCTCTAGAGCAGCAAGGGTGGCTCTCGATCTTCAGCGTCTTGCGGAAGAGAGACAGATGGAGAGAAATTATATTGCGAAGAAGTACGACATCCTGCAAAACTAGCTTGACGAACCGATGGAGGAAGGTAGCGGCAGCAGTCGTCGATCACGTCGCAGTACACAGAGGACCCAGGAGTGGGTGAAGAGCCAGGAAGTCCCGACATCGAGCACCAACATCAGACTGGCACAATCCTAAAGGAAACTCCTCTTGTACTAGCAACTCGTAGAGCACCGACCTTCACTATCGTCGGATCACCGGTTCGTCACTGAACAAGCTGCTACTAGGCCATCAAGCATACCAGCTAGAAACGAGGGTACGTGCTTCACGATGAGGAATCCAGAAGCGGATAACCGAGTGTCGGGTAGGCCTGCCATGGAATAGACGACCGCTGCACAGTTGATCGACAAAGCAGCAGGTAGTTCAAGTGCTATTTCAACCGGTAATCGCAATCCACCAGCTATGGTTGATTTCAACAATTCTCCAACGCCGATGTCAGACGAGCTGACAAAGCAAATGTTCGATCTCCAGATGCGAATGAACAGCATTCAGCGGCAATTGGCGGCCAAACCGTCCGCTCAATCGTGTCAACCATCGTCACAAGTGGACCAGCAAGGCGAACAGCCGATACCATTAGCAATGCCGGAAAGGATACCTGCATACGAATTCCCCATAAGAAGTTCGGTAAGTCAGACGTGCTCTAGTGCAGTTCCGATCTTTTCGACGAGCCGATCTATTTTTGACTCAACACCTTCCAATATACGACCAAATGACTCGATCATTCAATATACTCACCCTAAATCGACCGAACCATGTAGCCCCCCCATGCCTCAGCCATTTATTCCACCTCACACAAGTACCCCCCAATCGAGTGCGAATTCTCTCTCCGTGCATACAGTCTCAGCGTGCTTGTCTCCGATTGTTACTCCCGTGGTTACCTGCACAGCATCTAATTCGAATTCCATCCATGGATCAACAGCTTCCCCGCTGCAGCTGTTCAGCGGTCCTAGCTCACAACAACTCGCCGCCAGACATGTTGTCCCCAGAGAGCTTCCTATTTTTTCGGGAGACCCAGTCGAGTGGCCGTTGTTCCTGAGCAGCTTCCAGAATTCGACGGAAATGTGTGGTTACTCGGAAGGAGAAAATTTAATGCGTCTCCAACGCTGCCTAAAAGGAAATGCATTGGAAGCAGTTAGGAGTTATTTCATGCAGCCTTCGTCGGTCCCGCTGATCATCCAAACCCTAAAAACGTTATACGGACGTCCAGAGCTGATCAAAGTGCGTGCCACTCCGACTCCGAAACCGGAAACTTTGATAAGCTTTGAACTGGCACGTAAGAATCTATGTCAACATCTTCAAGCAGCAGGTCTTCAATCTCATCTGGCAAATCCCTTGCTGCTACAGGAGTTGGTGGAAAAGCTACCAGTTAACATCAAGCTGAACTGGTGTCTCTTCAAGCGAAACTGTCCTTTCGTCGATCTCTCTACGTTTGGTGGGTTCATGGACCAGATTGTGGTCGCAGCCAGTGACGTCACCTTCACGTACGAAACAGATGGTCAACGCACGGGAAAGCAAGACAAACAAAAGCCGAAGGAGAAAATGTTTGTTAACACCCATGCTTCCGAAGAATCCAGAAGCAAGCACAAGTTCAAGGACTGCATCACCTTTAGAAATATGACCCTCGGTAACCGCTGTAAACTTGTTCAAGAACGGAGGTTGTGTCGTCGTTGTCTGATTGGGCAAGGGAAATTCCCATGTAAATCAGGACTGTGTGGAGAAAAGGGATGCGAGGATCGGTACCACAAGTTACTTCATCCTGGCAAGCCAGAACCATCACAGACGATCGATGTTCCGAAGACTACCAGTACGGTAACAATTCACCGTCAACTTCAGCAAACTATTCTATTCCCTGTGGTACCTGTTACACTATATGGAAATGGCAAAACCATTCAGACGTAGACGTTTCTTGATGATGGCTCATCCATCACGCCGGTAGAATCGGAAATAGCGCAGAAACTGGGAGTGGAAGGTGACATTCACCCACTCTGCCTGCAATGGACAAGTGACATTGAACGAATGGAAAGGGAATCGCAGCTGATCAGGATGTGGAAGTGGCACATTCTGAAGAAAGTACACACTGTGGAGAACCTAAATCTTCCAATTCAATCTTTGGACTATCCAGAACTAAGCAAGCAGTTTCCACATCTTCGTGGGTTACCAGTACATAGGTACGAATCCGTATCTCCTACAATTCTGATCGGTCAAGACAACTCTTTCTTGAAGGCGACATTGAAAATTCGGGAAGGTTCCAGAGGTGATCCGATAGCGGCTAAAACCAGGTTGGGATGGGCGATATATGGGACCGTAAACGCAGATGCTGCACTGGCAGTTCATCCCCAGTTTCACAGTTGCGCTCGTTCACCGGATGAAGATCTCCACGACTTGGTGATGGAGTTCTTCTCGATAGAAAGTGTAGGATTGACTGAAAAGTCCGTCTAAGAGAGTGACGATGACCGGCGTGCACGCGAGATACTGGAGAGCACCACCATTCGGGCTGCCTCTGGTAGGTTCCAAACTGGCTTGCTGTGGAAATATGGCCACATCGAGTTCCCAGACAACAAACCTATGGCAGAAAATCGCTGACCGATTGCCGTTCGTAACACAAGTTCTTAACTCAAGAATAGATTGGAGAGCATTAAAAAATATCTTATGTGGGACGGCCCCTGCATACTGGTTAACATCCATATCTCTCACGCCAATGTCACGAGTTTAAATCACATCCACGGACAAGTCATGCAGATTTTCTGGAAATTTTCAACACTACATTGAATCTGTAGATCTTCAAGATCTTAACATCAGAATGGTTTGTAAACTATTAAATATCTTATTGATGCCATTCCATGATGCTCATGTTGTCCAAAGGCTCTCTTGCGCATCTCGGACTCATAAAGATTTTCAGGACATTGTTCAAGTATTCATTGAGTCTGTAAATCTTCAAGATCTTAACTTCAGAATGGTTTGGAGAGGATTCAAAATCTTATTGATTCCAATCCACGATGTGCACGTTGTCAAGATGATGCTCTTTTGTGCTTCAAGGACCCATAAAGATTTTCAGGACATTTTTCAAGACTACATTCAGCCAGACTTTAGCTCCAAAATAGTTTAGAGAGCATTAAATATCTAACTGAAACCATTTGATGATGTGAATGTTGTCTAAAGGTTCTCTTGAACTTCACTGACTCATAAAGATTTTCAGAAAATTGTTCAATACTTCATTGAGTCTGTAGAACTTCATGATCTTCACTCCAGAATGGATTAGAAAGCATTAAATATCTTATTGATACCATTCGTGCATGTTGTCTCTTCAGTTTCACGGACTCGTAAAGATTTTCAGGACATTTTTCAAGACTACATTCAGCCTGTAGAACATCAAGACTTTAGCTCCAAAATAGTTTGGAGAGCATTAAATATCTAACTGAAACCATTTGATGATGTGAATGTTGTCAAAAGGTTCTCTTGAACTTCACTGACTGATTTTCAGAAAACTGTTCAATACTTCATTGAGTCTGTAGAACTTCATGATCTTTACTCCAGAATGGATTGGAAAGCATTAAATATCTTATTGATACCATTCGTGCATGTAGTCTTTGGAGTTTCACGGACTCATAAAGATTTTCAGGACATTGTTCAAGATTTCATTGACCCTGTATAACTTCAAGGCCTTATCTTCAGAATGGTTTGGAGAGGATTCAAAATCTTATTGCTTTCAATCCACGATGTGCACATTGTCAATATGCACTTTTGCGCTTCAAGGACTCATACAGATTTTCAAGACATTTTTCAAGACTAAATTCAGCCTGTAGAACTTCAATACTTCAGCTTCAATATAGTCTGGAGAGCATTAAATATCTTACTGAAACCATTTGATGATGTTAATATTGTCAAAAGGTTCTCTTGAACTTCACTGACTCATAAAGATTTTCAGAAAACTGTTCAATACTTCATTGAGTCTGTAGAACTTCATGATCTTCACTCCAGAATACTTTGGAGAGCAATAAATATCGTAATGACACCATTCCGTTATGTGCATGTTGTCAAAGACTCTCTTGAACTTAACCGACTCATAAAGAGTTTCAGGACATTTTTCAAGACTATAATGAGCAAGTAGAACTTCGAGATCGTAGCTCCAGAATAGTTTTTTTCTTCCTTGATTTGTTTTCCGTGCTGAGCACCAATGCTACCAACGCCAGGGAGGCAGCTCCCACACACCTGGACCTTACCTATCGACCCATCAACTCATGAACCGGGGACCAACGGCTTTACGTGATCAGAGATGTTATGCCTCAGAACATCTCGGCGGCGTCGACTGGGATTGAACCCAGGCCTGCTGGGGTGAGAGGTAATCACGCTTAGCACTACACCACCGGCGGCGCTGACTGCAGATTAGTTTGGAGAGCATTAAATAGCTTATTCTTAACATTCTATGATGCGCATGTTATCCTGAAACTTTATAAAGCTCGGATTGTTGAATATGTCGGGAACGTGCGTATCAAACTACATTGAGTCTATAGATCATCAAGATCTTACCTGATAATGATTACTCGGGTTGCTGTCGTTTTGGTAGTTTTAACGGTTAAAATATAAAAATTGATTTCAGTTTGTTGTTGATATCAAAATTTGATTTCGATTTGCCGTCATTTTGATGTTGAACTTTGCTCGGGTAGAAGACTAGTTTAATGATCAATGTAGCCACATACTAATATACAATTTGTCAAATAGGCTGGTTGGTTGGTTGGTTGGTTGTCTTTATTCAGGAGATTTTCAGCCAGATTTGTCAAACAATGCAGAATAAGCCAGAACATATGTTTGGCACCTCCTCCTACGGAGATTCCCCATAGTGCATCGTTTCTCAACCTGTGGTTCGCGAACCCCCTCTAAGCGAAAAGCACATGAAAAGAAGAGATGTTGCGCGAGCTTAACCGCACGCTGGGGGAACGTTGAGAATGACTTGGCATCTCTTAAAAATTTCAGGACTGCAAGATCGTGGCTCCAGAATGGTTTGTAGAGCAGGTATTAACCCAAGCAACACACATGTTCTATAGCAGTTTATATAACCTTTATATGACCGGTTTTGGTTGTAAAGCAGTTTACTTAACATATTTCTTTGAATTAGTGTTACTTGGGAAACATCTACACATGGTACCAATCCATGATGCGAATGTTGTTAAAAGGCTCTCTAGAGCTTCACGGACTGATAAAGATTTTCAAGTCTTCATTGAGTCTGTAGAACTTTAAAATCTTAACCCTAGAATAGTATGGAGAGCATTAGCTATCTTATGGGGGTTGGCCCCGGCGTAGTGTTTCATTGAGTCTGTCAAGGGATAGGTCACTCCGCACACCTATCATGGGTCATCTTTTTTGTCAGTGTGCCACAAGTGTGCCGATTGTGCTGAACATAGTAGCAAGCTGCGATTGTTTGTAAAATACCCATCCCGGCAACCCGGTATATCTGACACGTTGAAGGTTTTGGTTTGAAATCGCAAAGATAAATCGGATTGAGGATGACGCTGGAAGTGGCGGGCGTGCGAAATTTTGGTGTTTCATAGGGTAATAAAAGTCCTATGTTTTAGGGTTTTATAATGCCCTTACAGGCAGACCAGAAACCTAGCCTTTCGTGATGTGAAAGCAACGGTCTATCAGCGGCCGGAAAGAGTTGGAACCGGTGGGGAACATTGTTGGAGGCCGACTATAGAGGATGATGAATAGACTTCTGTAGTTTGTTTTGCGTGAGTAGCAGCATTATTTGAATTAAGAGTCTGGGGTCTGATTAACTGCCCCTTTCTCTTGAGCCCACTCTAGAACCTACATTTCGTATTTTGATCTATAAGTGAACTTATGGTCTGAGCTCCTCTGGAATATTCAATTAGAGGATGTTTCTGAATAAACAGTCAAATAGCACGTAATGTTGTGAATAACTTTAATGACAGTTGTCCAGCAGTGCTCCCATTTTATTTACAACAATCCAATGCACGAGATTGTGCCGAAGGTGTGACTTACCGCTTGGAGCCTGTAGAGTTTCAAGATCTGTAGAACTCTACGGACTCATAAAGATTTTCAAGAAATTCATTGAGCCTGCAGAACTGCAAGATCTTAACCCAACAATAGTTTGACGACAACTAAATATCATCATCATCATCATATCTTATGGGGAACGGCCTCGGCATACCGGTTAACATCCATATCTCTCCGGCCAATATCACGATTAACACTGATTAAAGCCTGAATAAGACATTTTTTAGCTGAAGCTGCATATTTTTGACTGAGAAAGCTCTTAAATATTCCGCTCCCTATGATTGTTGAGGTTAAAGGCTCTATTTTACTCCTTGGACGCATACAGATTTTCAGTACATTGTTCAAGACTTCATTGGGTCTGTAGAATTTCAAGTTCTCCAGAACAGTTGATTTAATGTTGATGATGTGCATGTTGTCAAGAAGCTTTCTTGGGCTTCACGGACTCAATCTGTATGAGGACATTTTTCAAGACTACATTGAGTCTGTAAATCTTCAAGGTCTTAACATCAGAATGGTTTACAAACTATTAAATATCTTATTGATGTAATTCCACGAAGCGCATGTTAATAAGGCCCCAAACCAGCCCAAGGCTGAACAAAAATATTACTTCGTATATTGACAGTGAACTTTCGATTGTAGGTCAATTATTTGTTGGGATATAATTAAAATTTAAGTTGATGGCTGCTTATAAGACCCAGGTTAGGGGCATGTACCCAGTTCATTTCCGTAACAATTGGACACGATAAACAGTTACTAAACTAACCAATTTCACATGAAAACTTTGGATGTAACATTGGCCTACTGGATGTAACTTTGGCCCCTCGAAAATAGCCCTTGCCATTAGATTGCTGGTTGTTTTATCAACTCACTCTGGATCACTGTTATACAGAACACAATTCTCTTAATTTTAGTAGTAACCTCACTTAGTGAACTGAACAAAAACTATTCTAAAACCGAAAAATTTATTGTTGTTATTCCAGCGAGTGAAAAACAGCGAGAGAAGATGGCGGCGCAAAGCGCTGGTAAAAACAAATTTTAAATATTATTGCAGATTTGAAAAGTACGCTACATTTCCTATAATAATTGATCAAGAGTTTATGAGTGGAGTAGCTGGAGTAGGCGTGATGTTACAACGTTTTGCACTTCTCGACTTCACTGCACAACAATTACTCACCTAAAGGTTTTGAGCTACTCAAATCAGAAACTCTTAATCAATTGTCATAAGAAATTTAACACATTTTCACTATTCACTATTCATTTCTTATCAGTTACGGTACAAAAACTGTACAAACAACTGTACAAAAAACAGAGAAAAACCGTTGTAGCTTAACGTAGAATTTGTCATCATTTTTTTTGTTTTCATTAAATTAAAGCAGGAAATGTACTCAATTTGTTCTCATTACTCAGCGATTCGTTTGCGGATCATAATTTAAAATGAGTAGTGAACTTTTTGTGACATTAGAATTGGGATGTTTTACTGAAAAAAGGATGTATTTGCTTGATAGGCCGAGTTGAGGGGCTAGGTCTAGTTTCCATCCCGTAACCCTATTCCCGGTAAAATATTTCGCATGTTTGAGCCGGGTTCAAAATGGCTTCATTCGACGAGCTTGCAGGATCGTCGTTCATAATGGTTTGTCGTGATGTAAGGGGCTAGATGACCTAGTGGCTACCAGTTTTGCTTACTGACCTGGAGATCTTGGGTTTTATCCCGGGCCGCTTTACATCACTGAGTTTAGTTCACGTGAGTTTCAGAAAATATTATGATCACATCACTTATCAAAGTGAATTCAACCCTACCTACTAAGGAAATCAACCCTCCTGTGATACGTGTGGGTTAGAGTGAGACACGGTTCCCATAAAGAACAAACTTTCACCTGAATACAGGGACAAGGTTGGTGCCATTAGTAATCTTCCAGATACGGAGTCACTGGACCTTGTGCAATGAGGTTGATTAGCTTAAGCCTAACATGGTCTTAAATGCACCAAAATGATGTTTTGAACTTGTTTTAAGTGTATCAAAATATACATTTTCAACTGTAAACAAAATTAATATGAAGACATTTGGTTACAACATTGCTGCGGTATTCTTATTTAAAGTTAGTGGTTTGAAAAAAAAACGGGTCCCACGATATCTCATCACTGCTTTGACCAAATTAGCTCATTGTTTTTTACATATTAAAAATCGTCAGGGACATCTAAGCTTGAAGGTTGAACACGAAAAAATCCGGACACGAAAATCTAGTTGTGGTTTAAAAATATGTTATAATTTCCATAGGTCAATGTAACAGTTATACATTTGTAGGTATTATGCTTATTGTAATACCATTGCTTCAGTCTTCCTTCTTACCATAGGCAATTGCTCGAACTTTTCTTCGTACATGGTTCATCATCTTTTGCACGAGCCCTGTTCCCACTTGTTGGGCTGCCAAATTCCATTTCCGCTTGAAATCCTTCAGGTCTATTGCAGTTCCGCCCTTTTTTTCAATACGTGCTTCACAATTGACCAGTATTCCTCAAGTGACCTTAGTTCCGGAGTATTGGCCGGATTCATCTCCTTGGAAACCACTGTGATGCCATTTTCACTGTACCACTGTTTGGTGGAATTCGAGTAGTGGCAGCTCTTCATGCTGCTCCAGAAAAGGCAGTAGTCTCTTCCGTAGGCAGTCCTCCTGGTAAATTTGCTGGTTCATGGTTCCAGAAGTAACGAAAGTTTCGCTTTTTAGCCCACAACTGCAGATTGCTTGCCGGACAAGGAACGTTTAGGGGAATTTCGACTTCTTTTTGATTTTACATTCTTCCGGGGCACTCTTCCAGTCAACTGATGAATAAATTTCCTGCCCAGCAATTTGATCGAAAACTGCCAGGAGCGGATAGACCTGACAACCAATGCCTACTGTGATTCTTTACACTCTTAGCTTGATTCAGTGAAATTTTTGAAAATTTCACTCAAAGCATGCCTTACCGGCAGTGTTTTGAATGTTTCCGGATTTTTTCGTGTTCAGCCTTTATTGTTACTGGGATGATTCGGCGTTTTAGAGATATTTTTTTTCGGTTTCAGCCTTCAATTATTTGGCGTCTTAAGGTAATTTTGGGCCCTAAAATAGCTGTCTTCCATATTACTAGGTCGCGAGTCTATGAAATTTATGGAATGCCTCTGCGATAACACGTGAGCTTATAGGGTGGGCGTGCGTGACAAATCATGCCTTGAAAGATCCTGCAAGCACCTTACTCACCTTCCGGCCAACCTGTTCTTCCTTTCAACATTGGATCGCTTGGTTTCAATATTACTTTCCGGAAGGGTGAGGTGAGAGCACAAAACATTAAAGGGTTCGCCGTCTCCGTAAAGATGCTACCTCCGCTGAAACGTGTGTACTTCAGAAATTGCATAATTCCAACCCCCAGATCTTGCCCTTGAGATTTCCAAGAAGCAGTGTGTATGTGTGTTCCGTACATACGGATAGGATGCAGTTTCCTTTGCGAACCCATTCAGCATGTTCTGTGGACGCAAAAGACAAAGAGTAATCTCTGCTGCTGCTGCTGCCTACTCAAGTTGGAAGCTGTAAGCTACAATGAAGTCATCTTGTCGTCGTCGTCGTCGTCCCCTTTGCCGAAAAAAAAAATGATGCGAGGGAGAATGTATATTTTCGGATCAGATTTTTTACATCTTTGAATGCTGATGATGATGGTGCTGCTGCTGTTGCTGGTGGTAGCTGTGCAACCCTTTCCTTCCACACAGTTGGTAGCCAGGCAGAAAGGGTTTTGTCTTAATTTTCTTTATTGCCAACAAATGAGGTCCGGAAGATGACGGAGAGACGAACTTTGGTGTTTATACGTGCTTCCCGCAAGAGAGGGGTTCGGCACATCGAGGAAGCTAACAAAGACATGGATACGACCGGATCCTGCCCCGTTCTATGGTCTTGTACACAGATTTTTTTTCCATTTCAAAATTCCGTCCGAGAAAAAGGGGTTGAAATCTCAACTCCAAGTGTTTCATCTTGTACTGCTACGGCTGCACTTGTACGATGCAAAAGTACTCAAAAACCCTTTCGGGACGGGTCCGGATGGGGACAAGACGGGAGCCGAAAATCGATATCACCGAAAACTTTGTGCAGCCCCTTCCCTCGATCTTCGATTGCATTCCGCTTTCGGCCTCATTACTACAAGTTATCGTCGCATTCGTCAGCTGTGTGCGGGCGGGGATTCCAATTTTCCGCAAGGAGCCAGAAAATGTAAAACTGAACGACATTTACTTGACAGTGAGTGGCTGCGCTCTGGAAAAAAAAACCTTGCAGAAACGAAGGAAGTACTACTTCCTACCATCCATGATGCACTGCACGGAATATGACGAAAATGGGTGATTTTTCCACTTGGATGACCCGACACAGGTCGGTTTGGTGCAACATTGTCAACCGAATCGGCCGGGCGCCATCTCTTCGAGTAGCAATTTTTTTGTTTCGATGCAAGTGTGTCGTCCTCCGCCCTGGAAGTGAAGCCACTGACGGGCACCGCAGCTTCCAGCGACTACAACCCTGAGACTGCATTTTCGCGTGCACATTGTTACACGCCCCGCGCACCCGTCGGTCGGGTTGACTGACAGAAATAATAAAAAAAAAACACTGGAGGATCCCTTGACTATTTATCATCTCCCGGACGGACGGAGTGATAAAATAGGAAAATCTGACATGACCGCGACACTCTTTAATAATGCAAATGTCGTTCGTTCCGTGGAAGAAAAAAAAAAGAATGGAAAATCGCGAAAATTTGCTGCACTCGCGTTGTGACAGCCTCAGTCAGTGACTGGATGCATCCCGAAAAAAAAACCGTAGGAAGAGGATGATGCATTTTCATATTTTTGCATTCCGAATCCGACCTAGCAGACCGCCCTTCCGCCCTTCCCACTCCGGCGAGCGAGAAGCTCTCCGAACGTGGTGCCAATGAATACGAGGTAAAATTTGCGAGCTCTCTATAATTTTTCTGGCACCGCAGCCACCGTCGTGCAGCAGTTATTTGGGGCTGAAGAACTCACCAACCTGAGGGTTGGAAAGTGATTTTTTGATTTCGGAATTGCAGCCTTACCACGAGATTGGTGCAATGTGGCAGTGTAACTTTAAGAATATAGGTTGACATTCGAAACTGAGTTGGTTGTAATAGAAATTTAAATTTGTGATTCGTTTAAGGTGAGTTTAAATTTTCACAGTGCTTGCTTGCCGATTTCGGTTCCACTCTTTCGTAGTGGGGAGACGATCTCCACGTACGTTTTCAAATTGCGGAGCTCAGCATTCCAAATCCAATTGTGAGGCCACTAGGCACGAATTATACACCGTAGGCATCGGTTTAGCTGGCGTATTACAGTACTGGTAATTAGGATTTTAGTGCGTTTGCTAATGTCAGGGACAGAGCTACCCAAATCCTTAGAGGACACCTCAGACCGGATTGGTATATTGAATGTCCTGGAACACTTTTTTGACACACCACAAACATGCCTGTCATGGTGGTTACTTCCAAGAGCAACCAGCTCCGAAAAACGGTGATTATTATTATTAATATCTGAGTGCATCAGAAATAAAATTTGATGCGCCCATCAGCTACAAATACAAGGTGGTCAACCAGAAAAACCGGGAAAAAGTCGGGATTTTATTTTCACCAGGAAAAAGTTTGGGATTTGAATAATCAACCAGAAAAATTATCGTTTTTTGCGTGATTTATTTTCCCCGTACCAATTGAATTGACGATAGCGCTGATCACAGAATCGAGCGAAAATTGACGGGTGAGTATGCCGTGCTTAATTGCTGAGTCACTGTCAATTATAATTACTAGCTTGATAGAGCAAATCAATCCTTGCGTTAAACATAGTTGTGTTGGTTTTGATATGAAGATAGGTACTACGTTTTAGTAGGAAATATTAATCCAAACTGGTAAAATCTGTCTAATCTAATCTAACCTAACAGCAACACAGTCAGCTCTTGAAAGTATCCTGGAAAACGATCCATCATTTTTCATGGTTATTTGATATTCACTACCCGTCATAAGTGATGACTCGCATGGAAAAGTATTGCAACACTCGTTTGAATATTGCATCATCCCCAAAAAAGTTTAGCATCACCCAAGAAAAGTTTATATTTTCACTAAAATTTGAACAAATTCACTGTATCGCTGTTAAATTATTGTAGTAAACATTCAGAAAGCCAGAATTAGACTATGACAGTGTTGCAGAAAGTGATGGCTCCCGGTAGAGAATTTATATATCACTATGGATAGTACTGAATCATTTCGAGCTAGAAATCATTTCAAATTGATTGATCTAGTAGATTTTCAGGTCATGTGATTCTAAACTGTTCAGGTCTGATTCACATCCAATTCAAGTGATTTCAAACTTTTCAGGTCTGATTCACATCCAATTCAAGTGATTTCATACTTTTCAGCTCTGATTCACATCAAATTTAAGTGATTCCAAACTTTTCAGGATTGATTCACATTCAATTCATGTGATTTCAAACTTTTCAGGTCTAATTCACATCCAATTCAATTGATTCCAAACTTTTCAGGTCTGATTCACATTCATGTAATTTTTAACTTTTCAGGTCTGATTCACCTCCAATTCAAGTGATTTCAAACTTTTCTGCTCTGATTCACATCAAATTCAAGTGATTTCAAACTTTTCAGGTCTGATTCACATCCAATTCAAGTGATTTCAAACTTTTCAGGTGTGATTCAAATCAAATTCAGGTGATTTCAAACTTTTCAGGTCTGATTCACATCCATTTCAAGTGATTTCATACTTTTCAGCTCTGATTCACATCAAATTTAAGTGATTCCAAACTTTTCAGGATTGATTCACATCCAATTCAATTGATTCCAAACTTTTCAGGTCTGATTCATATCAAATTTAAGTGATTCCAAACTTTTCAGGATTGATTCACATTCAATTCATGTGATTTCAAACTTTTCAGGTCTGATTCACATCCAATTCAATTGATTCCAAACTTTTCAGGTCTGATTCACATTCATGTAATTCTTAACTTTTCAGGTCTGATTCACCTCCAATTCAAGTGATTTCAAACTTTTCAGGTCTGATTCACATCCAATTCAAGTGATTTCAAACTTTTCAGCTCTGATTCACATCAAATTCAAGTGATTTCAAACTTTTCAGCTCTCATTCACATCAAATTCAAGTGATTTCAAACTTTTCAGCTCTGATTCACATCAAATTCAGGTGATTTCAAACTTTTCAGGTCTGATTCACATCCAATTCAAGTGATTTCAAACTTTTCAGGTCTGTTCACATCCAATTCAAGTGATTTCATACTTTTCAGCTCTGATTCATATCAAATTTAAGTGATTCCAAACTTTTCAGGATTGATTCACATTCAATTCATGTGATTTCAAACTTTTCAGGTCTGATTCACATCCAATTCAATTGATTCCAAACTTTTCAGGTCTGATTCACATCAAATTCAGGTGATTTCAAACTTTTCAGGTCTGATTCACATCCAATTCAAGTGATTTCAAACTTCTCAGGTCTGATTCACATCAAATTCAAGTGATTTCAAACTTTTCAGGTCTGATTCACATCAAATTCAAGTGATTTCAAACTTTTCAGGTCTGATTCACATCAAATTCAAGTGATTTCAAACTTTTTAGCTCTGATTCACATCAAATTCAAGTGATTTCAAACTTTTCAGGTCTGATTCACATCCAATTCAAGTAATTCCGAACTTTTCAGGTCTGATTCACATCCAATTCAAGTGATTTCAAACTTTTCAGTTCTAATTCACTTCTAATTCAAATCATACCAAACTTTTGTGTATAGAATCGCAACGCCTTCACGAGATTCTAAACTTTTCAGGTCTGATTCTCCGTGGAGCGATATTATTCTTATGGCGGATAAAATATATTAAATGATTAACTTTTTTTTAGTTTTTTATTCATAGTGATTTCAAACTTATCTACTATGGATCAATAAATTTGAAACGATTTCTAGCTCGAAATGATTCAGTACTATCCATAGTGATATCTAACTTCTCTACCGTGAGCCATCACTTTCTGCAAAACTTTCCTAGTCTAATTAAGAGCTTTCTGAATGTTTACCACAATAATTTAACAGTGAATTTATTTAAATTTTAGTGAAAATATAAACTTTTCTTGGGTGATGCTAAACTTTTTCAGGTGATGCAATATTCAAATGAGTGTTGCAATAATTTTCCACGCGAGTCGTCACTTATGACGGGTAGTGTACCTATGTTCCAAATCGAAGATGCATCACACACGTTTCTCTAGCAGCCAGTAATGTTCCAATGTCTGGTCAATCTTTGGCAGCTATCAACATCGACCTCGCTATGATAACTAGGGCGGCTTCGCAACTGAAGTCTTAATTTAAGCCTGGACCTGACGGAGTTCCTCCCGTATTTCTTAAGCAACACATCAATAGCCTGGTGGCTCCTCTCTGCCTTCTGTTCGAAATATCCCTCTCTAGTGGGGTGTTTCCTTTCTGCTGAAAATCAGCTGAGATGTTTCCAGTGCATAAGAAGGGATGCAAAAGAAACATCGACAACTATCGCGGCATCACATCGTTGCGTCCTTCTGTGTCTCACCTCGTACATTACGGAGAGTATGACAGACCATATGCGAACAGATGTCATCTACACTGACCTATCAGCCGCCTTCGGCAAGTTGAACCATCCTATAGCGATCGCCAAACTGGATAGGCTCGGTATAAGCGGCAGTCTTCTACGATGGTTCGCATCCTATCTATCTGATCGTCAGTTGAAAGTTGCAATCGACGACTGCCGATCTCCTTCGTTCCCTGCCACTTCGGGTATTCCGGAAGGTAGCCACCCTTTGATATTTCTTGTGTATTTCAACGACGTCGATTTCGTCCTCGACGGTCCAGACGACATGAAAATCTATCTCCGAATCCGAGCCATCGTTGACTGCCACCTTCTCCAACTCCAGCTCACGTTTTTGCTAATTGGTGCCAACTGACCCGCATGGTTGTAAATCTAACAAAATGTTCAGTAATCACGTTCTCACGGAAGAAACATCCAATTACATTCAGTTATATCCTAGAAGGCGTTGACGTACATCGTGTGAATCACATTAAAGATCTGGGAGTCATCTTAGATTGTCAACTCACATAGAGCCAGCATATCTCGTACGTGATCGACAAGGCATCCAGAACGCTCGGCTTCATGTTCAGGATAGCTAAAAGTTTCACGGACATCTACTGTTTGAAGTCGCTTTACTGCTCCCTCGTCCGGTCGGTGTTAGAATACTGCTGCCCTGTATGGAATCCCAAGTACCAAAACAGAGTAGAAGTCTATTCAACGACGATTCATCTGGTTTGCCCTTCGACGATCGCCTTGGAGGGATCTTCAACGCCTTCCAAGCTACGAAAGTCGGTGCCAGTTAATTCACCTGGATCCTTTGTGGAGTCGAAGAGATACGACAAGGGCCCTGTTTGTGGCAGACATTCTACAGGTCAGAATCGATTGTCCTTCTATTCTACAACAAATCGACGTCAACGTTCAACCACGAGCACTGCGTAACAACGCAATGCTAAGAATACCTATTCGTCGTACAAACTACAGTTCGTAAGGAGTTTCAATCGTGTTGCTTCCTTATTTGATTTTCACTTGGCACGCGAGACGCTGCGTCTGAGATTCCGTTATATATTTTTAAGAATTAGGAATCACATTTGACTTCACGGCCTTTGCAGCTTGTTACTTCTTGACTCTATTGTATTTCCTAGTATTGCTTAATCCATCAATAGGACTAAACCCAGTCTGTTGATGTAGAACCAAATAAACAAATTGATTTGGTTGTTCGACTGGTTTTATGGAGATTTCGTTTTTATGGCTTTCTCAGTCCAGGGTAATTCAAACAGTTAGTTTTGCATTGCACAGGGCAATGCAAAACTAACAGTTTGAATTACCCTAGACTGAGAAAGCCATAAAAACGAAACCAAATAAACAAAAATAAACAAAATACACACACACACCAAAACGGCCTGGCCTACTGTGCAGCATTTAAGGGGCAAGATGATTCAGAAAACATCGGGCCTGTTTAAATCAAGGATTTAAACACGATGCTTCAGAATCCAATAAATGGATGAAACGTGCACATCACGTAACGGACGTCCCGTTTTTGGTAATTATATGATAGGTTGGTCATTGGAAGCATGTTAGCTAGAAAGGTTAAGTGATGCTCGATTTTCCTCTGACGCTTGGGACATGATCACAAACTCTTGTCCTAACCTTTTATGTCTTATGGTTATAGGGCCAATTCCTCTGAAGACACTTTTTTGATTAAGTCAATAGCTTATACACAATTCAATTAAGTTCGTAATTTTGCCATTTCCGACCACTATGCGTTAGTTTCAGGGCAGTTGCAGGAACATGATCAGATGAATAGCGAGAACTTCAGGGAAGCTCCATGCATATCAGGAAAGATTAGAGATCTGTCGGGTATTCCCATTAACTTCACAAAACAAACTAGACACTTTAAAGAAGTTCTGAGGAATGAAAAGATATGCCGAGAATTTTAGGGAAGTTTAATTTACAAACTGCGGGAACATGAGAGAAGTTCCGAAAACTTTCTGAGAAGCTCAGAGAAGCTTCAAGAACTTCAAGGCGGTTCGATTTAGCTTCAGGTAAACTGCAGAAACTTTGAAATAATTTTACCAACTTCAGGGATATCCAGACATATTTAGGGAAGTCAAGAAAACTTCAGAGAAATAGAGAGAACTTTAGGAAAATTGTTGAATCTTTAAAGAAGTTCCAAGTGATAAACCCGATTCGTACCTTCCTCAAAATTGTCCTTTGCTCGCTTTCTACTTTCGCTATACAATTTTCACACTGCCGTACAATAACGGAACTAGCAACACTATACTTTCATCTCCTCATCTATCGTATAAAATATCCACTTTAAGTCTGATATTTGACGTTAAGCGTCTCCAACTAAGTTCCAAGTAGTTCAGAAAACCTCGGTCTAGAGATCTTATGGGATTTTCAGAGATCTTAAGGGTGGTTCCAATGTTTTCAGGAAAGTTTCAAAGACTTAATCAAAGTACACATCAGTAAGGATCAGTTCCAATAAATACAAGACCGATCCATTAACTTAAGAAAAATTTCGAGAGGATTCGGGAATTCCAGGAATGTCCAGAGAACTCCAGAGAACTTAAGAAAACATCAGTAATATTGTGGAAACTTTTTTTCCTTGATTTGTGTTCCGTCGGTCTTGTTTTCCGTGCTGAGTACCAATGCTACCAACGCCAGGGAGGCAGCTCCCACACCTAGACCCTTCCTATCGACTCATCAACTCATGCACCGGGGACCAACGGCTTTACTTCCCTTTCGAAGGAAGGCGTGAGATGTTATGCCTCAGAACTTCCCGGCGGCGCCGCCTGGAATTGAACCCAGGCCTACTGGGGTGAGAGGTAATCACGCTTACGACTATACCACCGGTGC
The DNA here is from genome assembly GCF_037179485.1 of Ochlerotatus camptorhynchus. NCBI lineage: Eukaryota > Metazoa > Arthropoda > Insecta > Diptera > Culicidae > Ochlerotatus > Ochlerotatus camptorhynchus. The sequence continues at coordinate 1,852,255 of NW_027040556.1, read as the reverse complement.
CGCTGATTGTGGAAACTTGACAGAAAGGAAATTTTAAAGGCTTTCAGTACAAGTTCATTATTTTCAAGGCCGTACGAATAACTTCAGGAGAATTGAGAGAACTTCATGGAAGCTCTGAGAACATCAGGACAGATTAGAAAGCCTCAGGGCAGTTCAAATCAATTCAAGAAAATTGGTGTAACTTTTAAGAGGTGTTTGAATTTTTTTTAAAACTTCCGCAAAGTGTTCCAAGGGCTTCAGGAAAATGTCGGAAACGTTTAGGATGTTATTCTAAGGGAAATTCCATAATTTTCATGGAAGTTCAGAAAACTTTAAAAAATGACAAAAACTTCAGTGAAGATCGGAGAACTTCAAGGCAGTTTCATTAATTTCAAGAAAATTGCGTTAAGTTTTAAGATGTTCGTACAACTCCAAATAAGTTTAGAGAACGTCAAAGAGTATTAGAGATTTAACGATAGTTTCATTATGTTCAGGGAAGTATCGAATACTTCGTGGATGCACAGAGAACTTCACAGCAGTCCCATTAACTTCAGAACAGGGGGGCGACCCCGGCGTAGTGGTTAACATCCATACCTCTTACGCCAAAGTCACGAGTTCAAATCTCACCCCCGGACAAGTCACGAATGACCCAAGAGTGTTAAAGTGACTATAATAAAAAAAAAAAAAAAAAAAAAAAAAAAAAAACTTCAGAACAAATCCAGGAACTTTCAAGGAGTTCCAAGGAAATATGAGATATTCCGAAAATTTCAGGAATGTTCCTAAAATTTCAGGAACATTATAGGATTTTCAAGGGAGCTTTATGAATATCAGGGAAATTTCCGGAACTTGCAAAGAAGTACCAGAAACATTTGCGAAGTTCAAAAAAGTTCAGGTAATATAAGAGATTTTAGGGGAAAAGTAGTTTTCAAAACTTCGGGAAAATTGCGGGAACTTTAAAAAATGCCAAGAAATTCAAGGAAGCCTAGAGAACTTAGGTAAGACCATAGATCCTTTGTGCAGTTCTAACAACATCAGGAAAATCTAGAATTTTTGAGTAGTTTAAAGATGTTGATGAATTATTTTCGATAATCTAAGGGCAATTCCATAAACTTCAGAAATTGTTTATCTAGTTCATTTATTTGGAAGGCTCAATCGCGTTAGCTTTACGGAGCCGATAATCAGGGCATCAGGGTAGTTTTGAAAACCTCGAAAAAACTTCAAGGCAATTTCATTTACTCCAGGAAAATTGTGGGAACTTTGAGAAGAGAATTTAGGGGAAGTCCAGAGAAATTCACGAATGTTTAGAGATTGTTAAGGAAAATGCTTGAATAGTTTAGAGATTTTAAGGTAGTTTCATTATATTCAGGGATGTTTTGAGTACTTTGAGGATGCACAGAGAACTTCAGAAAAAAGCGGGAACTTTCGAGGAGTTCCGGGGAAATATGAGATATTCCGAAAACTTTAGGAACATTGTAGGGTCTTCAGGGGAGCTTTATGAATATCAGGAAAATTGCCGGAACATTAGAAAATATAGGCAACATCAAAGAAGTACCAACAACATTAGCGAAGTTCTGAAAAGTTTAGGTAAAATAAGAGAATTTAGGGGAAGTTTTCGAAACTTCAGGAAAATTTCGGGAAATTACGGAAACTTTTAAAAATACCCAGAAATTTAGGGAAGTCTAGAGAACTTAGCGAAGCTCGAAGATCTTTTGTGCAGTTCCAGCACCATCAGGAAGCACGTTTAACATCAGGAAAGTCAACAATTTTGGAGCAGTTTTAAGATGTTGAAGAATTAGTTTCGATAATTTAAGGGCCGTTCCATAAAAAAATTCTCACTGAGCAGAATATCGTGGGTTAGAACCCAAGCCCCTTACTCTACCGAGCGCAATGAAATTCGGTTAAAAAACGGGTACGTAAAAGAAGCAATATTTGAGTTTTAGAAACGACGTTTTCATTGGAGAGCTCGGTGGCCTAGTGGCGACCGATTTTGCTTACTGAACAGAAGACCATGGGTTCAAACCCAAGCTCCTTCGCCCTATGGAATCGTTAGGACATCAATTCAGCATATCGTTTACCAAAACTAATTCTGCTGCAATCCCAACCCTTTTACCCAAAATCCCAGTGATTTCTCGTCGAAGTGCAGAGGTGTTCTCGGCTTTCATTAAGGCGAGTATTACGTCAACATATTCCTTTCTTGACCAGCATTCGGACGTGGCCGGCGTTGTTATTGCCTGATTTTAGATCACCAGTATTTACACATTGAGGATAAATGCTAGTCCCAAGCAACGTCTATTGGTTCCTTGGGTAATGACAGCTGATCTAGCAATAACAGAGTGGCATTCTCGGGCGGTCAATCATGCTCATGTTCAAGCTCTAAGGGAAGTTCCATAAACTTCATAAAAATGGCGAGAACTTTGTTGAGAATCTAAGAAATACATTTATTATTCCGTTCTTATTTCAGAAAAATTGTGGGTAACATTGAAAAATTCCGGAAATTTTGGTGAAGTCCTAAATACTTCAGAAAAGTTGTGAAATTGTAGGAAAACTTGAAAATTTCACAGAAGTCAGAGAACTTCAAGAAATCTCCGGAAACTTAACAGAAGTTCAGAAAACGATACGGAAATTCCGAGAACTTCTGGAAAGTTGCATGAACATTAGGAAAATGTTGAACCATTTTAAATGCGGTGGCATAGCCAAAAATACCCATGATCAATAGGGAAACTGAGGGAATTTAAATGAAGTCCAGAGAAGTTCAGGGAACTACAAATATGTTAAGGAAAGTTCCGGAAAATTGAGTGAAGTCCAAAATACTCAAGGAAAGTTGTGAAATTTCAGAAAAAAATTGAGAATTTCACAGAAGTCCAGAGAACTTTAGGAAAACTCCGGAAACTTAATAGAAGTTCAGAAAGCGATACGAAAATTCCGAGAAGTTCAGGTAAATTCCAAAAACTTCTGGAAAGTTGTATGTGGGACCATTTTAATTGAAGTGCCGCAAGCCTCAGGGCAGTGGTAAAATGTGGGGCAACTTCAAGAGAAGATCCATGATCAGTAGGACAATTGAGGGAATATAAAGGAAGTCCAGAGAAGTTCAGAAAACTACACATATTTTAAGGAAAGTTAAGGAAAATTCAGGAAAGTCCAAAATACTTCAGAAAAGTTATGAAATTTCAGGAAAACTTGAGAATTTCAAAGAAGTCCAGAGAACTTTACGAAAACTCCGGAAACTTGATAGAAGTTCAGAAAACGTCATGGAAATCACGAGAACTTCTGGAAAGTTGAATGAACATTAGGGAAATGTGATACCATTTTAATTGAAGCACCGTAAGCTTCATGATAGTTTTGAAATGTGGGGCAACCTCAAGAAAAGATCCATGATCAGTAGTAGTAGGAAAATTGAGGGAACTTTAGGGAAATCCAGAGAAGTTCTGGGGACTGCTAAGATTTTAGGGAAAGTTCCGTGAGCATGAGGGTAGTTTTGAAAACTTCGAAATAATTTCAAGGCAGCACTATTAACTACAGGAAAGTTGTGGGAACTTTGAGAAGGGAATTTCGGGGAAGTCCCGAGAAATTTACGAAAGTTTAGAGACTGTTAAGGGAAAAACGTGAAGTTCATAGTAGTTCCGAGAACTACTCTATAACCGTTGTCTTACTTTTAATATGCGTCACTTTTTTTTAAATTTGCAAAATAAATTTTAAAATCTTTCCGCAATTTTCAGCATCCATATTCTCTTAATAAATCAAGTCCAGTCTAAGAGGGTCTTGAAGTTTATCAAGGTCCATAATCAATTTTTTTTCTGGAGAGAGGATGCAGCTAATTTTTCCCGTTATGTCATCGAAATTCATGGTCTATTCACGAATTTATCCCAGTCATCACGGGTTCCCGACTTTATCCTGGGTTTCCCGATTTACCGGTTCAGTGGTCATCCTGAATTTGTAAGTAAATACAGGTATTTTATCCTCATCAAGTCCTCAAGTTTCAAGTTTTTTCAGAACCCTGAGCTTTTTTCCAGAATCTTGGATCATATTTTTTTTTTTTTGTAGAAATTTCCTGAATTTCAAATAAGACCAATTGACTTGAATTGAACTCATAAAACTTTATTTAGAGAAGGCTCAGATTTTGGGATTTTGATTTTAATCAAAACTTCGTTGAATAGATATCTAAGATTTTCTCTGAATTTGCCAGAAATTATTCTACATTTCTTTGGAATTTTCTAAATTAAAAAAAAAATCTGCAAACTAATAGAAACCTAAACATTTTTCAAAGCCTTATTTTTCTAGGGACAGTCATATTTTTTTTTCAAATCTGGTACCTTAGAAACTTTTTTAAATCTCACATTTCAAGTAACAAATCTTGAAAAAAAATGTCATTCCAGGAATTCGATGCAAGGAAATGTGACTACACATCGTGATGTGTATTAACAGAAGTCTTAAAAAAATAATGTATTAAAATTTCCATGATTTTGAGGCTTTGACATTATCTTGGAATATGACATTTTTTATCGGGATTTGTGACTTGAAATGTGAGATTTAACCTTAATCTTCCACTCTGAAATTCGGTATAATGACCTATTCAGCCCGATAGCATTTGGCTAACTGACCTCCCATGATTATGTTTCTTTGTAAATTTTGGCGTTTTAAAATCATAAAAGGACTCGTGAATGGAAAAGTTATTCAAATTGATACTAAGAATCTAGAAAATAACGGGATATTTCAGTCTTTTCAACACTTCCGGTTTTTGCTGAATAAAAAAAACTACAAGGGACAGTCCTATGGGGTTGTACGCAATGGCGACGTAGGACTACGTGGTCTTATATAATAAATCTTATTTGTTAACTGCAGCAGGAGCTTGTGTTTTGTGTAGGAATAGGAATTTGAGCGGGGTTCTCTCTATTTATACTCTTTAGTATGACGTGTTTGACATAGATGGCCCACAGAAACTCACGAAGAGCTACTGATTCCGATCAATAGCGGTGCGGCTTCTTCTTCCTTCTATGGATGCTCATGTGAGCTGCAGCTCGCTACTTGTAGGCAGCATTTCGTTGTGTACTGGAGAACAATGTTCAACGCCACGTGCCGAAAGCACTGCTGCTGCTGCTGCTGATGCCGATGACCGGACATCACCACACAAGATAATTGGAGCTGAATCCGATCAGCGGTTGAGGTCAGCCTTGATTGCTAGCTGTTTGCGGGGAGCGTTTCGTTGTGTACCGGAGAACACCACCACTCACCACGAGGTGATTGGATAAACACCGTTTGGTGAGACCGGATGGAATTCAACTTTGAAAGCTGTGTTAGGGAAATAGTTTTTCGCAGGCAATCGGTGATAATTATATTAATCATAGCAGCAGTTGCACGTTTTTAAAAATGATAAAGTTTTAAATTTATGCGTAGGAATATTTCTGATCGATTGGTGATAAAATTATTGGAATTGGTCCAGGGGCCGTTGAGTTATTAACGTTCAAAATCTTACATAATTTTGTTACATGTTCCATTTTTGGTTTTCACAAAGTGTACCCCCATATAGAAATCAAAGATGTAGTCCTACGTGAAAACCGAGAAATTTTTGTTATTTGAACCGGGAAAACCGAACATTTCAAAATAAAAATTCACTGGTCATCCTTAAAGGAATTTTCAGCAACTTTACTGATGTTGGAAAAAACTCAGAGAGTTTTCGAAAATCTCAGCAAAGCTCCGACAGATAAGTTTAAATTTTTTAAAGTAGTCTCATTGTTTGCAGGTTTGATTCAAGAAGATCAGAGATCTTGACAGTAGTTCCATTAATTAATTTCAGGAGCTTTCAAAAAGTTCCGAGAAAGTATGGAATTTCCGAGAATTTCAGGAATGTTCTGAGTTAGTAGTGGAGTCTTCTGGGAAGTTCCACGAATATCAGGAAAATTGTTGGACTGCTAGTGAAGATCCAAGAAGTACTTGGAAATTCGAGAGCTTCTTGAAAATTTAGGGAAGTTTAGAGATTTTAATGAAAGTTCCACGAGCTTAACATCTGAGAAATTCAGGACTAGGACACATTATTTAAGTTGACCTACTCTAAAGGGCATTCCACTCTCGCCAATTGACTTGTAATCGTCGACAAGTCGTTTGTCTTTCCCAGAACGCTCATCTTAAATCACTCAAATAAGCAAGGTTGCCAGATACGTTGTAGGATTAAAGGTCGAAGGCCAAAAGTGAAATTGAACTTAGAGGGACAAAAGGTCGAATGGACAAAAGGTTGAATGGAAGAAAGGTCGAAGTGGACGAAAGGTGGAATGGATAATCTGGTCAAATTGTTGGATGATAAAATTGGCGGCTTTCTCCCAAATATTATTCCATCTTTAAATCATGTTCTTTATAAGTATTTTTTAAAGTTTTTTTTTAAACTCTGAGCGTAAATATTCCAAATGATATTTTGTCAATTTTGATGTTGGTTTGTTTGAACTTTTGTCCACTTCGACTTTTTGTCCATTTCGACCTTTTGTCTTATATTCCTTCTACCATTTGCCCCTCTTAATTTAATTCGACCTTTTGTCTCTCTAAGTTCAATTCAACCTTTTGTCCATTCAACCTTTTGTCTCTCTAAGTTCAATTTGACCTTTTATCCCTTCGATCTTTTGTCCCTCTTAGTTCAATTCGACCTTTTGTCTGTCTAAGTTCAATTCAACCTTTTGTCCATTTGACCTTTAGTGTCTCTAAGTTCAATTCGACCTTTAGTCCATCGACCTTTTGTCCTTCGACTTTTTGTCCTTCGACCTTTTGTCCTTCGACCTTTTGTCATAGATTCGCCAGATACTGTCCATGAAGCTGTCATTGCTGTTCTCGAAGGACCTGTTGGCTGTCCTTCCTTGTATCTTACTATAAATCTGCCCCTAGTTAACGCGATTAGTCGGAAGTCCATGGGCGCAAAAGTTCTCTTTTCTAAAAGAACTAATTTGTCCCGAATCGGTAGTTGTTTTAGCAGTGGGTATTGTTCAAGCATTTCAAGGCTGGTTTGAGGCAGCGCGCTCTTGAGGTCATGACTTCTGCCTGCCGGAATCGTTTATGAATGAATCATTCACACCAAAGTCGTCTCCTTCGGCAAACTCAACCACCCTGCGCAATGCACATTCTTTTAATTGATGAATTTGCATCTTCTCATTTCAGCTGCTGCGCAGTGTGCAGCTTTCCCGCTGCATCATCGCAATGCATTATTAATTATCACAAGCAATTTATCGCCACTCCAGAGTGATATAATCTTCCACTACTCCACTGCTGCTGCTCGCTCCATATCCCACCGCATAAACAAATGATATGGGAATATTCCCACAATCCAAGTGGACTTTCTGATTCTGAGTCACTTGTGCATTTTCTAACCCGACCCGAACCGCAAGCCGAACCGCACGAAAGGATTCAAATTTCTGGAGATGTAATGGGAACTTCCTCGAGCAGGCCCAACACCACCGGATATTCCAATTCACAGCGCTGGCACCGTGGCAAGATGTTGTCCGCCGGCTGCTCGCCGTATGACCCTAATAATTGTCAGTCAGCCAGAGTGGGATTGTGTGGTGGTGGCCTGTCCGCCAGTCAATTCTCATGATTGTCGTCGCGAGTCGCACGGTTAAAGTACGTCAAGTGAAATATGACTTGTTCGGGTAACGCTGATGCATTTACTACTATATCGCTCTCTCGACCACCGAGCGCACACTTAATAGATCTGTGTAAGCTGCTCGCCTCACGGGAAAAGGGTGCTGCTGCTATTTGTAACCCTGGTGGTGGTACATGATGGTCAATTGGAAGTGGAAGTAATTTCTGGGACTGGTCAATTGTTGAAGATGATTACACTCCGGTTCCGAACGGGAAGTTGCTTGAGAACCGACGCTGCTGCAGTTAATCCAATTATGACGACGACGGCGGGTTGGAAGTTTCTTCTTTCCGGCCTCCTAATTAGCATTTGGATCAAATGGATGTAATGTCCGAAAAAAAAAGAGAGAGCAAAGCTGGGTGTTTCAAGGCCACATGTTTCGGTCTAATTGAGGCAAATTGAATCATTACGATTACTTCAATTGCAATCGGAGGGAGCAAGTACCAGCAGCAGCAGCATACTTCGTTTGGTAGAATCTTCAAACCATCTCTGTGCAATAACAAATCAGTACAAACTAAAAAATGCAACGGCTAATTTTTAAGCTTGTTGGCCGGCACTTGCTTGCATTGCTCGTATGATTTATGCTAATGCACTACCAGCATAAGTTGTGACCCCTTTTTCTTCCGTTGGTGCTGTCTCCGGTCGTGGACGTCAGGAGCATTCGGAAAGAAGGAAGGATGAGCGACAGATAAGAAATCGCATCCTGTCAGGCCCTGAACGGAAGATGAGTGTTTATGCATCGCGGTTTTCAACGGAGTAATTACTCATTTCCGAATCCTTTAAGTTCAAAGCGTAGTCTTTGAAACGTCAAAAACTACACGCTCAAAACGAGCTTCATGACTTTGATTGATTCTTTTGGCTAAACCAATTTAAATTTTCGATTTCGAATCTTCCCGTCATCGCATCACTCCCAGAAAGCCACCGAAGCCTACCGGGTTTTATTGATCTAATAATCGCCTGCACACGACACACCAACGGCGGAAAAAAAATCAAAGACAGGCTTTCCTTGATTTCGACACCTCTCCGCGGTTCGATTTGTTCCAAAATCGAAGCTTCAACATTCTTTTGCCCCCGGAAAAAAAACCGAAGGACCGTAGAAAAGTCACGTCACCTGTTCTCATGTTATCGCTTTTCTCCTGCTGCTGCTGGTGCTGCTGCTGCAAACCACAAAAAGTCAAACTCGACCGAGTTCCGTATCCGAATAATTATATAGACGTGTGTAACATACTTTCCTCCGGTATAGAGCGGTTCGCTGCATGCAATCATCGGTTTTCGACAGCGACCGGAGGGGGTAAAACAACCAAAACCAGGCTTCAAGGAGTCATATGGCACCACCGCCGCCACCAAACGACGACAAGCGATTTCAAAGTTGTTGAAACGTTTTCAATAATACGGTCATAGGTAATGAATATTTGATTCGATGAAACCGCATTATGAAAGTTTTAGTTTTCTGTCACAGGTTTCACAAACTGGATGGGATGTGGGTGCGCGGGATAAGTCCAATGTCTAACCTCAAAAGTCATCAAAAGTGTGCTGCTGCGACGCGACCGTGCGATGACGTGTGGTGTGCGATAACAGTTTGACGCCCCCCGGTTTTTTAGTTGTCGTCGTCGTCGTCGTCGTTCTGGTGAAACTCAAGAATAGACCAGATAAAGATTGAGCTGTGTTGTTGCTGTCTTGCTGCTAATGTGTTTATGTTAAGAAACTCATCAGCAGATAACGATTCAGTACGCGAAAGGATATTAATTACCGCCAGAGCCCGGTTCGATGTTATTGCTCATCGGGGGGAAGGCGGTCATCTGGTTTCCGTTGGCCGGGTTAGAGCCGGGATGATAAGCGAGTGACAAATTGGGCTGGTCTGGTTTGGATGGTCTTGGTGAACTTCACACGTCGATGAGCTGGGTCGTTTAGGGGTAAGAAGACTTGACTTGAATCTTAATTAAGCCAGAAAAATTTAATTTGGTATGAATTGCTTGTCAAATATGCCGTTTTAGAGGCTTACTATGAATTGTTTGCTAGGTGTAATTCAGTATTTAGGATGCTAGCAGGAAGAAACCGTGACCTGGAACATCCGGTAAAAGTTAGTGATCATGAGTGTTTAGTAAAAAATGCAAAATTATTCAGAGAATCATGTCACATCAATTGTATGGGAACCGGTATCCGGAACATCCGGAATAGATCACTTGCCACGGTTACTTAGTACGGTAGCAAAATATTCGCAGAATGTTTTCATACGCATTACTGAATGTCCGGTTGCCGTAGATGTTTTCGCAAATTTTCTTACAGACACATACGTGTCCTGCCGATCATGTGTGCTTTACATTATTTACAAGCTTATCGGTATGAAATGTTTAAAAAATCGGTATTTATCGGTATTTACAAATTTAATAAATTTTATATTTTTGTCGTTTTTGAAGGCGATAATTCAAGCTTGTGCACTAAGAACGGAAAATGTACTTTCCAGGAGAAGTCGGAAGAAATTTTGCAGGACTGTTTGAATTAGCTTCTGAAGGATGCCGAAAACACTTCCAGAGAGAGAATAAAGAAGCTCTTCTGGAGGAAGTTTGAAGAAAGTTCTAAGTAAAGTCGGGGAACTTCTAAGAAAAATATTGAGAAACTTCTTGCAAGGTGTCCATCCAACTTAAAAAAATAGACCGGGAATTTGGATTTGCAGGGAAAAAAACGGGGAAAATGTGGGAAAACCCACAACGCACAGGGAAAGATCATATATACCCATTAGACTGATGCAAAATTTGAAATGTTCGCTCCACAGTGCTCAAACTGTTCCAAATCGGGTCCTGATTAGCCTCCCAAAATTTAAACTCATTTGGTAAGAAACTGACTTGGCACAAACCATTTGAAGTTTATATGGAAATTACTATGGGAAAACCAAGGGGTAAGACAGCGCCTAATCATGAGCAATTTTAGAGTTGCTTTTAAGGCACCTCGAGTAACTCACATTGCTCAGTGAGCAAGATCACCGTCATTTGCATTCTCACTTTTCACATCACAGCAACATATGATGTTGCGAAGCCGAAAAGCTGCTGTCAAGCAAAACAACAACAAACAATCGGCTTGATGTGGTAGAAGAATTCGATCCGCCTGACCAAATACTCCGGATCCGGCAAATTATACGTGCCCCGCTGTCCTCCGATATTCGTCGAAGTGATCCCGCTCCCATCGCTCAACAACCTGCCGTTTTCTGCGATACACCACCAAGATTCTGCTGCGGCCGTCGAAGGAAATCTCCGTTGAAGTTGACTATAACTTCTTTAAAGAAAATATTTCATTCAGAAGGTAAAAAGAAGTTTTATTTTTAAACTATTATTCATTATATTCGGAGCATGTTTCGTTCTTCGGTTTCTCGTCAGCAAAGTCTATAGCGATGAACCTGTACTTGGTTGGATCGGATTTGCTCTTGAGAATCTTCAGATCGCCATGAACCCTTTCCTTCCACTCTTTCTGAACCATCTGCAGTAGCTTGGAGCGAACGTCTTCCTCACAGGTTTTCACTTCGATTTCGTCGATTAGATCGATGATGGGTTTGAAGTCCGGATGAGGATCGTACTAACCGAAAATATTGGGAGCTGTGTCTTCATCGTCCTCCTCCTCTTCGACTTGAGCAGTGTCGACTGTGTTGTTGCTCTGGCTGAACATTCTGCGATAGTGGTTGGCAGCGTTTCCTTCGGAGCTCGAATTGGGAATCGGATGTTAATCGGTTTTTATCCAACAGGGAAGATATTTCCTATGTATGCCAGTGATTTCCCACAACGATTTCACGTTCTCCTCAGTGAACTTCTGAAAACGATTCCTGTGGTAATTTTACGAGAACAAATCGCACATGTACCTACAGTTCAGTGTTCACTCGGCTGTCGACAAAAGCAGGCCACTCTCGATGTGTGCTACGTGATCGTCTGTTTTCTCGACAGCAACCATTGTGTGGTCCTCCTCATTGTTCTTCATCAGCAGTTCTTTCGGTCGATGCGTCGTCGACTTTGGAAAGCAACCGTATCGTGATGAGTGTGTGAGTGCTGACCACGTTTTGTGTCCATTGCTGTAATGGACGCGCTCTGAACCACGTTGGCATACAACAATTTGCTATACAATGAAACTACTGGAAGCGGCTCCAGTTCTGATGGAGGAGGCTTTTTGGATAGCGGAAGATAAAGTGTTTATTGTGTTGTACCTTTTGACTATAGTTTTAAGATGTATTGTATAGTGACCAAGAATCCTCGGCTCTGTAAAGTTAATTCGGTTGAGCCTTATCAAATAAATTAATAAACAAAAAAAATGTACCTACAGTTAATTCACATTCAACGTTTTGTAACGGAGGAATACGAACAAAAAGCACTTCCAAAACAATAACAGCAGCTAATCGGCACAGAGAAGCAGCATCGTTCAAGCCATTTTCTGAACAAAATCTGGAATTCACATCATTTCAATAGCGGAACAATTCTATTTTGTTTACAAACAAGACTTACGTCTAATATGTGAAAGGGATAAACGAAATAAGCCAGGGAGTAACCAGACAAAAATATCGATGAACGTCGACTAAATTTTGAGGTACAGTGAGTTACTCGCGAGTTATTCGCTGCAAAAAAGCAACTCAGAGCTGTCTCACCCCTTTAGGAAAACCAAACATTTTTTTTTTCACTGTCTTCTAGCCTTTTTTCATATTGTACTGTTAACCAGTTCTATCGCTATTCTTATGGGAAATTTTCTCAGCTACAACTTTGCAGCCAAACGTCAAACTAAATAGATATTAATTGTTTAAGAAATTAATAATCTTATGGCATGATTAAGCAGCTGTATTGTGGGCAACACTGTATTCTGCAGTGTAACATAGTAGCTATGTTTTTTGCCCTTCATTCTACGCCCCAGAAACACCAATGTTGCCTGCTAAACAGTTGATTAAGCATAATCATGAGCAGCGAATCCAAACACATAAGGCCGATGACATGCTAAAAGCGAAGGGAAGCGAAGAGAAGCGAAGAGAAGCGTTGGCGATTAGCAAAGCAAACTGAAGCGGCGAGCAAAGCGATCTATGACATACTGAAAGCGTTAATAGCATTTTGTTTGTTTGAATTTATTTGCATTGCGACTATTGATTAAAAATTGACTCGTCAGGTAAGGAATATTTCGCTTCCTCAAGTGCTATAAATTTTATTATGGATAAAGTGCGAGAGTTTTCGATACATCCAATCAATCAAAATAGAAGACAAGATGGTGAATTCTTCCAGCTATACGATGATCTTCGCAAGTATCCTGAAAAGTTTCATGCTTACGCTGGGATGGATCTACATACATTTGATTTAATTTTGAATCTTGTGAAGAACAAGTTGGTGAAAGACTGGACGAACTGCACCAAGCAACCGATTCTGCCTTTTGAACGACTGATTGTTACTCTAAGGTACGATTTGATCTGTTATTTTGTAAACAACCAGCAAATTACAGCTCGACTTTCTGTAGGTTCCTTGTAACAGGGTCATCGTTCACTACACTTGGTGTTTCATTCCGTATGGGCCGTTCGACGGTTGCTCTCATAGTTCGAGAAACGTGGCAAGCATTATGAGAAGTTCTTCAGCCAATTTATATGTCAAAATCAACAGAGCAAATATTTCGGTCGGTGGCTAACGAGTATTGGACCAAGTGGAATTTCTTAAACTGCATGCCGATGCAGCGACGGAAAGCATATCCGGATTAGATGCCCAGCCGGATCTGGATCAATGTTCTATAACTATAAAGGATACCATTCAACCGTATTACAAGCTGTTGCGGACGCCAATTGCAGGTTCCTGATGGTTGAAATCGGAGGATACGGAAAACAAATTGATGCTGGAACTTTCAGCGCATCTGGCATGTATCAACAGCTAAACGAAGGAAAACTAAACGTGCCCCCGGATACTCTATTGCCGGAGCAGGAACTGAAAATTGGAAATGCCTTACGTGTTTGTTGGAGACGAAGCATACCCAGTTATTCAAAGCTTGATCCGCCAAAGATGGATAACGCCTCGTGTAAAAAAAATAGTTATTTCGAAGTGTGTGGACAACACAATTGAATATTATTTGTTGCTAGTGAAAAATTGGTGAAAAATTATTGTACTGTATATATGTATGAGCCCAGTATTAGGGACTCATAGGCCAACAAAATCCTAAAAATTAAAAAAAAAAAACAATCTACCGTAGACCCCAGTTAATCTGAACGACACTTTGTGCATACTAACGGGGTTAATTTTAAATTTGAGCTTCTAGTAACCCTACGACCATCAGAAAAGTGAGTTTCTGGTAGCCTTATTTGCTGTTCTGTTTTGATTCTGCGTTCCGTTTCGCATCGTTTCATTTCGCTTTTCTCCATTCGATGTGCTAAATGACATTTGAGCAATTTTTAGTTTGCACGGCGTGCAGATTAGCGGGGTTCAAACTAAAAAGTGTTCAGATTAAAAACGGTCAGCTTATCGAGGGTCTACGGTATTTTTTTTTCTTTCACTCGCAATCTGTTCGCGCACGGGGCAAACGGCTAATTTGCCGATGTTCCTACCAGGATAGCTTACAGTGTACGTTTGAGTAAGTTTTTAGACTTTCTTTTAGTGTCATTGGAAGAACAGTGTTTGAAACATTTTGTTACAGTGTTTGAAACATTTTGTATGTGTGTTAAATCTAATTAAATTCCTTCGTTGCTGAATTGGAATGGCCACATTAACTCACGATTAAGCGTTCGTAGTGGGTGTAGTGAAAGAGATATAGTAATAAGAGGGGCTCGGTGGCCTAGTGGTGACCATTTTGCTTCCTAAGCAGAAGATTAAAATCGATGGCAATAACAGTCGGAATATTCTTTATTTGTGTGAATTATTTTTTGGTTTGATTTTAAGAATAACAAACCAAGCGTGAGTTGGGAATAACAAAAATAGCGTTCTTAGATAATCGCTATAAAACGCACGGAAACAAATTCGATTCCATTTTCATGAATAAAAAATCATGAAATGAAAAAAACTTGCCATCCCATGAAATCGTAACAATGATTCATGATTTCGTCATGGAAACTCATGGTTTCATAATGCAGTGGAATCAAGACCGCTACAAGCGTTACACGTACTTGGCAAACCGTGTTCATAAACCGCACTACATAGGTATGTTTATACGCCTTTTGTCTTCCATCTTGTACAAGTACTGATAGTCTAGTGGTCAAAGAATGGGTTTTATGATCTCAAGGTTCTTGGTTCGAATCCAGTCTAATGCTTTACATTTACATTTTTTGGTTAAAAATTAAACCCATGAATTTAGATCATGACTTCAACTCGTATGATTCATGATTTTGGGAATGTTTGCTGCGTTACGCAAAAGTTGCTCATGAGATCATGAATATTATTCATGGTGTATTTTCATAACATGAAAATACGCTTTGTTCATTAAATCATGAGTAATTTTTCTCTTTTCGGAGATCGGTTTTTTTCCCGTGCGTAAAAAAAACTCGGCTGGAACTAACTGGTACGTAGGTACAAAGGTAAGTTTGCCGATGTCTTGATTGAATCGTTTCAGAAAGTTTTTTAAAATTTTTGGCTGTCGAAAGTTGTCATCGTCGTTAAAGGTGCCGCCGTTCCATACCGGTAATAACAGCAACTCGATTGGTGATTCGATTGTTTTTTGTGTGATAAAAGGGGCTTGGTGGCCAAGTGGCAACCGTTTTTTGCTTACTGAGCAGAAAATCATGGGTTCTTCATCCCAAGCTCCTTCACATTATTGAGCTGTTAGTGTCGCATTTCAAGACATTTGTCGCCTTAGGAAAACACAACGACCTCGGCTGTCGCCAGTCTCATCGCTTACCCACTCGACCATCGGCAGTCGCCAGTCTCATCGAGGAACTGCCTTGACCGATGGTCCCCTACACTGCTGCAATTCGCATAACAGTCCCATGTAAATAGTAATTCCACAGGCCATGGCAAAGTTATCTGAATAGCAACAGAGCAGGATGTAGCAACCCATTGTGCCAGCTGGTTCAAGATATCAGATAGTCATTAGCAATGTGTGGTGGTCTGCTGACTTTGCATCTTGGATGACTTGGTTCAGGGTGGCAAAATAGGTTAATAATTTCGGGTCCATGGCGAAAGGCATGTTGGCGGTGTTCTTCTAGTAGCACGTCAAGCGTTTGCTCGTGTGGGGTCCGCTTTATTCTACTTTGAGACAAAGCGTTCCGAAGCGTTACTGCACTTTTGACACTAGGGTGATCAAAAAGGTGGGATACACGGTAACTTGCAACAACTCAAAATTGAGTCGAACATGCTCATTTAAGCCCGAAGTATGACTACTCAAAAGTAAGTTGGCGCACTTTTACTCACTTTTAAGTAAACGACGTTCTCGCACAGAGTGAGTCAATTTTCAGCCTGGAAGTTTTTTTATTTGTTGTGATAAAAAAATGGAAATTACCTGCTCTAGATTCATTTAACTGGAGCTGAAGACAACTGAAAACCGTCTCCGCTTGCAATTCCTACTTACCTTAATACATTTCGGCCGGTGTTATACAATAATTTCGCCGTTTCTTAGAGCGTTTGCTGCGACACGGCTGGTTTTTTTTTTTTAAAGTCCCGGATTTGGCTGACTGAGTGGCTTTTACATTTTACATTTCTCGTTTACTCAGATTTTGACAACCTAATGCATCAGACGAAATTGAGTACAATCGACTCACCCGGTGAGTAAGCTGAAGTAAGCGTGTAAAGCATTATTTCGACAAAACTGAAATTTTAGTAGCAAATATATATATTATAAGTTATAAGCGATCTTCGTTTAAAATGCCGTTAATTTTAAGTTACTGCAACATAATTCACAACTGTTGATCTAAAATACATACCTACTTGCAGATTGCCCGTGAATGCATCTCAAAATCGATCCCATTTTCATTGCTTAATAATGTTCAAAATCGTGACATCTATCGCTTCCAAAGATTCCCACACAAACGACCTACCAACAAGTTCCCCTTCTCAACCGTTCAAAGGAAGTTCGAATCCAGAGACCGTGCGGTACAACTCTTTACCACCATCGTTTGGCCGGAGCCTTCAAATTCACACGATCTTCTTCCTTTTGTCCCATGAACAAACCAAAACCCCTTCAACCAGCCACGGTGCCCTTCCTTCTTCCATCATCGCCAAGAGCACGGACGAACCGGATCACTTTACACTTACAGCCGACCGTGTGTGTGTGTGTGTGTGTGTGTGTGGAGTGCAGAGGACACACCAGAATTGACATTAATCAGCACTTCCGCGCGTTGCCGGATCTTCGAGGGTCGTCGTCGTCGTCGTCGGTGAGAAACGCACTTGTCGTCGTCGGCCTTAATATGTAAAACCAAAACAGATCTTAAACCGCAAACGTCGACGATCAAAGGGAAGCCTTGCAAGCGCTTCTTCCTTCACCAGTAGAAGGCATGCGAAATCAATGCTGCGCCCGTTCCGTCCGACCTTGTTATTATATTGTTATTTGTTTTTAATTTGGTTGGGATCCCCCTTCTTTTGTTTCCACTTCGAGCCTTGTAGGAAGCGGGATTAACCGCTGTAACTTGATTTCTTCCAACGATTTCTCATAGAGCGCTCGGCTCGTCGCACTGTGAGAAAGCGTCTCCCTGTGCGGTAGGAAGCGGACAGAAATTTCCGTTACGACTCTGTGTGACAAGTTGCGTTTAAAGGGAACGATAAGCGATCTTAAGAAACGTTCAAGAAGTCCATAAGGCACATCTGTGCCACCCGAACCTGCAATTAAGGCTGAGTACCTTCGTTCACCTTCGGCAGGCATCTGGTGGAAATTTAAAAAGAAGTTCCAATTGGGTAAACACACGCAGCACACACGATCCAAGACGTTGGTTGTGACATATGTCACCGCGGTACGATAAGGAACGGTTGTTCGGGGTCGCATCCGGGGGTTTTGGTTGTTTTCGATAGAGCGATATCGGAAGTCTGAATTTGCCCCTGCAATTGTAAGACGTCGACCCTTTTTTTTTGCTCGTCCAAGACGTTTGCCACATTCCGATAGTTCACTGCTTATATAGGATTGTCATGCACCAGGTAAGTTGCAGAGGGTCTTTAATTTTCGTCTTTCAAGACTGCAACGGCTGATTCTTGCTGCCTGGTTTTTTTCTTCTCTGCATGACAATAGACTTGTTTTGAGATTTCTTCTTTCGCTTCTCTGTTCGTCTCTGAATTCAGGTAGGGGGTTTCAAGACGTTGGTAAATTGCGGGAATTTCGGCTGCGGCAGCTGGTCGCAATAGATGATGATCTGAAACCGATAACTCGTTGAATCGTCAATTTGCTTTTTTGGCGTCGCTTGGAGGTCATTGCTCTTAATAGACAGCACTCGACATAGGTTCCATCCTTAACTTTTTGAACGCTAATCAAATACAATGAAATATTTTAACATTTTATCAGGCATTATATATTCGGATTAAACAAAATTGTCTGGGCCGTTGCAATCGTCTTTCAAGATTCCTTCGGTCCGGATGTTCCAAATAACTCACGTCTGCCTCCACGAAATGTCGCATTTGATGACTCATCGTCATCCTTCAAATGCTAAATTGTTCATTTCCACTTGTAAATTGGTCTTCGACCCAGTATGATCCGTTAAATTTTGACAACTTCCTTCTTGAAGACCGCGGTGCAAGACAAGGACGTGCAGTTGCCGAAAATCCACATGCTCCTACCCACGATAGCATCTTTCCGTTGAGATTCCGCTCAATTGGTTCGCATCCCGGAGGAACTCCACCGGGCAAAGGGACTGTTGATGCCACGACGGTCGTTAGAACCAATTGAGTTCGCGAAACATCGCACCGCGTCCGTACGCAAATAAATTTCTTTATCTTGCTGCGTGTCTCCACTCTTCTGTAAGAGGAGCATCAAACGAAACTTTTTTATTATCCAATTTAATCCGGGCATGGAGGCAATCAGTGGAAGAGCGAACGGGGGTGTGATGATTCACACCGCTCTCAATCGAATTGAGGGATTTGAGCCGCTTGTGACTTGGCAAGACTTCTCCTACAGTGTCTTTCCTCGCCGAGGACAATTAAGAACGACTTCAATTGATATTTATGCCTCAGAATGAAGACCATGATCTGGTATTTAGCGGCGGTCATCTGGATTCTTCATGTCGTCATTGGCGCCTTAATTAATTTACTCCTTCCGGATTTCGTCAGATGCAGCGTAAATAGAACGGATCCTTTCGCCGCGTATCTGTTTTTGGCAAACGTTCCACTTCCTAACGATCCGAACAGCTGACTTTCCAGCAACCCCTCAGCAAAACCCGGGCACGATATCCCGTCGTATCGCATAAGCACACCTCTCTCTATCTTGGACGCATTCATTCGCCGATGCTTTCTCGAGCATACAAACTGCAGCAGGCAAGCCTTCATTCAGTCCTTTTCGAACCGTCATCCTAGCTGCAAGAAGAAGAAGAATAACAACAACATCAATGCGTACAGCATAGAACATCAGGAGTCGATGATGACGACGGCGGCGTGCCTAGCATGTTCCTTATGCCGCTCGACCGAGAGAGCCTGGCCTGCCTGAATGAACTGAACGCATGCCACGCTCGATTCCTCCAGGTGTGCATCGTAAAATTTATGACTGTTTGATATGTGGGCTACTTTTGTCTCCTCGGGGAGAGTAGGATAAGTATTGCAATCGATTGAAAAGTTGACGAAGATTTTGAAATTTATCGAAAATTTGAAACATTTGGGGACGTTAAGCAACTACGAAACCATCCAATTTTATAAGGACTTGAAATAATTATCACCCACATCATTTTCGATAATGCTCTTATCTGATACGGAACGACTTGCAGTTCTTCCGAACTATTAAGCATGTGGAAGAAGAAGAAGACGAAGAAGGTAAAAGGAAACAGAAGAACGTAACTTCCCCTTCGCTGGCTTCGGTGAGCGAAGCCGCTTCTCCTCTTTGGAAGTTCGGAATGGAAGAGGAGAAGTTGTATGACTGACGAAATCACACTAGGGTGGACCTTGAAGGGTGATGAAATTAAATAGATCCGAATATTTCATTTTTTGCTATCAACAACGATGGATGATGATGATGATGATGATGATGTTCCCCTACAAAGGTTTGCAAGAGAAAAAAAATTACCCCAAATTTAAGTTCTATTTACTTAATTCTAGGTAATTTTGAGTTTTGCGTCCCACTCTCACTTTTTGTTGTTGTCAAAAACGGAACGACAGATTCGACTTTCTCATGACTATCGTTCAATAAGCTACTAGTGAGTATATGAGATATTCTCAAATTTGAGTCAATTGAACTTAATTTTGGGTAGAAAATACTCACGAGTAAGTAATTATTTTTGCCGTAGTCAAATGGAAACTACTATAAGCGGTTTACTGAAAATTAGCTTATTCAACGGAACATGGGAGATGAGTGAAAAGAACTTAATTTTGGGTAATTTTTCGGTTCCGTGTGAGCTTGGCGATTTATCTTTAAGATAATTAAATATGACAACTTAACCAGGCTAGCAAACAAAATCGAACTGGTAATCATTGGGTGATCTTGGATCGCTTTTTAGGATCTCTTCTCTATTTATTAAAAAATCGTAAAAATCGATCTTTTCGATCTTCAAAGAAGCAAACGAATGTAATTTTTGTGCAACGAAGAACTGATTTCCTTTCACCCCAAACCTAAATTTAATAAACATACAATCAAAATTAGCATTAGCATATATGCTATAGTCGCTCCTAAGGTTGTATAAAAAAGGGCTGAAAATGTAAATTGTATATGTTGCCTCCTTTATTATAACGCATTATGACAGGCTGGAAACAGGGTTACTTTCATTTATTTTACAAAAAAGAGGTTTTATGGGATAATGGAATCATAAGATATTATGAGTATGATGATATTTTGTATATGTAAGTAGCAAGAAGAGATTGTATATTTTGTGTATCACACATAAAACCTGACAATTTCGCTTTATAAGAGTCGCAATAAGCGGTTTTACCATTTTCTCTATTTCATTCTTCATATTTCACGAATACCGATCAGAAAATCGCTGATTGTGACCCTTTGAAAGCAAAATTGGCTAGCTTTATTTGAACAACACATTCCTTGTAATCTCTTATTGTAACCTACAAATACAAAATATCATTGTTATTATTTTATTTGTTTATTTTAAATGAATGGTAGTAAGCTTGGTTGGCAACAAAGACTGCAGTCACATCATTCAAAGTATGTTTAAATCAATTCTTCTGCTAAATAAATGAATCTCTCGAAAAACACGAGTAAATGAAAATTGAAACATGTTACTGTAGATATTTAATTTAATTTTTTTAATTATACCGGAATCTGGATACTTAGTCCATAAATCTGGAGACTTTTCAAAGTTTATTATCAATGCCTATTATGCTAAAAAAGCACGTAAATTTTATCATAGTGTTTTAGTATAGATCTGAATCACACATATGAATTATCTTGCAATTTAGACGTAATATTTAATTATAATTTAAGTGACCGGCTTAACCGATCGTCCGGTATTCGGTACATTACGGAACTCAGCATTATGATGAAAAGATCGATCCTGCAAAGGATCGATTCTTTTGTACCCTTCAAACTGCTCAATCATCTTTAAAAATATCTTCTCCTTGATACACTTTCGACAAGTGTTTCCATTTCCTCGCTGTTTTTGACTACCCAGAAATCGGGAAGCAGCTGTTGACTCATCCAAATAGTTCCTGGGAATCGGGAAATACTTTTATCTTTTATCAGGGGGGCAAGTCACTCTGCCATCTTGTCTCTGCGCTTATTGTGTTTCATGTGTGTTTTTGGGCGTCGGAAGGTGTTTCTGGGTGTTTCATCGTGTTGAACGAGCTTTCAAAACTTCAACCGGAAAACAATATTTTAACTGGCAACCATATCCTCAACCATAACAATGAAAATGACAACTCCACCTGCGGCTCCTAGTTCGTTTATTTACTAGGCTTAGTCGTATGTGACACTTTGCGGAGCCAAAATCAGTAATGTTTGATTTACATTTTAAATAGCAGTATTTCTAGGTTAGTATTGGGTATCAATTACTCGTGGCGGGCTCGAGGTTAATGGGTAACAATTTCGATTGGAAGGATCTAGGTAGGAAACTGGTTTCTGAAGCCTCCTTCAGATACTACTCTCGGACGGTTGACCAAATCCTGGCTGAGCAGGGGCAAGTAGCACAGGAACAGGAGGATAATAAGACTGGGACACAATGGCGGGAAATTGTTTGGAAAGGAGGGGATGGTCACATCAAACTTTAACATCAGACAAACAAAGGAATTCGTAGATTGCTTGCATGTAGGGAAGATCACGTGTTCCCAATACATCTCTTACTTCACGGAAGGGTTGTCTGCCTCGGGCCACTAGGGTATCCAATAGTCGTCTCTGGAGGCGTCATTACCCGGGCAATACCAAACTGCGTGATCGATGTCATCATAACCGGTTCTGCACCTACATATATTGTTGCCAACGAGGTTTATTCTATAGAGATGTGCGTCTAGCGAGTAGTGGTTGGACATAAGTCTTGACATCACTCGAATGAATCCCCGACTTACATCCAGACCTTTGAACCACGCTGTTTTTTGTGTGCATAATACTCCTTGACACGGGCATTGGCCCGCTCGCTGCAGGAGGAAGACGAATGGGCACGTGCCACTCGGGAAGAAGGACCAAGCAATGGGTGTAATTTGTAATTAATTTGTGGGGGGCGCTGCTGGTGAGAACCTAGGATTTACAGTCAGAAACTGTTCAGTTACGTTTGTCTTGGTTTTCTTGCAATACCCAGGTCTGATGCTGCTGCTTTCGAGGATCCCAATCGGTTTCGTATTTCCTTTTCTCCGAATTGGAGGTTTTCAAACCAGATCCAGAATCTTTCCCGGCAGGACGGTACGACGGTTTTTTGCTCGTGTTTTTTTTTCAAAACAACAAAATAACAATCGAATGTAAACATTATTTGCAGTGGTGCCAAAATTTATTAAAAAATTTGCTTATCATGCCGCGGAAGGGTGTTTGAAGTGTGTCGAAATGTGTTTCTGTTGGTGTTAGCACAATGTGGCAAAGTGACTTACCCCCTGTCTTTTAAACAAGGTCCTTAAGAATGCTCATTTTTTTTGACTCTCTGAAGTTTATTTAATTTTCCTTTGGACTTTCCCTTGGAATTTTCTTCCAGTTTACTCCATAAATTATTTTCCGATTCTTCCCGGAAATTTATTAAGACTCCCTCCAGTCCTACCATGGTAAACTTAGCGCTGGTTATTCACTGATTTTCTCAGGAGCTGATTGTAATTTCGGAATGAACACACAATTTAGATCCCTTTTATTTAAACTAGAGTACGAGTAAACTTGTCTGCTATCAGCTATCATAACCGCCATAAAATAAAAAAAACTAAATTGTCCGGATATTGAAGTTTAATGGAGAATCAAAACGCTGCGATGTTTCATGAAAGACGTTTCGCTCTTCAGGGGATAGAAAATTTAAAATTAGTGCAAACATTTTAACAATCTTAAACCAAGGTTGCAAATACTCATTTCAGCTTAAATAATGTTTTTCGGAATAATACAACCAAAAGATGGTATGATGGCATGTTTTACTTGTAACTTACAAGAAGAGGATACAAAGTATGCGTTTGAAACATAAAACCTGTCAATTTTGCTTTCTATCAGTCACTATCAGCGATTTTCTGATCGCTGAGTGAGTGAGTGAGTGAGTGTGTGAAAAATAGCTGAATGTGACTCTCATTAAGTGAAATAAACAGGTTTAATATGTCAAACATATTCTTTGCAATCTCTTCTTGTATCCTACCATTTCAAAATATGATCATGACATCCAATTATTTCATAATTAAAAAAACATTGTTTTAGCTGAAATGAGAATTTGCAACCTTGTCTTAAACTAAAACTAACCATGGTGAAGTGGGTAGATCACCTTTTCGTGGTACGTTACGGGATGTAAGATCTGTCACCGATTCCTAGTCCTGACTACTTCAAATTAGGGGAACAGGATTTTTCAATAATCCAAGGAATACATCTTAGTCCTTGTTACTTGTTATGCCTTGCTGATAGTGACAAGACTCGGCTTTGTCCACCGAGGATGATCTTGAAACAACGAAAAAGTAGTTAGTTAGTCTTCATCTATTTTATTCCTAATCTTCTATTCGTTGTTCCCTAGTTTGAAGTGATTAAGACTTGGGTTCTGATGCATGGTCATTATCGGTGTCATTGTTTAATTTTGTTACTAAGGAATCCAATTTTGACTCACAAAGGGGCGTGCTTTTGGATGGTGTTTCAACACTCCGAAGGGTATAAATAGCGGGACCTTTCAATAAGAGTCGGATCCTTGCGATAAATGCAAGAATGACAAGTGTAAAAAAAATCTAATACTTCATCATTTCTCAATAGTGATGGAGTAATACGACATGCACTAAACTAAGAACACGGGATATACTACAATAGATCGAAACGATGACGATGATAACACTATAATCTCATCACTTTTTCTTGATGACTGAAAAGCCGAAACAAGATGACTAATTCTTCAAGATCTTTAAATATCCCAAATGAAGTATATTTTTTTTGTGTTTCTCTGGACTTCCCTGAAGATCTTAGAACATTGCTAAAGCTTTCGTTAATTCCCAGAGTATCTTAAAACTTCTTTAAAGTTTGTTCAATTTTCTTGAAGTTAATTGTACCAACCGGTCAGCACTCGTGTTTATTTCAGTTACCGTGGGGAACATCATTTGTGATTAGCCCCCGGTCCCTTTCAAATTGTATCATTATTTGTGTACGGTCCTTATATTTGAAATGACGTTTCACAATCATCTAGTGGTGGCCGATTTTCATTCGAATAATCGATTAATCGATTAACGAACCGAAAAGTAAAATATTTGTAATCGATTATATCATGCCGATATAAGCATTAACTTCTCCAGCGGATCATCACCCATCGTTTCAAACATATGCTGCACTCTCATTGGAGGAAAAATGACAGCACAGCGAACAAAAAATAATCTATTAGTTGTTAATCGAATAATTAAAAAATGGGACATCTCTGATTTTAGTGTGATTGCTTTGATAAAAAAAAAGTGCGCAAAATTTCATCTCTGCCAAGGGGGCAGCAAAACCACAAAATTACCTTGCATACGGGGGGTATTAATTGGATGAAAGGGACCGAGAAAGAGGACACTAAAATACCTAGTATTCTGCTTTGATTGAACTGCCAGAAGTTCACTGAACTTCCCTTATGTTTTCGAAACTATTCTTAAGTTCTCACAAGTCTCCTTGAAATTAATTTAACTATCCTAAAAATTTGTAAGCTTCCCTGAAATTCTCTGGACATCTGTAATGTTCCTGAAACATGTTTGAAGTTTTCTGAAATTTTCCAACCTCCCTAAAATACTTGGAACTTCTTAAAGTTTCTCAAAACTCTGCAAACGTTTTTGGTGCTCTCCTGAATTTATCGACACAAATCTTCACTGATCTTTTATGGTGTCCAAATGTCAGAACGTTTCTGAAGACATTGTGATCGAGATTTTGACTGCTCTTAAGGTGTTTCGCTGTGAGATCCTTATTCTCGTAACCACTTCGAAACTTTAAGTGCACAAATATCAGCTTCTATGGTGCGTACCAAAATGAAGATCAAGATTCCCTGAAGTGCCGACAATTTTACAGAACTTTGCTATCTCACAGTGTGCACAAGAAACATCACCTTCTCCGCCTTCTCCTTTCATTTATGGGAACTTCTTTAAAGTTCCTACTATTTTTTGGGGCTGCTCCTTAATTTTCTCGCTACTCTTCTGTTGATGTTCCTGGAGTTGCCCAGAAGTTGATAAAATTGCTCTAAATATGTCTAAACTTCCCAGCTTTTTCTGCGTATCCGTGACTTTCTTGAAACATTTTTCTTGATGAGACTATTTTTAAGTTTTTGAACTATTTAAATGCTCGCTGTTTTTCTGAATTGAATGAAACTGTCCTTAGGTGCTTGACATTTTTGGAACAAATCTGAAGTTCTCGCAATTTTACTACAGCAATGGAAGTAAAGTTTCAAAATTAAATAACTTCGAAGTTTCTCATCTTGTCAAGTTTATATGTTCAGATGAATTATTCAAAAACAATTCCGGAGAACTTTGAAATTTAGTCGTAATTGCTTTTGTAAACAAACACGTAAATCACCGATTTCTCGCGAATAAAAGCTCAATCTTGCAAACAAACTATGGAGGAATCATTAATCTACCTGTTTGTGGTGTAAGTTTTTTAGATTGAGCCTCGGATTGAGCTTTTATTCGCGAGAAATCGGTGATTGACGCGTGATTACGCCCCAATCTTGAAGTTCTCCGGAATTGCATAGCCTAATAGGCACTGTTAGAGAGGGGGGCTTATAGCACTCCGTCCCCTCACTCATATTGATGGAAGTGAAGCTTCAAACTGAAATAACTTCGGTGTTCCTTATCTTGTCAAGTGGTATGTTGAGATATGTTATTCAAAAATACCTGGATAGGGGGAGCGAATTACTGTATCCTCTCCACCTCTCACTCATATCAAAGGAAGTAATGTTACCGACTGAAATAACTTCCGAGTTTCCCATCTTCTCGAGTTGACTGGGGGGTTATTGAAAACATTTATTATAATAGTTATATGTTAAAGTTAAACATATATAGATAAACATTTATTATAGTTGTTATATGAAGCTCATTTAAAACTAAAAAAAAAATAAATAAAAGAATACAAACTCAAAGCCAAAGAGTTGTAATCACACCAACTGCTTATGTGTTAATAACTTTTCACTCAGTTGTTGAAATTTATTCTAGAATTTATTTTTCTTTGAAGTAATTGAGAGATTAGGATCATAGTTTACTATAGACATGCAAAGAGTAGATAAATCTTCAAAAAAAAACTATGTTTCGTCAACTTTGTGCAAAGATATTAGCAAATGAGCAGTTCGTGACCAAAACTGTGTATGCCAAGCATGGTTGTAATGACTAATGAAGAGATATGTTT
Organism: Ochlerotatus camptorhynchus; assembly: GCF_037179485.1. Classification (NCBI taxonomy): domain Eukaryota; kingdom Metazoa; phylum Arthropoda; class Insecta; order Diptera; family Culicidae; genus Ochlerotatus; species Ochlerotatus camptorhynchus. Next base: position 1,825,674 of record NW_027040556.1, on the reverse strand, counting down.
GATCAAAATCATCAGTCAGTATAGGTACGGTTTATGTTAGTTGGCATGATAGGCACTCAAAACCAATAGAATTTATTGTGAGCCGAAAAAGCACTCCACTGGTATTTTTAATGTGATTGATAATAACATTTTTCATTGTGGCAATAGGTTCTATTGATTTAGTATGGTTAATTTTTATTCGGGCCAATAAATATATATCTACGGCAATTAATTTACAGGAACTTACCAAGTGGAATAAAAAATCACCCAAGAAATTGAGATGGGTTTTCGCGGAAACCTACAGATAACTATTTTTACTTTTGTGCAATGCTACTAGATGGGTTTTTAACGTTAACGCTTTGACAGCTTTTTGCAAATTTGTAGCAAATCGTTACTGCTTGCTGTACTTTTCAGTAAAAATATTAGCTGTAACCTGACTTTCAGCAAATCATGAGTTTGCTGATCTTGTTCCAGAAATCCGTTTTGCTGGTTTTCATACCTTAAATTTAGCGTCCAATTACAGTTTTTATTCAGTTTCAGAAATTATTTTATTGGGAAAACTCGCATATGGATCCACCCTACAACCGAAAGCCGCAACGCTCCGCAAGAAGTTCGAATAAGGGCAGAAAAGCACGAAAGCAAAACATGGGCTGCCTATGGCATTCTGCCCGTGCTGCATTCGATGCCAAACAAACTTTCAAAACTTTTCCTCACTGCCTTCAACGAACCAAAAACGCTGGAATAAAAAGAATTTTATTACACATCTATCAACTACACTACTCTCCTCAAATGCACTACCACTAGCTTGAAAGAAAAACTGTATTGTAGCTAGAAAAAAAAAACTTCACACAGCCAAGAAAATGTGCTCACTTGCCTCCCCTCCGTCAGTCGGAGAACCCGTTTTTCCAACACATCAAAACACCGCGACGTCGTCGTTGCTTGAGTGCGCTAATAGCGACGTCTCGCTCGCACCCGAAACCATTCTATAATAATAGCCCACCGTCGTTTCTCCTTTTATTGACGTTCGTTCTTTTTGCTTGTTTCTTTCTTCCATGCATTCTTTCTCTCTTTTGATCCGCACACACAGGTCCATGCGATGGAAGGGGAAACATAAGGCCGGGTTAAGAGAGGGGTACTGTTCGGAATTGTTGGAAGGGGCGCTCGCCAGTCGTCGTCGTCGTCACTGTAGCCGTCAACGTTCAAGTCGTCGTATGTATCGCCGGCGAGGTTCTTGGTATTATTGTTGTACTACTAGCAAGAAGACCATCATCGGCCGGAGGCAACATCAGCAAGAGCAACAGCAACAGCAACAACAACAACCGTGGGGAGGGGAGAGTTTCTCCCACCTTGGTGCGCTGGTCCGTGGGCCAATAAAGCTGTTTGCCACTTATGATGTCATCAGAGGAGGACACTGATTCTTTCGGTTTATACGTCGATAAGTTGCTAAAGAAAAACAAACGAACCAGACAGCGCGTAGACGCGGGAGAGCCAAGAAATAGTTATTCTTCGATACCGAACTTTAGTTCCAGACCGTCGTCCTTCATGAGCGGTGGTCTATACGGGGCTATTTTTAGCCAAAGCCAGCAGCATTTCGGTGGACTGTTTGGCTACGGGCCAGCCAACAAGATGCTCAACGAGCTCTTGGGAAGACAAGTGAAGCAAGCACAGGACGCCAGCGATCCGGACAGTATCAGTATGCTATCATCGATTGAGGCAGCCAATGCAGCGGATAATAGCAATACCCCAACGAGCAAGCATGGATTCGAGAGTACGACGAATCTGAATAATAACAACAACAATAGCAGTACGGCTAACAACAACACTAACAGTGGTAATAACAATTCGCCCACGTCAGATGGATCTGCAATGATGGGTCGAAGGAGTAGTAACAGTCAGATCAACACTGCCAATAGTGGCAGCAACAACAACAACAACAACAGTAACAGTAACAGCAGCAGTGGTGTTATAGACCTTGACGGTGGTTCTAGAACACCACAGCCGAACGATTTGGCGCATCACATGTTGCGCAACATCCTACAGGGCAAGAAGGAGCTGATGGCCCTCGATCACGAGCTGCGAACGGTGAGCAACCAGAGTTCGGCCCTCGGCGACCGGATATCGCCCGATAATAACAACGTGATCAGCAAGAACAATAACATCTACGACATAAGCAAGTGCGAAACAGTGAACGGTGGTAGTGGTGATGTTAGTGACTCTAGTGAACTAGGTGCTAATAATAACAACAGTGCTTCAAACAAGGTGAATCAGAAGAACAGTGCGACCAATAATCAAACCAACAACAGTGATAACAACAGTCAACCTACTAGGCCAATTTCTCTGGACTCGAACAATAGCAATTGTGATGATATGCTAGCCTCGGAGCTGGCCCACACCGAGCGGCTACTGAATGGTGTTAGCGGTAGTGGTGGAGGTGGCAATGGTGCCGGTCGGTGTTCTAGTGTGAATCCCAAACAGGAAAAAAGTGATGTGATTGACGAGCTGGTGGCATCGCTTCCGGATGAGGTCGATGAAATCATGCCGTCACCTGCCTCGGGCAGCAATGGTGTGATAATTACCAAACAGGAACTGGATATGGATGATTGTCTCGAAGATAAGGATCGGGACGATCGAACGCCAAGTCCGGCGCCGAGTAAGAACGATTCGGAATCGCTGACGCTGAAGCGGGCACGAGTGGAAAATATCGTGTCGTCGATGCGTGCCAGCCCTGCCCTGTTGGGTTCCCAGCAGGGACAGGTCAATGGATGCAAGAAACGGAAGTTGTACCACCCGCAGCAGCATGATAATAGCGCCGCTGAGCGGTATGCTGCCGCAGCTGCAGCCGGATTAAATCTCGGTCTAACGCTGCAGAACTTCATGCTGGGTGCCAGTGCCGATCAGGATGATGACGACGATGATATGGAAGTCACTCCGCACATCCATCAGAAGCGCGTCGAGAAAGACGTACTTAAGTCCCAGCTGCGATCGATGCAGGAACAGCTCGCTGAAATGCAGCAGAAATATGTGCAATTATGTTCCCGGATGGAGCAGCAGTCCGATACCCAGGAGGTGGACGACAGTGCGAGTGACATCATGGAGGACGACTCGAACCACCCGGACCTGTCACCGGACAAGTCTCTGATCCAGAGTTCCCCGGCATCGACGCCGATCAAGGACGTGGGTAAGAACGCCGATGCGTCCAGCATGCTGCAGATGATGAGCAAGATGATGTCGGCCAAGATCCACAGTCAACTACCCACGCATCCGCACATGCAAGCCGGATTCAACGGGACGCATCTTTTCCTGCAGCATATGCAGCAACAAGCCGCAGGACTGCCACACGACGGAATGAGCCAGCACAACCAAATGAGCAATGCCGCCATGTACCAGAAACTGCTCATGGAACAGGAAGCGCGGATGGTGAAAGAAGTCGCCGAACAGCAAGAGAGGAACCTGCAAAATTCAAACCAACAACTGCTTCAGCAGCAAGCTCTGCAGCAACAGCAAATGCAGCAGCAGCAGCAGCAACAACAACAACAACAACAAGAGCGGAATAACAGTCAGCAAATGATGCAACAACAGCAGCAACAGCAGAACCAACCACCCCAACCACAGTTGCAATCTCCTCAGCATCAATCGAGTCAATCTCAGCAGCAGCAGCAGCAACAACAACAACAGCAGCAGCAACAGCAAATGCAACTGCAGCAGCATCAACAACAGCAGCAGCAGCAGCACCAAATGCAACAACATCAACCTCCTTCTCAGACGAACCACATTTCACCACCACAGATGCCACCATTGCCCCTCCTGCCACAGATCCCCAAGGGTTCAGCTATTCCTTCGGATTTGACCAGCCGGCTAAACATGATGCGATCGAGCATCAGCTCGGTGGGACCAATGTCCGGCACGGACCTGGAAGGCCTAGCCGATGTCCTGAAAACGGAAATCACTGCCTCGTTATCCAATTTGGTCGATTCGATCGTGACGAGGTTCGTCCATCAGCGACGATTCCTGGGAAAACAGTCGGAAGCAGCGGCAGCCGCCGCCGAACAGCTTAACAAGGACCTTATGATGGCATCGCAGCTACTGGATCGTTCCAAGTCGCCGCGGACTAAAGTGTCTTCGGATCGCGGACCCAACCCCAACAATAGCAGTAACAGCCAGTCAGGTAATGGACCAATGCTTAATACTAACCTTAACAGTGCACCTAATCCGAACGTGGTGAACCAGTCTCCGGCTGGAAACCCCATGATCCCCGGTCAGCAGGGCAACGTGCCCCGATTGAACGGCACCGCTTTTCCTCCCATGGGAATGCCGATGCACGTGAACAACGCGCCCACGCACGATCCCAAAACCTTGAATAACATGAACCAGATCAATATGCCACCTCATGTTCGACCTTCTCCTTCTACAGCTATGTTCCAAACGCCGAAGCCTCCGCAGAACCTCAACTCGGTAGCCGCCGCAGCTCTGTACAACTCGATGAGTGCCCTCGGCAACAGTCAGGTGAATCCCTTCTGTATGCCCGAGCCACGAGAGAATCCGGAACAGGCCGAAGCCCTGAGCCTTGTCGTGACGCCAAAGAAGAAGCGCCATAAGGTAACGGATACCCGAATCACGCCACGAACCGTGAGTAGGATCCTGGCCCAGGATGGAATCATCCCGTCCGGCAATCCGATCCAATTAGATCAAAACAATAGCAATCAAGGTGGCAACACTGCAAGCAGCAACAGCAACTTGAACAATGCCAACAACAGCAACAATAGCAACAACAATAATAACAATAACAACAGTAGTAAAAATAACAACCAGCAGCAGTTCAACAGCCAACCACCGAGCGTGCAAGCGAGTACCCCAACCGAGAGCCCCTCTCCACGTGGTTCGTTCCACCCGCCACCTCCGTCGATGCTACCGGTGTCGTTGCCGACGTCGGTTGCGATACCAAACCCCTCCCTGCACGAGTCCCAAGTGTTCTCGCCCTACAGCCCCTTCTTCAACCCGCACGGCCCCCCTCACGGTGGTCCCCATGGACCGCAGCCTTCGCAGTTCCACCATATGAAGGTGTCCTCCAGCCCGCCCGGTATCAACGGCATGATGGACCCACGAGATTCGCCTCCGCTACCGCACCCGCCCACGATGCTGCACCCGGCACTGCTGGCAGCTGCCCACCACGGCAATTCGCCCGACTACGGCCACATCCGAGCGTCGATGGACGTGAACGACCGTAACTCGGACTGCAACTCGGCGGACATCTCCTACAACGGCATGGAGCCTACTATATCCTTTTCAAAGCAAGTGTCTTCATATGGTTTCATGAAAACCCATTTACAGTACGATAATTTCATTTTAATTACTATTTGCATCTGACTTCAACGGCAGCACTCGTTTGGTTTGCCGCGCGACAGCGGAAGTGATTCACACCCTCGTCACGGTCCCAGCTCTCCTACTCTGAATTATTCAAACCGTCTTGCCACGTTCCTTCAGTAGGGGTTAGATAATTTCTTTTGCGTGGAAGGTGCGAAAAAAAAAGCGCTTACGTGAGAACCAGAACCGATTGCCTTTCTTTTGCTAACGAACTTTGCCGCTTGCCGCGCCCACCCCTTGCCAGACCAACCGACTCACGGTTGCTAGCTCGCACCGTTTTAAACATAAATAAATTAAAAGCATTATCCTTCTTCTTTTACCCCGTTCCTTGTACGATTTTAATCAGATTTATCGAACCGTTTTTGTCCGTTGGAACCTTGTCGGTGTGGGCTTTTCTGCGATTCGATTCCTACAGAATCGGCTGGGTACTTGTACAGTTTCCCTACTCCTCAGAAGGAACGAAACCGGTCGGTTCAATTACACACAAAAACAATAACAATAAGATTAGCGAAATACCTCGGTCGAAACCGTACGAGTGTGAGTTTCTAATCCGCGTCGCCCCCGGCGAGTCAGTTGCAAATCAGTAATCAATCACACCCGACTACAATTTCAACCCCCCTTCCGTATTATCCACCACACTATCAAAACAGCTGCAATTCCTTAACTCCGGTGTACTCGTCGACATTGACCCCGATGCACCTGCGCAAGGCGAAGCTGATGTTCTTCTGGGTCCGGTACCCGAGTTCGGCCGTCCTCAAGATGTACTTCCCGGACATCAAGTTCAACAAGAACAACACCGCCCAGCTGGTCAAGTGGTTCTCCAACTTCAGGTGAGTGTAGCGAACAGTATTAATGCGTATACCTATATCAATCTATATCTATTGACAATGACAAACACAAATCATCATCCGGCCGAAAGTATAGTTCGGTCCCGACAGCGGCGTTTTATGGCATGTGATTTCTCGGGTCTGCAGGAGCTTGAATTCGGGAGCCACTGTTATCAACTTAAATCTAATTCTTTAATTTTTTTAAACTATATCGGTTATCATATATAATCTGAAAAAGCTTCGTTTTCTGAGCACAATGATATTTCAAGACAAACAATTGAAAAGGCCTCAACTCTACATTGTAAACAAACCTCGTAAGGCCATTTTGTCGCGAACCGACAACGCAAACCAACCCGATTGTGTTTCTGGTTTCGATTCTGGTGAAAATGGCCTTACAAGATTTGCTTACAAAATGGAGTTGAGGCCTTTTCAATTGTTAGTCTTGATTTTGTTCAATCCCATAGACTTTCATCTTGATTTTTCAATCAAGATTTAAAGCTATGATGGTGATTTTCGCTAATGTAATCGCACTTATTTGAAATAGTTCCAGTGCACCGAAATTGATTAAATTTTTGATTTCGTTTCCATTTTTCATGCAGATTACAAATATTTATTTACCTCAATACCGCTAAAGAACCCAATTGGGTTGTTCAGTGGTATTGAGGGAAATGCATATTCGTAATCTGCATAGAAAATGGAACCGAAATTCAAAATTTAATCAATGTTGGTGCACTGGTTTAATTTTAAATAACTTCGATAACATTAGAAAAAAAAATCACCATCTTGGCACCCCTCGTTGGGACTTTGTACGGGAGCGAGCTGTCAACTCTAGTGGCAAAATATTTTGCTTTAAATCTTGATTAGATCGAACAAAAATATCGTTGTACTCAGAAAACGAAGCTCTATCAGATGACGTATAAAAACCGCTATATTTTTCGAAATTTGTCTTATATTTAATTAAATAATTTGAGTTCTGTAGAGGTACTTAATGTAATTGCATAAACGTAATCTGCATGTCAAATGGAGCGAAAGTCCAAAATTGTACCAATTTTGATTCACTGAAAGTATTTTAAATACATGAGATTACATTAGCAAAAATCACCATTTTAGCGCCCCTCGGTGGAACTTTGTACGGGAGCGAGCTGTCAACTATTGGCAAATCAAAGTTGGCACTCGTGGAGAACAGAAGAACTATGAAAGCGATGATGGTTTCGAAATTTTACACGGTGAGGTATACGAGTGCAATCTTTAAATGCTTTTATTTTGCAAATGGAGCATTTTATTTAAATCTGGTTGATGCTACGTTAGTAGAAAACTTAAGGACTACTCAATAGACATATAATATAGCAAAAAAAATTTTTTTCAGATTTTTAAGTGTATACATAGATTTCAGCTTTTCTACCACTATAGCAGAAACCAGATTTAAATAAAATGCTCCATTTGAAAAATAAAAGCATTTTAAGATTGCATTCGTATACCTTCACGTGGAAAATGTTGAAACCATCATCACTTTCATAGTTCTTCTATTCTCCACGAGTGTCAACTTTGATTTGTCAATTAGATTATGTAAAAATTTTATAACACATTTAAAAATCAAGATGAATGTCTATGGGATCGGTAAAAATAGCGTTGTGCTCAGAAAACGAAGCTCTTTCAAATGATGCCAATGCAAAATTCCATGTGACGTCTATTCGAAACCACATTTTGTTTCAAAGCAGGAGGGATTTCGACATAATCCATCCATCTGGATTCCAGAAGCTATAAATTAATGGAATATAATATGATCTCTGCGGTTTGCAACATAAATTGTTTTAAGCCGGGATCGCTGATATTCCGTGGTGCTTCTCGCGAGGGATTATAGACCGCTCGCTGGCTCGCTCGCACACACACATACACACAGAAGCACACTCGTGACCGCGTCAATTGTCAATTAATTAAATTGGAATATATAGTTATCAATTAAAACAACCACGGCCGGTGTGCGATGGCTATTTTTACGACTCGCTACCGACTAAAACTTGGGAGTCGATCCTGTGTCAAGTCCCGTCCGTCCCGGTCGTCTAACGCTGGGCGACCAGCGGGAATTAAATATAACACGGGGCAGGTGAGGTTTACGGGGGGTTTGGTGATTGATTGTGACGCACACTTTGAGCCTTCTCTGAACGTACATGTGAAGTCCACCGTCGAGTTCCGGCTCGGGGAGTTAATTATTCAGTGATAATTATGAGGATTTCTCTAATGTGCGGCGGTGCCTCAGAGAGCTAGAGAGACGGCGATTTTGCGGGAATAATTGAACTCCGGGGGGGAGGGGGTGGATTCGATTATGATGGGGGACGACTTAAGCTAATAGCCAATCAACGACGATGGATGTTGTATGTTATTTTAAATTTTTGATACAACGTAGTACGAAAGTAGGTTCAGGGTTTTGAAATTAAATATTTGTTGATTGGCAATTGATCCAAAAATTGTATTATCGAATCAAACAAAAGATAGGCTTAGATTTATGTATCCATGAAAACATTCTTAACTGCATTTTATTTGGTTTGGCTGTATTTCCTAAATGGCCTTCTCAAGATGTCTTCGGATTAGTGTTTCCATTTCCCGGCATTTTTTGGTGTTCTGGCTTATGACTCTCGGGAAATATTTTTATTCAGGGTCCAGAAAAGTATTAAGCTGTCTGGAGCTGAAGCTGGAGCTGCCATCGAATTTTCTTCCGAATTCTTCCGGATTTTTATTTATGACTACTCTGGAGAGTTTCCTTTGACTCAGAAGATATTTCCGAATTTTTCCAGAAGTCTCTTCCAGCTTTCCTATAAATTTTCATATGATTTCATCGGAAACTTCTTGCAGAAGTCCTTCTAGCTTTCACAATAGCTTCTTTTGACTTCCTCTGGAAGGTTCACTCAACTTCTTCAGCAAGTTTCTATTCAGTCGTTTTTAACTACCCCAGATTTTTTTTACGACAACCCCGGAAGTTTCGTCTTTTAGGCGTTACATGGAATTGTTTTCTGACAGCCAAGGCCTCCACCGCAAATTTATTTTAAATTTCGTGGAAAAATTCTTTCGATTTCTTCCGAAACGTTCTTCCCTTGGAAGATGTTCAAAATCCTCAGGAAGCTTCTTCAAACAATCTCCTAAGAAGTTTCATTTGACTCCTCTGGTAAATTTATTGTAACTTTCACCCCAAAAATCCGTCTAAAATTGTTTGACGGGAAACTGTAACAACGTGGGCAACATAATTTTTGGTAAATATTCCGGGATGTCCCGAGTAGGAAACACTATTTCGGATATTATTGAAAACATTCCACTTCTGAACATTGGACAGTTTCTAAAAAAAATAGGATTTTTGAAGTTCCTAAAACATTCTCTTCGGAGGATTCAGAAATTTGATCTCGGATTGAAAGATTTAAAAATAAAATCTTTGTACTCTTTGACTACCTTCGAAAGCTTTCAGAGCTTGCATTTAGAAGAACCCAGAAGATGCCATCTGAACATTCCAGAGTATGCTTTGCTTAGTTTCTAAAATTGGCCTTCGTATTCTGCCAAAACAAGGGTTTAGAAGATCCTAAAACTTGTCTCTAAAAGATTCCTGATCTTGTATGTGCAAGATCACGTGTTTAATCTTCGCTGAATCTCTGAATTGGTCTTCGGTTGCTCTGCCTTCTGAAATGCTCAGATTTGATAATCCAACACATTCCAGAACATGCCTTCTGATGAATTCCAACTAGATAACTTCTCTAAAACTGGCTTCACCAGAGGATCCCTAAACATGGTTTCGAAAAATCTCAGAACTTGCCTTCCCGAACTTTCGCAAGATCTCTGAACTGGCGAGCCTGTAGACAGAGCGACAGGGCGTCCACTCCATCCCATCCATTTGATGCATTCTGCTCGATTGGAATGAATTTTCCAAGCCGTTTGACATATAATCGATTGTTCCAACTTTCACGTTTCGTGACTTTCTCTACAGACCCTCTACTCTGAACATTCCGGTGGTCTTAAAAACTGCTTTTGAAAGTTCCCAGAACCTACAGTTACAAGATCTCATGACATGCCCGTGTCCAAAAAGTTCCACCAAAAGTTCCCAAAATACGGTTTCGAAAGATCCCAGAATTTGCCTTCAGATTACACCAAAAAATGGTTACCAAATATCTCAGAGCTTGCCGCTGGAATATTCCGGGTTTGGTCTTCGCAAGATGCCTGAGCTTGCCTTCGGATGTTTCTGAAAAATTGTCTCATGGAAGTTTTCCTGAACTTGCATTCAGTAAAACTCAAAATTAGCTATCAGATCTTCCCAAAACATTGCTGGCCTTCGGAAGATTCAATCCGGGGTAGATTCCCGATTGGGTCGTCTGAACATCGCTCCGAAGGATTCGAAAATTTGTCATCGGTCGTTCCGAGAACTTGCATCTAGAAGATTCCATAACGTTGTCTTCGGAGCTTGCAACTGGAAGTTTCCAAAACTTGGCCTCGGAGGGTCTTAGAACGTGCCTTCGAATTATAAAAAAAAGTCTTCCAAACATCTCAAAGTTAGCCTCTGGAATATTCCCGGTATGATCTTCGCAAGATACCTGAACTTACCATATGGCATTACTAAAAACTGCTTTCGAAAGTTGCCCTTGACTTGTATTCAGAAGATCCCAGAATTTTCCTTCGGAATATACCAAAAATGGTTACCAAAGATCTCAGGGTTTGGTCTTTGCAAGATGCCTGAGCTTGCCTTCAGATGTTTCTGAAAACTTTCTCATGAAAGTTTCCCTTAACTTGCATTCAGTAAAACTCATAATTAGCCATCAGATCTTCCCAAAACATTGCTTCCAATGATCTCAGAGCTTGCTTTTGGAAGATCTCTAAATTCATCTGTGGTAGATTTCCGATTGGGTCGTCTGAACGTCGCTCCAAAGGATTCTAAAATATGTCATCGATCGGTCCGAGAACTTGCATCTAGAAGATTCCATAACGTTGTCTTCGGAGCTTGTATCTGAAAGTTTCCAAAACTTGGCCTCGGAGGGTCTTAGAACGTGCCTTCGAATTGTAAAAAAATGTCTTCCAAAGATCTCAGAGTTAGCCTCTGGAATATTCTCGGATGATGATCAGATGTTTCTGAAAATTGTCTCATGGAAAATCTCTAAATTCATCTGTGGTAGATTTCCGATTGGGTCGTCTGAACATCGCTCCGAAGGATTCTAAAATTAGTCATCGGTCGTTCCGAGAACTTGCATCTAGAAGATTCCATAACGTTGTCTTCGGAGCTTGCAACTGGAAGTTTCCAAAACTTGGCCTCGGAGGGTCTTAGAACGTGCCTTCGTATTATCAAAAAAAAAAGTCTTCCAAAGATCTCAGAGTTAGCCTCTGGAATATTCCCGGATGATGATCAGATGTTTCTGAAAATTGTCTCAGTAAAACTCAAAATTAGCCATCAGATCGTCCCAAAACATTGCTTCCAATGATCTCAGAGCTTGCCTTTGGAAGATCTCAAAATTCATCCGTGGTAGATTCGAATCGCTCCGAAGGGTTCTAAAATCTGTCATCGGTCGTTCCGAGAACTTGCATCTAGAAGATTCCATAACGTTGACTTCGGAGCTTGCATCTGGAAGTTTCCAAAACTTGGCCTCGGAGGGTCTTAGAACATACGAATTGTAAAAAAATGTCTTCCAAAGACCTCAGAGTTAGCCTCTGCAATATTCCCGGTATGATTTTCGCAAGATACCTGAACTTGCCATCTGGCATTACTAAAAACTGCTTTCGAAAGTTTCCCTTGACTTGTATTCAAAAGATCCCTGAATTTGCCTTCAGATTATACCAAAAAATGGTTACCAAAGATCCCAGAGATAGCCGCTGGAATGTTCCGAGTTTGGTCTCCGCAAGATGCCTGAGCTTGCCTTCGTTTGTTTCCGAAAACTGTCTCATGGAAGTTTCCCTGAACTTGAATTCAGTAAAACTCAAAATGATCCATCAGATCTTTCCAAAAGATTGCTTCCAATGATATCAGAGCTTGAACTCATCTGTGGAAGATTACCGATTTGGTGTTCGCAAGATTTCTGAACATAGCTCCGGACGATTCTAAAAACTGTCATCGATCGTTCCGAGAACTTTAATAGAAAGAAGACCCCATAGCGTTTCAGGCCATGTAATCGAATGGCACCAGCACTTGCCTCTGGATGTTACCAAAAAGTTTCGAATCATCAAAAAAAAAAGGAATTAGCTTCTAGAATTTCCCTGGCACGGTCTTCGCAAGATACCTGAGCATGTCGTCTGACATTGCTAAAAACTGCATTCGAAAGGTGCCCCTAACTTGCATTTAGAAGATCCCAGAACAGGACTTTAGAAGACAACTTATCCTCGAATGATCTTATAACTTGCTTCTGGAAGTTCACAAAAATTGCCTTCAAGAGATCTCTGAATCATATAGCCTTCGGATTTTCCAAAAAAAAATCTCAAAGTTTGCCTTTAGATGATCCCAGAACTCACCCAGACTCGATTTCCGATTTGATCATCGCTCCGGAGGATTCTAAAAACTGTCATCGGTCGTTCCGAGAACTTGCATCCAGAAGAACTCGTAACGTTCCAGACCATGTCTTTGGAACTTGTCTCTGAAAATTTCCAGAATTTGCCTTCGGATTAAAAAAAAGGCTTCCAAAGATCTCAGAATATTCCCGGTATAGTCTTCGCAAGATACTTGAACTTGCCGTCTGGCATTAGTAAAATCTGCCTTCGAAAGTTCTAGATAGAGCTGGAATTAGGGCGTAACAGCTTTTGTAAACAATGACTTCTCTCGATGATTTCCAGTACCTCAAGGCTCGCCCAAGCAAAGCAATATCAACATCAGATAGGGGAAGTCTTCCTCTACCCGATGGTTATGTTGGTTCACGTTGGCGCGTCCTGTATTCCTAGAAATCATCGAGAAAAGCTATTGTTTACAGAAGCTGTTAGGTTTTTATTCCAGCTCTATCTAGAGTTTCTCTTAACTTGCATTCAGAAGAATTCAGAACACGTCTTTAGATGCGAACTTATCTTTGAATGGTTTCAATACCTGCCTTCACGAAATCTCTGAATTAGCATTCAGATTTTCGAATTCCTCAAAGTTGGCCTTTGGAAGATCCCATTTGCCGATGGGGTCTTTGCATGACGAACTTTCATCCAAAAGGTTCTAAAAACTACCCTCCGCAGTTCCAAGACCTTGCATTCAGAATATCCCAGAGCATTCCAGACTATGCCTTCGGGTGGTGCCAGAACTCTGGAAGTTTAAAAAACTTCTAAGAATTCAAGACATGTTCAGAATTTGCTTTAGCAAGATCACTGAATTTGCCTCCGAATGTTAACCAAAAATGGCGTTGCATGCATTCTGGAAACCATTCCAGGGCTTGTCTTTGCAAGCTTCCAGTACTTGTCTCAGAATCTTCCCGAAAGGTTCCAAAAACTTGCTTCAGAATTTCCTCAAAAGATGGCTTCTGAAGATCTCTGAAAGAGCCAAAAACTTAAGGAGATTCCTTTCAGATTATTCCAGCGCTTGCTTTCCGAAGATTCCAGAACTTGTCTCCAGATATTCCTGAAAGTGCTTTTGTAACTTTCAAGAAATTTCTTGAATTAATTTAGAAGATTTCAGAACTTGTCTTCGGATGGATCGATGAGCTCACCCTAAGATTTGTTGTTGTTTTAGTTATCTATATTTAAGATACTTGCAGCCATTAGATGGTTCATCTCTGGGAAAACTACCTTGTGATTGTTTCCGTTTAAGTTGCATATAGAAGATCCCAGAACATGCCTCCATGAGTTTCCAGAACATAACTTTTTGAATTTCCAAAAACCTGCCTCCAGAAGATGTTAGAACTGGCCTTTAGATTTCCTCAAAAGATGGCTTCCAAAGATTTCAGAACATGCCTCTGGAAGATTTCATATTCTAGATGTTTCTGAAAACTGCCTTTGTTTATTTCCCTGAATTTGTAATTAGAAGATCTTAGAACATGCCTTAATAACATTCCAGAGCTTGTCTTCATATGGTTCCAACGTTTCCTCAAAACTCGCCTCTGGAAGATTCCAGAACCTGTCTCCAGATGTTCTTAAAAACTGCTTTTGTAAGTTTCAAGAAATTGAATTGAGAAGATTTTAGAGCATGTCTTTTAATGGCTCCAGAATTTTCCCAAAGCTTGGCTTCGATGGATCGATGAATTCGCCATACGATTTTCCCAAAACGTGGCTTTCGATGTCTTTGGAAGATTACCGATAAGATATTCGCAAGATCCCTGACCGTCCATTTAGATGTTCCTGAAAACTACCTTTGGATGTTTCCCTGAACTTACATAAAAGATCCCAGACATGTTCAAATGGTCTCAAGACTTCCTTCTGAAAATTCCCAAATAAATTTCCTCAGAGAAATTTTAGAATTTAGATCTCCCCAAAAGTTGGCTACCAAAGATCTCCAAACTATGCTCTGGAAAGACCCAGAACATATGTTATGAGAATTCCCGATTTGGTACTCACAAAATCCCTGAATCTGCATTCAGAAGACCCCAGAACATGCATTCAGAACATTCCAGTGCTTACTTCGGAGCACTTCAGAGCATGGCTCTCAAAACAAGATTTAGGGGGATTCCAAATTTTTCCCGCGGAATTTCCCGAAACAAAACTTTGCTTGCCACTGAAAGATTCCAGAACTTGCTTTCAGAAGATCCCACAGCAATGTTTCTGGGAATCGTTTCCAGGAGATTCTGAGACTTGTTTTTAGTAGTTTGAATTTGCAGAATTATCCTTCGAACATTCCCAGCAGCCTATTTCAGAAGAGTTCCTAGAGCTTGCCTTATTCGTATGATTCCAGAATTTGAATGGTTCCAGAAACTTAACTTTGAAGGATCGCTGAGCATAACTTTGGAGGAACACTCAATTTGCCGTTGAAACATTGCCAGTCTGGCGTTTGCTTATTTCCTGTACATGCCTCCGGATATTCGTGAAAACATATTACAGAAGAACAATTCAGAAGATCGCAAAACATGCATTCAGAACATTCGAGAGCTGCACACATGCTCCTGAAACTGATCATAATATAGCTTCGGAAGACACCTGAATTTTCCCACGGATTTCCAAAGATGTTGAAACTTGCTAGTACTTTCTTTTGAAGGATTCCCGATCTGACCTTCTCAACATCTCGGAACGTCTCGCTGGATGTTGCTTCTGAATTCATGACAAAGCTTTTAATACGTTGCAGAACTTGCAATCAGAAGATCCTTTGGATGGCTCCGGAAGTTATTCCGAAATATCCCAGAAATATGGCTTTCGAAGATCGTTGAAACAAAATCAGTTTTCACCTAAACATGGCTTCCAAAGCTTTCAGAACTTGAATTTGGGAGACTCCACACCTTGTCTTTGGAAAAATGCCGAGCTGACTTTTGCAATAAATTGCCTCCCAATGTTGATAAAATCTGCCTCTTGATGTTGTTGATGAATTCACGGCAAAGCTGTGGAAAGTTCCAGAACTGGCATTCAGAAAACCCCAGAGCATGTGCTTAGAACATATCAGAATTTGCCTTCGGGATGGCTCCAGAAGGCATCGTTGAAACAAAATCTGTTTTCAACAAAACATAGCTTCCAAAGATTTCAAAACTTGCATTTTGGAGACTCCGGAACTTGTCTTGGAAGAATCCCGTTCTGACTGTTGCAATGAATAGCCTCCTAATGTTGCTAAACTCTGCCTCCGGATGTTGGTTCTGAATACACGACAAAGCTTTGGATAGTTGCAGAACTATATCAGAATTTGCCTTTGGATGATGGCTCCAGAAGTTATTTCCGGAAATTCCAGAAAAATGGCTTTCGAAGATCGTTGATACAAAATCTGTTTTCAACAAAAATATGGCATCCAAAGATTTCAGAACTTGAATTTGGGAGACTCCAGAGCTTGTCTTTGCAAAAATGCCAAGTTCACTGTTGCATAAATTGCTTCCCAAAGTTGCTAAAATCTGCCCCCGAATGTTGTTTCTGAATTCAAAACAAAGCTGTGGAAAGTTCCAAGACTGGCATTCAGAAGATCGCAGGATATGTCATTAGAACATATCAGAATGGGCCTCCGGATGGCTCCAGAAGTTATATCCGGAAATTCCAGAAACATGGCTTTCGAAGACCGTTGAAACAAAATCAGTTTTCAACACAACATGGTTTCCAAAGATTTCAGAACTTACTTTTAGGTAACTACAGAGTTTGTCTTTGGAAGAATCCCGAGCTGACTATTGCAATAGATTGCCTCCCAATGTAGCTAAAATCTGCCTCTTGATGTTGTTTATAAATTCACGGCAAAGCTTTGGAAAGTTTCAGAGCTTGCTTTCAGGAGATCCCAGAGCATGTGCTTGGAACATATCAGAATTTGCCTTTGGGATGGCTCCATAAGGCATCGTTGAAACAAAATCTGTTTTCAACAAAACATGGCTTCCAAAGATCTCACAACTTGCATTTGAGAGACTCCGGAACTTGTCTTGGATAGTTGCAGAACTATATCAGAATTTGCCTTTGGATGATGACTCCAGAAGTTATTTCCAGAAATTCAAGAAAAATGGTTTTCGAAGATCGGTGATACAGAATCTGTTTTCAACAAAACATGGCTTCCAAAGATTTCAGAACTTGAATATGGGAGACTCCAGAGCTTGTCTTTGCAAAAATGCCAAGTTCACTGTTGCATAAATTGCTTCCCAAAGTTGCTAAAATCTGCCCCCGAATGTTGTTTCTGAATTCACAACAAAGCTGTGGAAAGTTTCAGAACTTGCATTCAGCAGATCCCATAGCATGTGATTAGAACATATTAGAATTTGCCTCCGGATGACTCCAGAAGCTATATCTGGAAATTTCAGAAACATGGCTTTCGAAGATCATTGAAACAAAATTCTTTTTTTCAACACAACATGGGTTCCAAAGATTTCAGAACTTACTGTTAGGAAACTCCAGAGATTGTCTTTGGAAGAACCCCTAGCTGACTATTGCCATAGATTGCCTCCCAATGTAGCTAAAATCTGCCTCTTGATGTTGTTTATAAATTCACGGCAAAGCTTTGGAAAGTTTCAGAGCTTTCATTCAGGAGATCCCAGAGCATGTGCTTGGAACATATCAGAATTTGCCTTTGGGATGGCTCCAGAAGGCATCGTTGAAACAAAATCTTTTTTAACAAAACATGGCTTCCAAAGATTTCACAACTTGCATTTGAGAGACTCCGGAACTTATCTTGGAAGAATCCCGTTCTGACTGTTGCAATAAACCTAAAATCTGCCTCCGGATGTTGTTTCTGAATACACGACAAAGCTTTGAATAGTTGCAGAACTATATCAGAATTTGCCTTTGGATGATGGCTCCAGAAGTTATTTCCGGAAATTCCAGAAAAATAGCTTTTGAAGATCTGTTTTCAGTTAATCATGGCTTCCAAAGATTTCAGAACTTGCATTTGGGAGGCTCCAAAGTTTGTCTTTGGAAGAATCCCGATCTGAATGTTGCATAAATTGCTTCCCAAAGTTGCTAAAATCTGCCCCCGAATGTTGTTTCTGAATTCACAAAAAAGTTGGGGAAAGTTTCAGAACTTGCATTCAGAAGATCCCATAGCATGTGATTAGAACATATCAGAATTTGCCTCCGGATGGCTCCAGAAGCTATATCCGGAAATTCCAGAAACATGGCTTTCGAAAACATGGCTTCCAAAGATTTCAGAACCCGTTGCAATAAATTGCCTCCAAATGTTGCTAAAATGTGCCTCCTGATTCAAAACAAGCTCCTTGGCAATCAAGTCAAAATTCAAAAGAATATTCATAGCATATTCGACTGACCTGGAGGGTAAGCTGAAGTAGGTTCTTCTTTCGGTTCACACACAAAATTTCTTCCAAATCATTTGTTCCGCAAATTTACTCTGGGGTTTCAACAAATAGCTAAATTCCCTTAGTTGGGACGTTGCCACGAAACCACATTCCAATCAGGGACAAAAGTCAAGATTGACACCCGATTTATAATATAGAAGCCCACCACCATCGCCGTGGTGGTCACACCCGCCGAGGACCAGTTGTTTAATTTCGAATGCAGTCTCGCTCTTGGGCCACTGGCGATTGGGCAAAAATCAAAATCAAACACAATTCATTGGTTAAACAGAATCAGAACTCTCGCCTGCCGGCCGATGGCCATTGATTGTCGCGTGTGGCAAACTGACTAGTAATTGATCGAATGCAAATTTACTTTGCGTTTTGCTATCCCTCAGCCGCCTCCCCCGCCGCCCATCTCCGCGAATGGGCTGCTGTTCGATAATCAAGTGAATGTTTTACATATGTTTGCAATGGTGTTAGCACAGCGGTGGTCAATCTGCTCGGGATTGAACACTAAAATTAAAAACTCCAAAATGTTCAGCTGATTATTGCGCAAAACTTTGAAAGCCCCCAGCCCAAGATGGAGGATTTTTATCAGCCTGGTGAACGCTTCGGTACTCGACTGCAAAACGCTCCACTCCTGGGTTGTCCCGGGATTCGCCAAAGCCATAAAATTGTCAGTTATAAATTATGTGATGTACAATGGTTGATCTGGGGACATGGCCGGACTGCGCTTCGGGATAGAATATAGATATTTTTTTCCAACGGTAAACGGTGGAATCAGCGGTGGAAGGGAGTAGGATTTTAGGCTCGAAGCCTCCCCTCGTCCATCGACAACACAACCAACAGCGTTCGGCCAAAATCTAATATGCAAAGCCTAGATCCCCGCCGGGGGTTTATGACGACGATGGGACGAGTGGTCCGAGGGGGTTGATTCTCATCTCTAAACCTCTTTTTGGACACGTTCCCATGTTAGTTAACTTGCACATGCACTTTTTCCAATGCGCGTTTCTAGTAGAAACGGCCGGAACCGAACATAAAAAAAACGAACCGATGCAGCTTTGAAACACGAATGCAAACACGCGAAAATTTCACATTCATCATGTGTGCCTCCGCGGAAAAATCGCAGAATGGCCAGTTTCTCATCCTACTACGGGACTGGTGATGCTGCTGCTGCTGCTGCTGCTGCATGCAAATCCCTTTTGATGGGTAAGCGCACGATGTGGACATTTCGCCAGAAAAAGCTCTATCGACTCAATGCGTCGAGGTGGGATGGGAAGTCCACCCACGCGAACGCGAAAAATCGACTACGGGGACGCCGAATTCGCGAATAAAAATGCAAAAACTGTCCCTCCACATTCCTTCCTTCCTTCTACCTCCACACGACGACTGCTGTCCGATCGCACACCCAAAAAAAAAGACTCGGAAATAAATTGCATCCATATTCGGTTAGAATTAATAGCATTTGTTATTATGTCTGCTTTGTCACACCGTTGGCAAATACTGGCCGGTCTGTCCGGGTCCCCGGGATTGCACTCGTTTCGTCGATGCACACGCAAATGCATTTCATGTTTCATATCTAGAGACCTAGGCCTGTAGGTTCGGAGGGATTGAGCTGAGCTCAGCACCGTCCGTCCGTTGTCGTCCTCCTTCTTCTCCGCGGAACCGCGGTCGATAGATGGCGCTTCTGGACCGGGGTCTTTTTTTGCGGTGTGTGCATCTGTGCGATGCACACATGCACCGGTGCCAGTCCGGAGTGGAACGATTAATTCCTGGACCGTCCGGGATCTGCGACTGGGATGGGGAACGATTTGTGACTACGTACATACATCCAGGCGAAGCACATAGCGACAGCCAGGCCGGCCAGAGGAGGCCTAAAGTGCGTCGTTTTTTGCCGGTGCAAGCACAAAATTTTCGAGTCCCCTTCTGCGATAAAGTGCAATTGCAATTTAATGCCCATTGTGTGCATGTGCGAGATAGATAGACAAACTGAATGCGTTTCCGGGGGGATGACCAAAACTACTGGTTGTGTGTGGAATAGAAAAGGCCCCTGCTCCTGCTGCACTACTTGAACCACAACAAAAACCGATGCCCAGAAGGGTCTACGTTTTTGAACGGTCTGTGTGTGCATGTATGTTTTTTCTACGCCAGCCTGCCAAATGTGATGCCCAACAGAGAGAGAGGCTCGCTTCTGCCCGAAGAGCAAACTGCCAAAACAAATAGACGATTGGTTTCGTTGAGAGGCGGCGGCCCAGCTCCAGGAGCAACTTGCCAGGAAAAAGTATAATTGCACATGGTGTCCACATCGGCACACTACTGCACAAAGGCTTAACGCTATTATCTTTCCTATTTCTACTGGTCATACTCTTCAGCAAGCTCGCCCAGACAAGTGGACCTATAAATCTCCTCAGGAGAATCTGTTTTCTTTTTTTCCTCAATGGAAGAAGATGCTGGCTGAGACACGCGGTGCGGTTATCGGATTATTGCCATTTCTTTCGGCTCATTGGCTGCTGCTACCCTCTGCTGACTGGCTTTGAAAACACCAACCAAATTAGAATATGTTTCGTTCGTTTGGAGCAAGCTTTTTGTCAGCAATGGAACGGGATTATCTGCAAATATTTGAACAGCCAAAGTCGGCAAGAAAACAGTGCTGCACTTGCCGGAGCGTTGCACTTGATCGCTGGAATCGACCCGAAGGCAGGTAGTTTAAATGGGGTTTAAAGGTCTTAAAGGACTTTTAAAAATTTCCGTCTGGTTAACAGACTCTGCATTGCACCACTTCGTAAGCGTTGTTTTATGAGATAAATTCAGAGTTGACTTACCTTTTAAACGGAATCTTGCGAACTGATGCTCCTGCTGCGTCCGGAACAATGCTGTTGTAGTTCAAAGTAATATCGTGTTTTCAACAACAAGCTTCACGAAAACAGTCGTGATACGATCGCTGGTCTGAATTAAATCGGAAATTCTATCTGAATACCACTAGTTTCTTCTCCAAGTTTCCAGCTCTGTGCGGGCCATTCCATTTACACAACCCCGGCTCAATATTCTTTCCGAGTTCCAATTCAATGCCGGATTCCATCTGAAAAGACAGATTCAATTTTAAGCAAACAATGTCGAATTCAAAACTGAAATTAAACACCTTCTCCGCATCATCGAAACTCAGCGATACACTTCGGCGTTTGACAGCTACTGATTCTTTACGGCGCACACGCTTAACAAATTTTACTCCAATTGTTTCAAATTATTACCATCCTGCAAAATATTCAAAGAAAAAAGTTACCGCCCCTCATTCCACCACCTCCACTCGTGGGCGTGAAAGCCAAACAAAA
Source organism: Ochlerotatus camptorhynchus (assembly GCF_037179485.1). NCBI lineage: Eukaryota > Metazoa > Arthropoda > Insecta > Diptera > Culicidae > Ochlerotatus > Ochlerotatus camptorhynchus. The sequence continues at coordinate 1,804,362 of NW_027040556.1, read as the reverse complement.
AAGCATTCCCACCCCGGCCCCCCACTGGGAACCAACCAAGGAATTGTGCAAGGTGCCGCGCCTTTTGATTTGCACGGCTAAGAAGCCACCCAGCACTCTGATACGGTGGTATAGGTAGTGGACGAGCAGCAACAAAATCCGCTGACGCTGACGTGTTGACGACGACGACGACTAGCAGAAGCCGCTCCTCACCGGTTCTCGCCGTCGCGCCGCCTAGCGGAGTAAATCCCGAAAGTAAAGTTTCGCCGGGTAAACTTAATTAAAAATTGCTTAATTAATGTAATTCTACTAATTAGGAGCCGCCGAGCAGTTGGCAGTCGGCTTTCGGATTTCTTTTGCTCGCCCTTTTTGCAGAGGGAAAGAAATTTTTGCATTCAGCGCAAAAGTCCGATTTCTTTGGCAGGAGCGAGAAAAAAAACCGGTTGAAATTGAAGAATGCCATTTTTTAAAGAGCCGGGATGCATCGATTTTCTGCCCTCCAGGCTTCGCCGTTGTTTTTCTAATGTTTCTACCTTTGCACAGAATTTAACCCCTTTTTTCAGAGAAACATTTCTTTTATGTTTTTCTGAAACCGATTGACAGCTGGTAAGGGGGTGGGTGAGGGGGGTTGTTTGTGGTGGTTTATCTCGTCCGTACTCCGACCGGGACCCATCGCAGGACGACTGATGGAAACTCTCAAGTAGTTAGCGAAATTAAAAATTAAATGCTCGAGCGGAAATGAGATGCGTCGGATGGATGGATGCGGAAGGGCAGGGTGGACCGGGTGCAGTCAGTTCCTGCTGAGAGCATCAAGGTCAATTGATGTTTCGAGTGCCATGTTGGAGTGGTCGAAATCCTGACTTGTTTGTGTATGTCGTCATCGTCCCGGGGCAATGATTGACAGAACTGACAGATGATGGGTTTTTGGGGTGAGATTATGAACGACGAAAATGAGGAAATGTGGATTTGCTGGAGTTGCATCCATTTGTGTGATTCCGATTGTTGCATACTTTGTTTTCTGGAAGTCCCGGCAGTCATTCCATTACGTACAACTCATTTTGGTATTCGCTAAAAGTGCATTCATTGTACTCTTCCAGCTTTAGCGACTTTCTGGATACTGAGTTCACCATAGAGTTGCGCCAGTTCGTGGTTCATTAGTCTCCTCCAAACACCGTTTTCATACACATCATCATAGATGGCCCTAAGCACGCGTCGTTCGAAAACTCCCAGTGCTTGCAGGTCCTCTTCGAGCATCGTCCATGTCTCATGCCCGTAGAGTACTACCGGTCTTATCAGCTTTTTGTACATTAGTACACTTCGTGCGGAGTTGAAGTTTACCCATAGAGGTAACTCTAAGACTAGTAGGTCCCGAAGAAACATGCTCAACTTTTTGGCTCAGTTCTGGTACTAGCTTCGGTCCCAAGCTAATGGATACACCCCTCGAAACATAGGAAAATCCACGAACCCCTCATTCTATCTGTCAAACTTTCATAGCGAATCAAAACAAACAATTGTGTAGTACTAGAATGGGGTATGCTAAACGATTTGCTTGGGACCAATAGGCGAGTCTAGTAGTGAGCCAATTTTAAAACGTTAGTTTCCACCGGTTGGTTTACCCGACCTTAGGGTCTTATGGAGTCCATAGTAGGCACGACTTCCGGCAATAATGCGTCTCCGAATTTTTCTACTGCAGTTGTTATTTGACGTCACCAATAATCCGAGGTACACAAATTCATCCACCACCTCGAGCTCACCTCCGTCTATTGTCACACTTCTGCCAATGCGATCCCTATCACGCTCGGTTCCTCCAGCTAACAGATACTGTGTCTTCGACGTATTCACCTTTAATCCAACCTTTTATGCTTCACGTTTTAGCCTGGTGTACTGGTCCGCCACTGCCTAAAACGTTCTTTTAACAATATCCACGTCGTCAACGAAGCAGATGAGCTGGCTGGACTTATCGAAGATCGTGCCTGCATGTTAAAGCCTACACGTTGCATAACATCTTCTAGCGTAATGTTAAACAGGAGACAGAAAAGGCCATCGCCTGGTCGAAGTCCTTTGTGTGTTTCAAACGGGTTGGATAGCGCACCAGCACTGTACAACATCCATCGTCGCCTTAATCAGTCTCGTCAGTTTCCCAGGAAAACCGTTGTCGTCCTTAATATTCCATAGCTGTTCACGGTCAATAGTATCGTAAGCGGCTTCAAAATCGATGAATAGGTGGTGTGTAGCGAGGGAGGCGACACATCTAAATCTCAAGTTAAGATGCTCAACAAATCTCACACTAGCGAATCAAACTTCGAAAAATCTTCTTTCATTTGTCGCATCTACTTGCATCGAGCATCATCTTTTCGCAGGAAAACTTCAGAATCGTCATCAATCTTCTTTCTATCTACTCAGCGTGCGCGGAGCTAGCCACAGCAAAACACAATCTTTTCTGCATCGTAGATAGAGTCGTCCCCCTCGGTGTGTAGGAACTTCCCGCATAAACGATAACCATAAGGAGTGCCTAACAACCTATTCGCGTTATCATCCCAACAATATGTGGTACGGTGGCACGATTTGTGGTATCGTTCATGTATGATGCTCGTTTATTAGGGTTGATATTCGCGACATTTTTGGAGGATCTGCCGCAACGTGAAGATTTGGTCTGTTGTCGATCGCCCGTGCACAAAACCGGCTTGATAACTTCCCACAAATCTGCTTGCGAGCGGCGATAGACGGCGGAAGATGACCTGGGAAAGCACTTTGAAGGCTGCGTTGAGAATGGAATCTTGTATATTGGGCATCTTACTCCCTCTTTCCACTCCTCCGCTAGATGTTCTGTATCTCCGATCCTGACTATCAGTCGGTGCAGACAAGTTGCCAACTTTTCCGGGCCCATTTTGATAAGTTCCGCTCCGATACCATCCTTCCCAGCTGCCTTTGTTGTTCTTTAGTTGTTTGATGGCATCCTTAACTTCACTTATCGTGGGAGTTGTTACTTGTACTTCGTCCACCGTGCACCGATGAAGCCGTTCCTCGTGATGTCTTGGCTCTCCACCTCTGTGCCATTAAGGTGTTCATCGTAGTGCTGCTTCCACCTTTCGATCACCTCACGTTCGTCCGTCAAGGTACCTCCAGCTTTATCCCGACGCATTTCGGCTCGCGGCACAAAGCCTTTGCGGGATCCGTTGAGTTTCTTGTAGAGCTTGCGGGTCTGTTGTGAACGATACAACTGTTCCAATTCTTCGCACTCTGCCTTTTCCAGGCGACGTTTCTTATCCCGGTAAAGGTGAGTTTGCTGTCTTCGCTTCACATTTTGACGGGTACCTTGCTGCAGCATAATCACCCGCGCTGCATTCTTCTCGTCTAAAATCGTCTGTCACTCCTGTTCGTCGATTCTGTTCCACAAACCCAATGGCACCTTATGCTGCGCTGTTAGTGGCTGCTTTGACACTATGCCAACAGTCCTCAAGAGGGGCTTCGGTCAGCTCTCCCTCATCCAATAGCGCTGCTTCATGATTTTGCGCGTAGTCAGTTGCGACTACGGGTAACTTGAGTTGTTCCAGATTGTACCGTGGCGGTCGTCGGTACCGAATGTTGTTGACAACGGAAAGTCTTTGGCGCACCCTTACCATTACAAGGTAGTGGTCCGAATCGATGTTTGCGCCGCGGTAAGTCCTGATGTCGAGAAGTATCTTCCATCAATCAAAACGTGATCGATTTGTGATTCTGTCTGTAGTGGTGATCTTCAGGTGTACCGATATGGGAGGCTGTGCTGAAAATAGGTATGGCCATATTCTTGGAGGCGGCAATATCTATGAGTCTGAGGCCGTTGTCGTTCGTAAACTGGTGAGCGCTGATTATTCTGATAACCGGTAAATTGAATCACCGCATATCAATCGCAAAAATGGACAGGCTTGATATCCACGGCTGCCTCCGGCTACGGTTTCAATCGTACCTCACCGATCGCAATCTTACTGTTGTCATTGGTGATCACCAGTCCCGTATGTTCGCTGCCTCATCCGGCATACCCCAGGGTAGTCACCTGGGACCGCTGATTTTCCTGATTTACTTCCACGACGGTAATTGAGGGACCACGATTAACTTACGCAGATGACCTTAAACTCTTCCTTCGAATTCACTCAATTGAAGACTGTTGCTTTCTTCAACGTCAGCTGAATGCTTTTGGTGATTGGTGTATTCTGAATCGTATGGAGGTTAACCCGTCCAGTTGCTCGGTTATCTCTTTTTCGCGCAAGAAAGAGACTATTATGTTCAAGTATGTTTTGTTAGGCACTTAAATTGAGCGCGTCAGCCAAATTAAGGACCTAGGTGTGATTCTGGATACACAACTCTCTTTCAAGCAGCACATCTCGTATGCCGTCGACAAAGCTT